>NC_135499.1:60027360-60327360 GCF_052857255.1 Amblyomma americanum | reverse complement strand
TCTGCTCTCAATGTTCGCACGCGTCGGGTTCCCTTCCGAGATTCAGTGCGACAACGGCAGCGTCTTCACCAGCTGCCTAACTTCTACTTTTTTGGAAAGATGCGGCATTAAAGTGGTGCACAGTTCTATCCATCACCCACAGTCTAACCCAGTAGAGCGAATGCACTCTGTGCTGAAGCGAATATTGAGAGCCCTGTGCTTTGAGCGTCATTGTGACTGGGAGGCCTGCATTCCCGCAGATATGTTCGCCTTGAGATCTGCTCGCCATGAGAGCACAGGCTTCAGCACCGCGGAGCTTGTATATGGCCGGAGCCTAAGAACTCCGCTGCGCATGCTACGACAGTCTTGGGAGGGCAGTGACGACGACCCGAATGTAGTCTCCTACGTCCTCGACCTCCTCCAGAGGCTCGGGAAAACAAAAGATATTGTAGAGAACCACATGAATGCGGCGCAAACCTTGTCAAAGGAATACTACGACAAGTCAGCAAAAAAACGCACTTTTGAAGTGGGTAGCCAAGTGATGTTGCTGCGACCGTCGAAGAAAAACAAGCTCGAGGTTCACTGGGAGGGGCCCGCAAAAGTTGTATCGAAGCTTTCCGATACCAACTACGAAGTTAAATTAGAGAGAAGGCCCAACAAAATTTATCACAGAAAATTGATGAAACCATACATTCAGCGTCACGCGATTGTAAGCATGACGGTAAATGCTGTCGATGAGGAAGGGGCCGAAATCCTGACGACGGCTGACACGAAAGAATGTGGTTTAGAGCTAATGTTGGAACACCTTGCGTTTTACGCGCGTCTAAGTGCCGCCCAAAAGGAGGACTTAAAGGGAATCGTTGCAGAGTTTAAGGAGGTTTTTTCGAACCGTCCCGGAAGGGCCACGGTCCTAGAGCACGACATCGAGTTAACATCTGAGCCACTGATCCTCAGTAAGTCGTATCGTTGTTCACCCGCGCAGAAAAAGATCATGGCTGAGGAGATTGAGCGCATGCGTAACTTGGGGGTTATTGTCCCAAGTGAGAGCGATTACACATCGCCCCTGATACTCGTCCAGGTTCCGGGATAAGATCCGAGGCCATGCGTCGATTATCGGCGTCTGAACGCGATAACCCGAGATCAGACATATCCGATACCGAACCTGGAAGAAAGGGTAGAGACGGTGTCGAAGTCAAATTATATATCTATCCTGGACCTCGTGCGAGGCTATTGGCAAGTAGCCCTTACGGAACGGGCTAGCCGCTGCGCCGCGTTTGTTTTCCCGTTTGGAACGTTCCGCCCATTCATGTTGAGCTTCGGACTCAAAAACGCGCCGTACTGCTTTTCTAGCCTGATGGACAGAGTGCTTTATGGTTTGGGCGAGTTCGCCTTACCGTACCTCGATCATATGGCCATATTTTCGGACACTTGGGAAGCACAACTGGAGCACTTGCGTGTCGCATTGAGCAGGTTGAAACAGGCAGGCCTTACGGTGAAACCAGCTAAATGTCACCTAGGTTGCGGTGAAGTGACTTACTTGGGCCTTGTGGTAGGGCGCGGCCGGCGTAGACCTTCCGACATCAAAGTAGCCGCTATTGTGAACTATCCCCGGCCAACCACTAAGACGGATATAAGGGCCTTTTTAGGTTTAGCTGGTTATTACCAACACTATGTGAGAGACTTCTCTGACCTTGCCAGCCCGCTAACAGACGCGCTTCGGAAGTCTGAGCCCGTTAAGTTGACGTGGGACCCGAAGAAAGAAAATGCGTTCCAAATGCTGAAGCAAGCATTGAGCCATAAGCCGGTTCTGACGGCACCAGACTTTTCGAAAGGTTTCATCATTCAATGTGACGCCAGTGATCGCGGCATGGGAGCGGTAATATGTCAAGAATATGCTAGTGGTCATGAACGACTAATTTTGTATTTGAGTCGCAAACTAAGTTGAAGGGAAGAGGCATACAGTACCTCTGAGGAAGAGTGCGCCTGTGTTGTGTGGGCAGTGCAGAAGCTGGCTTGTTATGTCTCCGGTTGTAAGTTTATTGTGGAAACGGACCATTGCACTCTCACTTGGTTAAATAACATGTCGTCTAAAAGTGGCCGTTTGCTGAGGTGGAGCATGACCCTCCAGCAGCACAACCTCGTCATCCGTTATAAGAAGGAAAGGTTGAACGCGAACGCAGATGCTCTAAGTCGTGCATTCTAGGCCTCGCTTCTTTCAGTGACCTCCTCGTTACTTACCTTATTTCGCTTCGCGACAACCTGTCATGTTCGCACGAAGATCGGGGCAAAAATGAATGACCTCATTTGCTTCCTCAGTAGTGTGTTTTCGGTCCAAGTGATTTCAGTGGGATCATTCTATTTTCATTAGTATTGATGATTATAATGGTTCCTGATATTTTGGCGTTTTGTTGATTTGCAAAATTGTTGTTTGAACCTTGTGTACCAGATCATACACCTGCCTCTTGTTGCAGCGGGAGCAAAAAGGGGACAGCAATTTAGTTAGGTTGATTTGGATTATGACCTTTCTGGTGTTTGACGGGAGACAGAGGGCACTTGCTTGTGTTGGGTGTTGCCTTTTGCCGGTCGGTTTTGCAAGCTGCAGAATGACCAACCTCGACCTGTGGCGAGAAGCAAAGCCATCGGAACGACCCGAGCGAAGCTGGTCGAGTTGCCTTGGCGACAACGCTGTGAGCAGCGATCCTGGCCCGGCGAGTGGGACCTGGGCACGTGAAGCTACCTGGCGTCCGGACACTGGACGTGAACTTCAAAAAGCCTGACGAACGTGCGCGCCTGGCATCCGAGCCAAGTGGAAGCAGTTCGTCTTCCCGGCGCCTTATCTGAGGGCGGGGATGCTGTTATGCCCGGACAACTAGCCCGGACTCCACATTTTCAAGACGCACAATTTCTCCTGCGAACGGCCTTGAACAAGCCCGGTGCTGCGCCGCAAGGCAACAGCGCCCTAACGCTCCCTTGACAAGCTATGATGCTGCACCGCCAGGCAGAAGCGCTCTATGGAGAAGCATCGGCGAGCAACATGTCCAAACGTGTTGCAACATTGCTAGACAGCCAGGCGCCGGTTCCCCTTTCCCCCTGGGAGTCACCGCGCGCGGCAAACTTGAAGCGGGTGGCCAGCGTGGTCGCTGGTTGGACCTCTCGGACGGCTGTCAAGTGCTCGCTTTTTATTGGTCCGTTTGTGTGACGACTGTTTCTCGGGGCTATATATGCCCCAACGCTGCCGCCTGGACAGTCTCCGGACTCCGTTCTTCCGAGACCGTTCAGAGTGTGCCGCTTTGGAGCCTCGCTGGACGCACCGTGCGAGAACAGTCGCGTTTGCTGCTAGCTCTCGGCCCCTGTGCCGATCTCGTCCTGTATAATGCTCTGTAAATAATGTATAAAATCCCTTTCGTTGTTCTCTCCGACGCCTGACTCGGAGTCTTCGCTACCGACTGAGAGCTGGCGACGCTCTGTCACAAAACGGGTGGCGAGCGTTACGGGACCACCT
Organism: Amblyomma americanum; assembly: GCF_052857255.1. Lineage (NCBI taxonomy): Eukaryota > Metazoa > Arthropoda > Arachnida > Ixodida > Ixodidae > Amblyomma > Amblyomma americanum. Next base: position 60,323,879 of record NC_135499.1, on the reverse strand, counting down.
CAAAGTCCCAACAGTGGTCAATGACGTGTCAACGACGTGACACATATTTTGCCACAGACAAAAATTGCATAGAGTGTTTCTCAATGCACCCCTCAACATTCAGAAGCATTTTAGCGCTCAACGTTTAATTAAAATTAACGTGATATTTTCGCTTCATTATGCTGCGTGGCGTGCTCTGAAAGATTCTTCACTCGAGCAGCACGGATTCTAGCAATCCTAGCATGATGGGATCAAAGAGCTAGCTTCTTTTTTTTTGCGAAAGCTACTTCACTGGCAATCCTGAAAAAGAAGATGGGTGCTCAAGCCTCGACCTTTGACCCTTTACATATGAGATGAAATTACTTGGATAGGGTGTAGCTAGATGAAGGTCATGTAGTACGAGAGTTTAAAAAAAAACTGTCTTGGAGGACTTTGTTTTAAAGTAAAGCCTTGCTGGCTGTCACAAAATTCGGCGCATGTTCGAAACAAACCGGCGCTGCGCCTAAGCAATCGCGCCCCGCGCGGTAAAGTAAAAAAAAAAAAAGCGGGGAAGAACCCCGGGAGCACACGGTGCTTTTCACTCAAATCGCCGTTTGGGCGCCAAAGTAAACAGACACGCCCGGCGTCGATTTTTTCTGGAATGTTGGAGAAGTTTTTTGCTTGTTGTTGACAGAAAGGGGGCAACCTTTCGCGCCAAAGGATACCCCCCCCCCTTCGCTCCGGCAACGATGACTCAGCGTGCCGCGAATGACCTAGATTGTTCTAGAAGGTGGTTTCCGCGCTCGACCAATGGTGTCGCGCGCTCGGCGCAAGGAGAAGGAGTTTGTGCGGTTAAAGCTGCGTGTATGTGCGCGGCTGCCTTGGCGCGAAGAACAAACAGACGCGGTTCGAGGGGCTGCAACCGCCGTCTGTTAGCCCAAGCCGCCGTTTAAGCTTCCGCGAAGCGCGCCCGCTCGACTCCCGGGAAGCACCACTCGCCCAGCCTGGACCAGCGAGACAACGTGCGCCAGTCTGCAGATCGGCCCGTCGTGGTCCTGAAGTCGTCGGACTGTCGCAGTGCCCAATGAACAAATTGTTTTGTTTTTTTTGTCTCTCCCTGCGTTAGTGCACTTTAGGTGCAAAGATTTGGTCGAATTGTTATCTCTCTCAAGTGTTACCTTGCACGTGTTGCATGGTATTGGTGAATCACTTTGTATGTGCTCGTACCAGTGATAGCGCAATCCTTTGTATCGTCTCTTCGCTGTATAAACTTCGTTTTGTTTTGTGAACCCTTGGCTCCGACCCATTCTCTGGCTTGCGACCGGCGAAAGCTGGGCACCAAACGACCAACCCCTTGTCACTTGGCAGCTGGTCTCCGGCTGAGTTTGCCACGCCGAGTCGAGGGCATCTCCTCTGTGACCGAGGCCGCTACCCCCACACGCTCTAAGGGTGTCTGGGAGCGCACGCAAAAGTGCGCGAAGTGGTGACACTGGCCCATCAGACGAAGTTCCGTCGACAAGCGTTGTTCAGGGAAAGATAGCCCCCCCTCCCCCCCAAAAAATGGCGGTCAAACAGCCGCCTTCTATGCACCGAAGCGGTTAGTGCGACAACGTGCGAGCACAGCAGGTACCAGTAGCAGATACCTATCTTCTTCACCCCCATCACCACCTCTTCCGACGCGCCGGTCTCTCGCGCGGCGTGACTGTGCCGGTGCATATAGCTTCCACCTGATAGTCAAGTTGTAGGCTAGCGTGCGAGAGGGTTATGAAACGACGGCATATGCACCTTCATTTCTATGCCTTCCCGGACTTTTAACCGTTTACCTTAATTCCCTTAAGGCGCAGTTGAGGTGTCAACTAAGATGTGAGACAGTTACTGTGCCATTTCCTTTCCTCAAAAATCAATTTCCTATCGAAATTGAGATGCAACCATGCGTCGTACACGACTGCGGGTGGCGTCATCTGAGTTCTCGTGGCACATAGCATACATCTGCTTGTCAAGATAGAGGCTAGCTGGCAACAGGGATCCGAACGGAGTGTTTCACAGGGACCTTTGTTGGTTCAGAGTTTGGAGGCACGTCTTGGTTTAATTTCTCGGTGCGCAACCTGCGTTGAGGTCGAACCCTTACGACGACGCACTAATGCTTTTGCCGCCGCGGTGGCTCAGTGGTTACGGTGTTCGGCTGCTGATACGAAAGACGCGGGTTCCAACCCGGCCGCGGTGGTCGAATTTCCATGGAGGCGAAATTCTAGAGGCCCGTGTACTGCACAATGTCAGTGCACGCCAAAAAACCCAAGGTGGTCGAAAATTCCGAAGCCCTTCACTACGGCGTCGTCCATAGTCTGTGTCGCTTTGCGACGTAGTCTTAAGTGCCCCGTGAATTTTTTTTGTGTGGGCTGGCTGAATGTTACCTAAACCGGCCTAAAGCAATTTTAAGAGCACATCAAGATGAGTTGTTTGGTAAGTTGGTTCATTGTAGCCTAAAGACTGGTTGCACAAAAGGAACATTCACATAAAAGAAGACGGGACCAGTGCAAACTAACAACTGATTTATTCAAAGAACCCAAATTTACCTATATGTATGTCAGCGCCGGCACAAAAAGGTATGAGAAGCCCACAGTGTAAAATAAAAAATACAGGTGTACGTCATCATGCTTCCAAGAAAGTGTGCCTCTCTCTTATAAAGTCTGATTGAAGTATAACTTATGCATTCTTTTCCTTTTTGTTTGATAAAAAACGCTTCTAGAAGTTCCCGCACTTTCTCATTTTTGCTCTTGCGCAGAATCTTGACTTGTTTGAGTAGAGGCATGCATTTGTGATCAAGGCAATGCATCGCCCGGTGGCACTGTCCTTCGTTTTCAAAGACCCGCATTTTGTCACGAGGGCCAATATTTATACAGCGGCCTGTCTGCCCTGTGTAGACTCTGCCACTGTCGCGAATTGGTACCGCGTCCCCGACTTTCCGAAGGGGAACACTATTGCATGCAGGTTCTAACAAGAGAACAAAGAGATCAAACAAAACAAAACGAAGCCTTATTTATAATTTAAAGGAAAAGGGGCCATTAAGAAACCCACATGCCAACATGAAAAACACACACTCAACGAGCGTAAAGCGCTACAAAATAAAAGGAAAGACTTCACCAGGTACTGAGCGTCCAAGGTAAAGCGGGGATGCCTTGCAAACAGGGTGAACGCAGGTTGGTGTAGTGCGACGCGTCGCTGGCGATGGGTCGAAGGAAGCGGTGGTAGGGAGCCAGGTGGTAGTAGGAGCGGAGAGCAACACAGGGAGACGCCGCTGGTCTCCCGTCAACAGCCCGAAGAACTTGGCAGCCGCAGGAAAATCGTAGCCAGGTCCCGCCGACGGTGGGACGAATAACCAGAGGCTTAAAGCAGGCCATCCAAGAGTGCCCATTGGCAACACGGACCCTCAGTCCATCGGCTGCCTCCTCCACACTTGCAAAGAACTCGCGCCGGTGATCCAAGGGAGGTCCACGGCAGCACGGACCCAACGTCCGACGGCTGCCACCTCCACACTTGAATGACACCACCTCCGCTGCGCTGTCTCCCTTCGCGCCTCGGTTTTCTGACCCGTCAGCTATCCGCTCCTCGTGCTCGCCACGCTCTTCATCGCCGTTGCCTTGTACACACCCTTCGCACGCGCACCCGCGCAACGCTGGGCTGGCACGTGCAGCGCTCCGCTGTCCGACGCACCACAGTCGACGCACCGCGTTCACAAATCCTCCGAGAATCTTTTGTGCACTTCACATATGCCGCCCTTCGAAAAAGTTTTTTCACATAGAAAAGATTGTCGTTGGTGCACACAACACTTACGTTCATGTGCTAAACAGACAAGTTAAACGCTGCCGAAGTCACCGAAGGCCCTTTACACAGTGAAACATGGAGGCACATGGAAACGCGCACAGAGGAAGCATGGGGGCAAACAATATATATCTGGCAATAGGGAAAATAAAAAGCATACAAAACCTCAGACACAAACTTTAAACACGTCTGTACCATAAATGTGAACATGTGCACACTGAACAACACGTAACCAGAGAACGAAAGAAGGAGAAAAACAACCCACAGACACTACCCCATGCGTTTGCACAGGTCACCATTGCACATACACCGGATAGTAGCCCTGTACATTGGGCATAACCCTCCGGTAATTTACAAATGACTCATGCAATCGGCGCTTACACTTTCGGATCCCTTGATGTACTCTACCCGAAAGGTATTTACTTGTAATGTAAGGCTCCAACGCAGTACCTTGGTGTTCGGGTGCTTTGCCTTTGTAAAATATTGCAAGGGTTGGTGGTCAGTCTAAATGATGAAGAACGTCCTGTACAAGAATATGTGGAATTTCTGAACAGCCCAGACTATCGCCATACACTCGCGTTCAATGGCTTAGTAGCGAGATTCGCGAGGTAACAACTGTCGACTCGCATATGATACTGGGTGGATGATTCCAGCATGCTCCTGCAGGAGAACGGCGCCAACGCTGACCTCGGAAGTATCCCTGCGAAGCACGAACTGCTCGCTGAGAAGTGGAGCTCTTTATACGGGCCTGGAAGTTAACGCGTTCTTGAGCTCGTCAAAAGCGGCTTGCCGCTGTGGTGTCCAAGAGACAAGGTGGCGTTCATTTTTGCGTGTCAACTCCACGAGCGGTTGGACTTTGTCGGCATAGCCAGGGATGAAATTGCGATAGTATCCGGCAAGCCCTAAGAAGGAACGAACTTGCTTCTTCGTCTTTGGAAGCGGTACGTTTACAAGCTTATTCACCACCATTTCCAACGGTCGGATCGATGGTCCCTTCTCCAAGCTGGTGTCCAAGAAAAGGGATGTTAGCGGCTCCGATTTCACTCTTCTGCGGCATGATCGTGAGGCCGGCTTCGCGCACTCTGCTAAATATCCGGTTTAAAGTCCAAAGTTGTTCTTCCCAGGTAGATGTCGCTACGAGAACATCGTCGATGTAACGAACGACATTGCCCATGCGTTGTAATAGAATGCGCATCAGGCGCGTAAAGATAGCCGATGCGGTCTTAATGCCGTAGGGCATATAGACGAACTAATAGTGACTGGATGGAGTAGAGAACGCTGTTTTCGGTCTCGAATCTTCCTCCAAGGGTACTTGCCAGTAGCCTTTAGCGAGGTCAAACTTTGAAAAGTACACCTTGGTTCCAACCTCGGTAAATATAACATCTGTCCTTGGAATGGGCTCTGCATCAGACACAAGAACATCATTGACGCGTCCAAAGTCGATGCAAGAACGATAGGTGTTGTCTTTCTTTTTATTCAGAACGAGAGAGGAGTTGTATAGAGATTTGGAACGCTCAATGACCCCTAATTTGATAATCCCGTCTATCTCCTTTTCGACCACGTCCTTCATGGCAAAATGCAACGGGTATTGCGGGGTGTTCACTATTCCTGAGTTGACACTCCACTAGATTAGTCTTCCCGGGAATCTCTGAAAGGATATCTGCATATGTGTCAGGTAAGCTTCGAATCACCTACTGTTTGTAATCAACGAGCTTGGTGGAAATCTTCACGGCTTCAGTTCCTTTGCCGTGGTCCATGCTAAGCGTAGGCAGTTGTTCTTCAGAGTCACCTTCTTCGATTACGACGAATGATGACGCCAGCACGGTCTCTTAGGGCGCACGCTCTTCGTTACGTTTGAGCATATTGATGTGGAATAGCTTCTTGGTGTGGCCCAAGCCGATCCAATAATCCACGTCGTTCTTTTTGACAGAAACCACGAATGGACCTTTCCACTGCATCAAGAGTTTATTGTGGCTACGCGGCAAAAGAATGAGGCCACGATCTCCAACCCTTAACTGCCGCTTCTTGCTGTTCCTGTCATGGTATCTCTTCTGAGACTGTTGTGCACGCAACAGATTTTGATGTGCCGCTCTCACAGTTTGCTCGAGATGTTCTCTTAGATCCAGAACGTAATCATAGGTTGTCTTCGTTTCTTCTCCCAGCTCTTTCCTTGTCCGGAGCTCTCCAAGGACTGCGAGCGGTTCTAGCACATGTCGTCCAAATATCAACTGAAACGGAGAAAACCCCAGACTCGCCTGTGGCACCTCTGTATGCGAACAGAAGCGGAGCGATATAACGATCCCACGTTTTGGGCTGCTCCTGACTGAGCTTCCGCAGCATCTGCTTGAGTGTGCCGTTAAATTTCTCCACCATCCCATTGCACATTGGATGGTAGGGGGTCGTGCTGAGATGTTTCGCCGCCAAGAGATCATTGAGCTCTCTCATTATTTCGGAAGTGAAACAGGAGCCCTGGTCACAAACGATCTCTCTCGGAAAACCTATTCGTGAAAAAATCTCCACCAAACCTTTTGCCACGGTCGCTGAATCTATCTTTAACAGAGCCACGGAGCCGGGATACCGCGTTTCAAAATCAATGAGAGTGAGAATATATCTATTCCCTTTCACAGATGTGGGCGACAGCGGACCGATCAAATGAAGTATCGATAAGAGTCATGCGTCCCAACGGAGCTTTCCCTACTTTGCCTTTAGGGCACGTCCTTTGACTGAAGTCTCACGACCTGACATACCTCTTAATTTCCTCCTCCACTCCCGGCCAGTAGAATTATTCCAGAACTCGATTTGTAGTCTTCTTAATGCCCTGGTGCCCCGCCAACAGGCTATCGTGGGCAAGTCTCAACACCTGTGATCGGTAAGACTTGGGAAGTACTACCTGTCGAACCTCTCTGCCAGAAGCGACATGATAGAGGCGGTACAGAAAACCCTTTTCCACAGAATACGAGTGCGAAGTGCCGTGCTTGCCATGGAACACCTTCCCTACTTTCACCCAGCACGCCTTCAATGACCCATCGTTTCTTTGCTCTGCTTCTAACATTTTCTTGGTGAACCTCCTGGAACCAACTCTTAAAGCAGTATTTTCCCTCCTTCGTCCAGAAACTTCCTTTCCAGCGAACACCACTTTCGGGCCCTCGCCCTTGCCATTTTCACTGGCGGCCTCGTCATTGACTATGTCAGGACATAACTGATCACGCCCTCCACTTTCTTCCAATTAATATCTAGAGTTGACGACTCACGGGCCTCTGTTATATTTCCAATTGTGACATCGTATAATGGTGTCTCTATGCACTTTACCAGGGCCGTGCCAGTGAAATAAGGGAAAGCGATATAGACTTCTGCCTCGGGAACTTCCAGACTACTGCCATCAACAAGGAACACCGTAGATGTCGAGCCAGTGAGAGCTGAGTCAGGAGCTAGGGCTCTCCGCACCACCACTGGTTTACTCTTCTTGTCCCGTCAAACAGGTACGGTTAGGCCTCGGAGCTCGCCCTCTAGTACAGGCATGTGTTTGGTGTCTGCAGGCTATTTCCGGACAAGTCCGACCACCACCTTATCCTCAGCTGGTTCAAGCCTATCTGCAGCTGTGGACACCGTTTCGTTTCGGGCGGAACAAACTCCGGCTGTACACAGCAGGGTCGATTGCTTCTGGTTTTCATGCTTTTTTGAGCAGGAGCTTACATCATGCCCTGTCTAACGACAATGAGCGCAATAAAGCTGCTTTGGCTTAGACCGACCGTTGGCAGCCTTGTGTCCCGGACGGTTACAAATGAGGCGCCCTCCTGACTGCCTATTTGATGGAACATCCTTTTCCCTCGGGACGCCCACTCCGAACGATTCTTTGAACGAAGACAAATTTCTTTGCCGCTGGGCCGCTAGAAAGTTTCCTGCTGCCTCAGCCATTTTGTCCAGCGTCTTGCACTCTCTTTCTAAAAGGAAAACCGCCAGACGACCATGTCAGTTCCTCGTGAACTGTTCGGCCACCACCGAGTCACGTAAATCATCGTACGTTGTGGCCGTTGCCGGCATCTAGACCCATCGATCGAAAAGACTGAGCAAACGTGCTGCGTATTGCTTGCCTGTTTTTTTTTATCAAGGGCTCACTTTCACAAAACCTTTAGCGATAACCTTCTGCCGTAAACCGAAAATGCTGGAGCAAGGCTAGTTTTGCCTTATCATAATACATTTATTCCGCTGGCGACAGCCTACCGAACATACGAAGAGCTCCCCCAGTCAAAGACACACTGAGTGCTGTAGCCCATTATTCTTTGGGCCAGCTGTGCCCTTCTGCGATACGATCAAAACGTTTAAGGTATGCATCTAAGTCATCCATGCGATCGTCGAAAGGCGGGATCAACTTTTGTGGGCTAACTGCTACTAAGGGCCCCGGTTCGGGTTCTCGATTTCCCCCATCAGCTTTTGCGAGCCTTGATTGGAGCTGCAATCTACGCTCTTCAGCTTGTGCTAGCGACTTTGCATGCTTGCGTTCGGCTTCTGCTAACAACTTTGCATGCTCGCGTTCGGCTTCTGCTTGGGCTTGGCGTGTGCGCGTTTGGCTTCTGCTTGCGCCTTGGCATGCTCGCGTTCGGCTGCACGTGTAGCGCGTTCCTTTTCCTGCTCAGCAGCAACCCACGAACGAAGCTCGGCGTCTTTCAACCCCAGCTCTTTGCCTAATTCAATTAATTCCTTTAGCGTGCTCATCGTTTCCTTATTCTTAAAAAATATCCCTCAATGTAAGTTAAACGGCTTCGTCCTGTCGCGCGCACGCCAATTGTCACGCCAATTGCCGCGAATTGGTAGCGCGTCCCCGACTTTCCGAAGGGGAACGCTATCGCGTGCGGTTTCGAACAAGAGAAGAAGAGAGCAAAGAGATCAAACAAAGCAAAATGAAGCTGAACTTATAATTCAAAGGAAAGGGGACAATAAGAAACGCACACTTTAACAAGAAAAACACACGCTCAACAAGCGTAAAACACTACAGAATAAAAGGAAAGAGTTCACCAGGTACTGAGCGTCCCAGGTGAAGCGGGGATGCCTTGCAGACAGGGCGAACGCAGGTCGATGCAGTGCGACGCATCGCTGGCGCGCGTCGCTGGCGATGCGTCAAAATTAGTGGCGGAAGGGAGCCAGGTGGTAGTAGGAGCGGAGAGGAACACAAGGAGACGCCGCTGGTCTCCCGTCAAAGAACTTGGCAGCCGCAGGAAAAACGTAGCCAGGTCCCGGCGGCGGCGTCACGAAACGCCAGAGGCTGAAAGCAGGCTATCCAAGAGTGCCTTTCGGCAGCACGGACCCTCAGTCCAGCGGCTGCCACCTGCGCACTTGCAAAGAACGCAGGAGGCTTGCGTCGGTGATCCAAGGGAAGTCACGGCAGCACGGACCCAACGTCCGACGGCTGCCACCTCCACACTTGAATGATACCACCTCCGCTGCGATGTGTCCCTTCGCACCTCGGTTTTCTCACCCGTCAGCTATCCGCTCCTCGTGCTCCCCACGCTCTTTGTCGCCGTTGCCTCGCACACACACTTCGCACGCGCACACGCGCAACGCTGGGCTGGCACGCGCAGCTCTCTGCTGTCCGACGAACCACTGTCGACGCACCGCGTTCACAAATCCTCGGAGGATCTTTTGTGCATTTTACGGCCACATGTGAGAGGAATCAGATAAACCACGTCAACCTGGCAGGCCATATAAGGGTTCTTGTGCTTTACGCCGCAGCTATGTTTATTCTTTTCCGTGGTGAGCCTTCTAAAGCGGGCGCAATGGTGACTCAGCTTGCGGTGTGTCGAGAAAACCAGTGTGAAGCCGTGCTTTTTTCCTACTTTCTGAAGTTTATGTGCGTTTCTCAGAACATGCGGAATCACGACTGGCCTGTTGATTCTGATAGCTGCACCAGTGCTTACATTCTGAGTGGATTTTAACTTCTTTGCCAACGTTTTAACTACTGCCAGGACAACCACATCGTGAAACCCAGCCTCCTTCAACCTTCAAAGCTGCATGTCGAAGCTAGTTCCCAAGGCATGCGTACAGGAATTTTTAAAGCCTTCTCGAGAATCTGTTTAGCAATAGCTCTTTTAGTGGTTTTAGTGTGCGGAATCGTAAGGTAATAGTTACTTCCTTGAGTAGAGGCAGAAACACCAACACACATGATCATGAGAGAAGGTAAGCTTAAGGTCCAGGAACTAGAAGATATTATCGACAGGGAACTGGTGTGTAAAGGATAAGCTTAGGCCCGAGTCTTAATGAATTTAAAAATTTTCGCAATGGCATCGTCATACATAAAAACACCCCGTTTCTTCATGAGTACAAGAAAACCGTCAGCGTATGTAAAAACATGAACAACGTCGTCAATGTTTAGTACACCAAATAAGGTGCGGTCAGTACTGGATAAAAAGAAGCTACACAAACTTCTAGAAGCGCTTTTCATCAGACAGCTATGACAAGAATGCATAAGTTATACTTCAATCAGACTGTATAAGAGAGAGGCATGAGTTGAATTTCCGCCTTCAGGTGGCGATGAGAGGAAACTACTTGATGATGAAATCGGGGTTTCTTGATGACCCGGTGGTTCTACTCGCAAACATTCACATTACTCAAGAAAAGGAGAAGGTTAACTATATATTTACAACATAGGTAAAAAAAAAACGAGAAGAAACAAAGCAAGGAGAAAACTATTTACATGACTAAATCGTGGATCAGACGAATTCAGCCCCCGCTCAACCCAGAGCGCTTTGTTTTAAACCCTCTGTCTCCGCCCTTTGCAGGGACAGCAACCAATGAGATAACAAACGACCCATCTCGCCAATCAGTGGTTAGGGAAAGGAAAAGAAGGATTTCCGCCAACTAATCACAGATTGGGGAAAGAGTGCTGATTAAACATTTGGGAAAGGAGAGGTTGCAATCAAATAGACAAACAACACAAATGCGACTTCCGTTCCCCACGCCACCCACGGCACCACAGACGCTAGAAACATGTGCCGACGAGGCGATGACTCAGGTTGTTGACAGCAACAAAGAGAACACAGTCGTTAAGAGAAGTAGACAGTCGTTACAGGAATAGTGGGTTTCCGGTCACTCGGCTAATACCTCGTCCGTATCTCGTGCGCCCCCGAAACCTCGTCAGCCCCTTAACAACCATATGTCGTCAGCTGTACTTCGTTCGCGTTTTTCCCGGCGGGTCATCCCCGTGACGGCGCGGCGTAAACGAGGACGTCCGCTGCACAAAGGGGAGGCAGGGACGGGACGGGCCCCTTTGTTGGGGACTGCCGACCCTGCTGGAGCGGCCTTCCTTGCGAACACAAGACCAACGACTTCGCGGAATGGTCAGCGAACTCCACACCTCCCAACCAAGAATGTCACGCGGACACTTGCTGTCAGTGTGACATTAAAGTCCGGCCACAAGGTTCCAAGCAGCACTGGGCACACACACCTACACAGCCACAATTCGTTCCGTGCACACAAGGTTCGGACACCAATCTGCACGTTCCAGAACTTGCCATGTCCGTTCTCTGAAGGCTAACTGCCAAACTAGCCTTCACTTCCCCCCGTGACTACCGCAGTAAGCTAACTACTTACCCTAAAAAAAATTACACCTACTATTTAATCACTCGTTTGCGGCTATAGCAGAGGAAACTGACGCAAACACACATCAAAGAATTATCCTAATGTCATTGTTCCTGGCATTCTAGACGAGAGAGCGCATCAGCGCACTTGTTTAGTGACCCTTTAATATGCACGACCTCTAGGTCATACTTTTGTAATGCAAGCGACCAACGCATCAACCGCGCACTAGTGGGCGCTGAACGGGTCAGGTACGTGAGCGGGTTGTGGTCTGTTGCGACCTTCACTTTAACCCCAAATAACCAAGTATCCAGTTTCCCCAGTGCCCACACGTCTGCAAAAGCATCTCTTTCGATTGCCGACCATTTGGTCTGAGCAGGGGTCAATTTCTTGCTCAGAAATGCAATCGGCTTCTGTTCCCCCTCAACAGACTGCGACAGACATGCTCCTATCGCCACCTCCGAGGCATCCGTTGGGAGAAGGAACGCCTGGTTTTGATCAGGTGCGACCAGCTCGCTCCGGCAACAACGCCAGTACCCTTTTCACCTCACCAAACGCTTCCTCGGCCTTCTCATTCCAGGGAATGACATTCGGGACCCGCCTGTTGGTGAGGTCCGTCAATGGGCGAACTACGTTTGAATACTCCGGTACATATTCTCGGTAGTAGTTAAAGAGGCCCAATACGCTACGCAGCTCCTTCTTTGTTTTGGGTGCTTTCAGTTTTGTGATCGCGCTTACTCTCTCTGGGTCGGGAGCATGCTTGCCTGATCCTACTACATGGCCTAGGTATTTTACCGTTCTCTGCGCAAACTTGCATTTCGCAGCGTTTGCCGTTAAGCCTACTTCTCTCAGAGTCTCAAGTACTGCCTGTAGGTGTTTGATGTGCTCCTCCCAGGTTGCCGAAAAGATGGCGATGTCGTCAATGTATGCCATTGCATAGGAGGAATGTTCTTGTAGGATTTCGTACATAATCCTCTGAAAAGTTGCTGCCGAGTTTCGCAACCCGTACGGCATTACCTTCCATGCATAGAGTCCTTGAGGTGTTGCAAACGCGGTAAGACGCTGCGACTGTTTGTCTAAGGCGATCTGCCAGTATCCGCGAGTCATGTCCAATACCGATATGTAGCTGGCACTTGCCACTTCGTAGAGCATCTCAGTCATATTAGCCATAGGGAAGCTGTCTGATTCAGTAACTGCATTCAATTTTCGGAAATCAATACACATCCTTACTGACCCATCCTTTTTGGCTACGCATACAACTGGATGTGCGTACGAGCTGTCAACTGGATAGACGAAGTCCCATTCTAGTAGTTGTGCTACCTGACGCTCTATCTCCTTTCTGAATGCGAAAGGTACCTTATACAGGTGTGACCTTTCTTGCTTGGTGTTGGGAAGCAGCGTTATTTTGTGGCAGCCACTTTGCATCGACCTGGCCGCTCGGAGAAAACTTCAGATGCCCCCGTTATGACTTCACCAAGCTCAAGTCTTTGTTGCTGCGTCAACGCTTTATCTGAAATCTCGAACTTTAGGGATTGGTTCCGCATTCCGCGATGTGGAGTCTCATACACCTCACCAAACTCGCTGTCCGAGTCGAAGACAACTCCCACATTCTGGGTTCGTGCTACGTAGGGTCGCAGCCTATTTGCATGCACCCATCTGTTTCCCTCGTCAGTGTCAAGAATATAGCTGTTATCTCTCTTCCTTTCCTTTATAACAGCTGGTCCGCGCCACTTCGGCTGTAGTTTACCCACCTGGTCGCTTTCTAGTATGATGACTTTATCCCCTTCTCTGAACTCTTTTGGTCTGGCCCTAAGGTTGTATTTGGCTGCATACGACCTCTGTATGGCCTCTGCTCTTTCGTCAACCCTTTTCGCGGCGTCATTCATCCGTTCCCTCAGCTCGAGCAGATATTGAGCGGCTGGTTTATTCAGTCCCGTCGGCGGAGTCCACTCACCAGTCCACGTTTTGTGGAGGATATTGAGTGGTCCATGTGGCGCCCGCCCGAACATTAGTTCAAATGGTGACTGCGCCAGTTGAGTTTCCTGTGTCGACTGTGCCAGTTGCGATCCTGTCGACTGCGCCAGTTGAATTTCCGCCTTCAGGTGGCGATGAGAGGAAACTACTTGATGATGAAATCGGGGTTTCTTGATGACCCGGTGGTTCTACTCGCAAACATTCACATTACTCAAGAAAAGGAGAAGCTTAACTATTTATTTACAACATAGGTAAAAAAAATGAGAAGAAACAAAGCAAGGAGAAAACTATTTACATGACTAAATCGTGGTTCAGACGAATTCAGCCCCCGCTCAACCCAGAGCGCTTGGTTTTAAACCCTCTGTCTCCGCCCTTAGCGGGGACAGCAACCAATGAGATAACAAACGACCCATCTCGCCAATCAGTGGTTAGGGAAAGGAAAATAAGGATTTCCGCCAACTAATCACAGATTGGGGAAAGAGTGCTGATTAAACATTTGGGAAAGGAGAGGTTGCAATCAAATAGACAAACAACACAAATGCGACTTCCGTTCCCCACGCCACCCACGGTACCACAGACGCTAGAAACATGTGCCGACGAGGCGATGACTCAGGTTGTTGACAGCAACAAAGAGAACACAGTCGTTAAGAGAAGTAGACAGTCGTTACAGGAATAGTGGGTTTCCGGTCACTCGGCTAATACCTCGTCCGTATCTCGTGCGCCCCCGAAACCTCGTCAGCCCCTTAACAACCATATGTCGTCAGCTGTACTTGGTTCGCGTTTTTCCCGGCGGGTCATCCCCGTGACGGCGCGGCGTAAACGAGGACGTCCGCTGCACAAAGGGGAGGCAGGGACGGGACGGGCCCCTTTGTTGGGGACTTCCGACCCTGCTGGAGCGGCCTTCCTTGCGAACACAAGACCAGCGAGTTCGCGGAATGGTCAGCGAACTCCACAGCATGCTTCCTTGAAAGCATGATGACGTAAACGTCTATTTTTTGTTTTACACTCTGTGGGCTTCTATTACCCTGCTGTTGCTATGCTGACATGCATATATGTAAATTTATGTTCTTTGAAAAAATCAGCTGTTTGTTTGCACTTGTCCCGTCTTCTTTCATGTGAATGTTTCTTTTACGCAACCCATCTTCAGGATTTAAGAGCACAGGCTGATTTTCAGTCTGCGCTGGTAACTGAAAAATTTCTTCAATTCAGTTGCAGCGGGTGGCAAAATCAACGTATATATAGGTGAATATCCTCCCAGCCTGTGCATTCAGAATGCGACGGACACATTCGATATGGATGTAGTTTAAACTGCGAATGCACACGACAGCAGTGTCTGCCGCGAATATACCTTTGATGGCGACAAACAATTGACGGCTACCGCCATAGCGCACTGGAGTAGGCACTGGTTCCTCTGTCGAAATATGGGGCGGTTCAAGTCGTGAAAAAAAAAGTATGAAAAGCGGTCGCAATTAAAACTTACTTCAAGAAATTCCATCAGTCGTTACTTTCCTCGACGTTGAAGAAATTTTTGCTGCTTTTGACGTGTTTTTTTCGCAACTGATGCTAATTAATAAATCCTGGAAGGTTATTTTGATAACAACTGGAGAAAACCGTGCCGTGTAGAAAGGACCTCTAAAGGACGAGGACTCCTGAGGTTTGCGAAATAAACCATTTCTTCGTTAGCATTTCTCCGTGTTAGCCTATAATATGTCATACACGTGCGCGAGCTTTTACAAGCACTTAGTACACCTGAAAGGTCCCCAAATATTCCAAGACGGCGTTCTTGAATTTAAAGGGTGGTCTCTTGAAAATTTCACTGCCAGCCAAAGCAAAAATAATAAAGCAGGCAAACTACGTCAAGCACCTCACAATGCCAAGCTCATTGTAAAGAGAGATTTGTACCTGCCCAATGATAATAGACATACCATGGTATTTAGATTGATTCTGCTCGGTTCAGCGGAGAACTTCCCGCCCTTCTAACGGGTTAACCAGAAGCCGCGTTGCTATGAAGGCATCGGTGCTCCAAAACCCACAGCATTTGGCGGCGTGCTCCAACCCAAGGTGACGAGACTGCTTGAAATCAAGGCAAGACTATTTCTCCCAAACGTAAACGTCATGCTGTACTACCAAAGCTCTCGGCTATGGATCTGAAAGTAATTTTCCGACCTGGAGGCGGATTAGATCTTAGACAATGTAACGGCGGCGCGCTGCTGCGTATTGTGTGCGCGGCTGTGAAGCTCAACTACCATGACGCCCGGCAGCGCGACCGACTCATAGTTAACCCACACAATAACTCATTCACAGTCAGCACACCTGCCGAGGTGCGTGCCAAAAACTACGTGCAGCTGCAGACGCTCCAAATCAACGACAAGTAATTCCCGGTAAAGGCTTACATCGCCGCGCCCGACGATGCCGTACGTGGAATCCTCTACAATGCAATCTACAACGAAACCCAAGAAGAGATATTCAATGACCTCGTCGCACTAAACCCTAGCCGATCCTACACAATAGCGGACGCGCGCCCTTTGGGCCGCACTAAATCAATCCTGATCACCTTCGTCAAAACCAAGCAGGTTCCCAAGCAGCTCAACTTCTACGGAGCCGTCTATAACTGCCACCCCTTCAAAGCCAAGGTAGAGGCCTGTTTTAACTGCTGGAGACCGGGCCGCCGGTCGGACGTCTGTCCGCAAGCTGTCAGCAACCGATGTCACAGATGCGGCGGCACCCATCCGGCAACTTCAATTCCCACTTGCGACTCCAAATGTGTCTTGTGTGGTGGCTCCCACTTCACGGGGTCCAAAAAATGCAAAGTCCGGTTCGACCGGGCTTGCAACCTGAAATCCAACACCAATGCTACAACTACCACAGACAATCCCGCCGGGTCTTCATACACCGAGAGCACGACCCAGCATTCCCGGTCATCACGCAGCCGGCTTCGGACCAACTCCAGAGCCAGTTCCAGGTCCGTCTCACGGAAAAGCCAGCGCAGGAGCCTGTCCGCCTCCTTCCCGCCACTACCGGGACCAAAAGCCCAGCCCATGGACAAACAGGTGAGCTGGAAGCCGGGAACTCCCTCGCTCACTAAAGAGAATCAAGAGCTCAGAGCACAACTCCGACAGCAGGGTTTAGAAATTGCAGAGCTCCGCAAACAGTTACAGCTAATTCTCAGGGTAGAACCGCCTACAAAGAATTCAGTACACCGAACGCAGTATAAACTATCACACCCCAGCAACTCACTCCTTCCCCTGCCTCCACCTCCTCCTCACGCGCTGCATGACCTACTCGCAGTCCCCCAGTTAAGCGCAAGGCGCAAGCTGAAAATGACCCCCACAACTCGGTAGACACAGCTGCGCTCACTCAGCTAACCTCGATAATTCAAAGCCTCGAACAAAACATGAACGCCCTACGCACTGATACTGCAGCATGGATGGCAAACATTGCAGGCCGGATGACTGCCCTCGAGCGACGTCAAGGCGCACATGAAGCCTCTATGGCTCAAATCCAGCCCCACATACAAGGAAAATTCATCACCCAGCAAAACAACCCAAATCTCATAGACCCGCCAGCCGCCCCCAACATGGCTGCACAACATAGCTGCATTCGAGTGTGGCAGTGAAATTGCAGGAGCTTCCGAGCGAAGCGCGACAACCTGCAACATCACCTCCAAAACCTGCCAGCAGACGAGATACCTACCGTTATAGCACTGCAAGAAACTCTCTGTAATGTCAAGCTTCGAAACTACACAGTTCATGAGTCAAGCAGCGTGCTGCCACGAACGCAAGTAGTGGCACTGGTTCACCATAACTTTACCACAACTGAGCACATTTTAGAGCTCGATGACATCAACGGCCTCCTAGTAGAACTCTTACCTCGCACACGCAAACGCAGCAGCCTCTTCATACTAAACATATATAGCCCGCCAAAAGGCCCTCCAGCACCTCTCATTGCAGCAATGGGCAAGGCACTCGCACTCAGTGCAGACCACCTCATTCTGATAATTCGCAACTTTAACGCCAACCACACCAGTTGGGGCTACCATAAAAACTATCGTAAAGGCGCCTCGGTTTGGACTTTCATCCAGAACGAAGGCTTATCCCTGCTCAGTGATATAGACCAACCCACAAGGACCGGTACATGTATTCAACACAACGCCAGCCCGGACCTAACCCTCTCAGAACACATCCCAAACAGTCATTGGACAAACACGCAGCACTCGTTCGATAGTGATGACTGTATGCTCAGCACCGATCTCAACCTCACAACCTTAGCCCAGGTTAGAAAACGACGCCTGGAGGTGATGGACTGGGACAGGTTCCGTCAAATCCGACGAGACGTCCCAGACACCATCACAGACCTGGACACCTGGACACAAACTCTCACAAAGAACGTGGCTGGGGCCACATCCACAATCCCTGACACCCCAAATGCAGAAAGGGCAGATAGTCGCTTACTACACCTTTGAGAAGCGAATGCCAGCCTTCAAAAAAGCTAGCTCGCTCAGAAACACAATTGGCCACTCAAGCGGCGCATAGCCGCGCTAGTAAAGGAGACTGAAGCCCATGCGAGCCTACTGGCACACCAGCAATGGGGCCAATTGTCCGATCGTATTAGCGGCAACCTCGGCCTCAAATGCACGTGGACATTTCTTCGTTGCTTTCTCGAACCAGGAGGCGCGAAAGCAATGCAAAGGAAAAAACGTCAACCGCATTCTGCACAAGCTCCCTCTACAGGATGACGTCTTGTTAACCGCTCTTAAAGCACAATATCTTACCGCAACTCCACCTACCGCGCTCCCTACTTACACCGGCGGCTCCAATCCTCAATAGATGAGGACATTTCTACATGGGAAGTTAAAGCCGCCATGCATAAACTACGCACCACTTCGGCCCCGGGGGCAGACAAAATCAACAAGATGATTAGGAATCTAGACGAGCGCTCCATACAGGCTATAACGGACCTATTCAACAGGTGCTGGCAAGATGGAGCGCTACCGGCCCAATGGACGCACGCCCGCATAACCTTTATTCCGAAACCAGGCAAACCTCTAGGTCTGAAAAACCTACGCCCAATCTTCCTCACATCCTGTCTAGGCAAACTGTTCGAACATGTGGTTCTGGAACGCATACAAAATTATATTGACGATCACGACCTACTCCCTTACACGATGATTGGCTTCCGCAGTCATCTGTCCACACAGGACGTTATGCTTCAGATTTCGGAAGAGGCCCTCCACCCCCGAAATACAAAACGCACGCGAGCAATACTAGCTTTGGACCGAACCAAAGCCTTTGACAACGTCAACCACTCCGCCATCCTAGAAGCGCTCTCGGCACTAGGAACCGGCCCGCGCACCTTCAAATACATTTCAGCTTTCCTAAGACACCGCACAGCAGAAATCTGCTTCGGGTCTCTCTCCTCCCCAACCTTCGCACTCGGCAGCAGAGGCACCCCGCCAGGGTGAGTCCTTTCGCCGCTGCTCTTCAATATAACACTCATTCCCACGGCCAAGGCGTTAAACGCAGTACCTAATCTCTCGCACCGACGACATTACACTGTGGACAACCACAGGAATGCCGGAGCCATACAAGAAACATTGCAGGCCGGTACCGATCTGGTGGCAGCGCATGCTGCAACCGTCGGCCTGGCCTGCTCCCCTACCAAATCCGAGTTACTCATTCATCGACCACCTAGATGTAGGACGGACCTAGGCCCCCCGCCTCCAATAAAACTCACGTTGGACGGCACCCCCATCCCATCAGACCATGCGGCTCATACGAAGAATTGCCAACCGACACAGGGGCATGAGAGAACGTGACCTCCGTCGCCTAGTTCAAGCATTCGTCGTCAGCCGCATAGTTTACTCTCTCCCATATCTCTTCCTCGCGAAAGCAGAAGAGAAAATCGACGCCCTGATTCGCCAGGCATACAAGACTGCACTCAACCTCCCTCGACACACCTCCCACGAACGGCTCTTACTCATGAGCATACATAACACACTAGCAGAGCTTACAGAAGCTCACCGGACGGCACAACTTGAACGTCTCTCCTCCATCCCTACAGGCCGCAGCATCATTAAGAACCTAGGTCTTAACCCAAACAACCCCACCCCCGGGGCCACCCAAAAGCTTCTAATAGTACACCCACTCCCAAAAAACATGCACCCAGTCCACCACCATGCTCGACGCGCAGCAAGAGCCCAGACACTACACAAACATTGTAACCAACACACGGAGGCTGTCTACGTAGATGCCGCGGCATACACCACTCAGCCGGCCTTTGCCATTTCCGCAATCGGCCACAATCTCACCTCTAGCAGCTGCATCGGTCCTGACGCACACCTCGCTATAAGCCGACGAAGCTGCAATTGCCCTTGCGATCTCCTCCACCACTGCCACACTCGTATTTATTGGCTCAAAAACCGCGATCAGAAATTTTGCAGAAGCGCGGACGCATGCCGTCACCCATAAAATTCTCAACTCCTCTCAGCCCCCACTAGGCGCATTAAACTCACATGGGTCCCCGCGCATGCGGGCCATCCAGGCAACGAAGCCGCCCATGACACCGCTCGAGCGTACGTCAACCGAGCAGGGCAAGCCGCCGAGCCAGGGAGCGCCCGTGACCGAATGATCACAAACCACGAAATTTCACGCCACTACAGAGAGCAACGACTCCACTATCCTCCGCCTCACAAATCACTCACTAAATTAGAGCAGGTGACGTGGCGCCAGCTGCAATCTCGCAGTTTTCTGTCCCCCGCCCTTTTAGCGCGAATGCACCCAGGGCTGTTCTCTCCTGAGTGTACCCTATGAGGAGCCCCAAGAGCTGTTTTCAATCATGTACTATACATATGCTCTGAGTTCCAGCCGCCATCAGAGTGGCAACTCACTGACCATTTACAGCACCACAATGTGACAATCTATTTTTCTAAACTTTCAGATACTGTCTCAGGGCAATTCGGTTGTTAGCTTCTTCGCTATAGCCCACCTTCATTTACTAATTCTTTATTGGACTGGGCACGACGCTTATCAAAACACATAAGACGTGTTTTTTGGTAGGTAATAAGCTTCCTAATTATGTTCTTATGGAATAACATTTCCAAAAATATAATGGTTTTTTTTAGATACAGTCAAACCTGCGTATATCGAAGAAGGAAGGGATCGCGAAAGTGTTGTATATAATGATAATTCAACATATAAAAATGAAAACACGCAGGTTTATCTTCAAACTAGAAGCAGTTAGTTTCTGCAGCGCCTTCGTCTGCAAAGCAAGTGAAGCACACCGCGCGATGGCAACAGCTAAGTTTTACATAGGTTGGCTTCACCGCATCACGGTGATCTGGTAGGGACATTGAGTAGAAAAGGCCGAAGGCTACCCTCAAGCGCACCCTACGTTCACCTCTTTAGGCGGATTCACAGCGTTAGCGCTGCCAACAGGCGCCCAAAACAACACAGCTGAAACGTGTCCGCGAGCAAAAAGCGATCGAGGTATGCTCTTAGGAGAAGCCCCACTTTCAAGGGCAAGGCGCGCCATGCTGTATAACGAAGCCCCGGCGAAACTGGACGTGAAGGAAGGCGGATAGTCGAATGTTTCTGTTGTATTCTTATTTATGGCCTTCATCAATGCCAAGTTAATAATGCATTAGTCCATCGCCGAAATATAATTTTTTAGAATGCCGAACAAAAAACAAGACAAAAATGGTAACATTGGATTTGGATATTCTGCACGCTTTCCTACATTTCGCACAGGATCTTCAACTAAAGAATCTTTCCGCTCAAGGTAACGAATAATTCTATATATGCGGGCTCGACAAATCCGGAATCGACTGCATATGTGGTATTCCTGTCCGGTAAGAAGTCACGTGGCTTGGTTTAGCCTGTTTACTGACACCAGCAATTGCTGCAGCGGTAATTAATGCTCATATGGTACTACTTAGGGCTGTGCATGCTGCAAAAGTGACAGTGTGGCATTGAGGTGTCCAGGAAGTTACACATAAGAATAGCGATGTGCTTAGCTATTTCTCAAAATATTGTCGCGCATAAAGCATGTTGTCAAGTGGTGGTGACGACAGCGCGGCCGACACGAAGACAAGGAAAGGCTTCCAAAAGAAACTCCTTATTAGGCAGACTTGCACCCACAAGGAATCGGAGGGCGCCACCAGCGCCCATCGTGACCGGCTGCGCGCATACCGAGCTCTAGCAAAATCGACCTCCTGCTCCAGCTGCAGCCTACGTCCAGGTTTTTGGCCTCGTATCGCAAGCATTCTTTCTACTGGAATGCTACTCCCTCCCAAGCAGGCCTGTTCATCGAAATTCCAACCGTTCTGCGAGATTATTCGAGGAACCGGGATCTGGCTGGCTGCCGGGCGCGCCAAGATAACGCAACATGGGCACCGCCGCCGCAATGTGATCTCCGCCAGCACGACTAGGTGCTCGATTAGACAAGTAAAACTCTAGTTTGGGCGAGTTGGTTCATGTTGAAAGAAAAACTGGTAATGGCGCAAGAAACGGGGACACAGAAGACACACAAAAGACAGGACTGACGCCAACTAAGACTTGAGTATCTTGCAGACGCGCCTGACGTGCCCCCAAGATGGCTGCAGAACACCGAATAATGACTGAACCTCCAAAGGAACTATTTTCCGTTTCAAGCAGTAGGAGACCACTCGAGACTGGCACGTTGAGACGGCAATCAGGTTGAGACACGTAATGGCAGGTTCGGTGCGGAAGCTTCGAAAGAGGAAAGGGCCCATTGTAGGAGAAATATGGTCAAGCAAAACTCTAGTTTGGGCGAGTTGGTTCATGTTGAAAGAAAAACTGGTAATGGCGCAAGAAACGGGGACACAGAAGGCACACAAAAGACAGGACTGACGCCAACTCAAGATACTCGCAAGATACTCAAGTCTGAGTTGGCGTCAGTCCTGTCTTTTGTGTGCCTTCTGTGTCCCCGTTTCTTGCGCCATTACCAGTTTTTCTTTCAACATGAACCAACTCGCCCAAACTAGAGTTTTACTTGACCATATTTCTCCTACAATGGGCCATTTCCTCTTTCGAAGCTTCCGCACCGAACCTGCCATTACGTGTCTCAACCTGATTGCCGTCTCAACGTGCCAGTCTCGAGTGGTCTCCTACTGCTTGAAACGGAAAATAGTTCCTTTGGAGGTTCAGTCATTATTCGGTGTTCTGCAGCCATCTTGGGGGCACGTCAGGCGCGTCTGCAAGATACTCAAGTCTGTGTTGGCGTCAGTCCTGTCTTTTGTGTGCCTTCTGTGTCTCCGTTTCTTGCGCCATTACCAGTTTTTCTTTCAATCGATTAGACAATTTGTTTTTTTTAGCACAGATGTCAGGATCGAAACCAAAATGTGCAAAAGATTACAAAAAGCACCGGGAGAAATTCTAAACAGAGAAGGAGGAGGAGGAGGAAAGGCAGGGAGGTTAACAAGAAGAATAGCCGGTTTGCTACCCTGCATGGGGGTAAAGGGGTGAGGGGAGAAAAATATGAAGGAGAAAAGACAGTTGCAGGAAATTTAAGGCACTATGCAAAGTCACAGCGTTCAGTGCAGTCACAGCCTATCGCGCAGGCCAGAAGTTCTCAAAAAGCGGAGCAGTGCCTTGGAGGCCTTTATCGGTGATGACCGCCGGGGCCAGTGGCCAAGAATCTTCGTTTCTCTCAGTGGGCGCAGGTCAAGATGCTCCAGTGCACGGCAGAGAGACTGTCTTTCGGTGTTTTAGGCAGGGCGTTCGCAAAGAATCTTGGCTATAGTCTAATCTCACTCGCAGGTGGCACATGCAGGGCTGTCAGCCATACCTATTAAGATAGAGTAGTGCTTGGTAAAGCTACACCAAGCCACAGGCGACAGAACAAAGTTACTTCACGTCGTGGTAGGCCGGACGGAAGCCGAAGCTTTAGATCTGGGTCCAAAGTTTTTAAACGCGAGTGCGAGAATTGGCCTGAATTCCACGCGGCAAGCGTGATGTCCCGCAACAGTGGTTTAAGCCTGCCCGCTGCGTCGGCTCTCGAGATCGGGATGGACACACAATCGCCCTCATGGTGAGCAGTTTGCCCGGCCTCGTGCGTGCGGTGGTTGCTTGCGATGCCGCTGTGTTCTCGCAGCCATTGGTAAACAATATCGTGCCCTTTGTTGATGGCTGTGTGGTGGAGCGCTCGGATATCTGCGACAAGTTGTTCATGGGACCCATGAAGAAGAGCAGATTGAACGCTTGGGGGGCTGCCTTTGAATCAGTGAAAACAGACCATTACTGGGGTGTTTCTTCACTGACATGCTCAATGGCGACACGAATAGCAGTAAGTTCTGCACCAGTCAATGAAGTCCGGTGTGATGTTTTCACATTCTTAACCAAGGTCCTTGCGGGGATCACTACGGATCCTGAGGAACTGGAAGGGGTCACTGAGCCATCGGTGTATACGTGCAGTCAGTGTCCGTGTTTCTCATGCAAATATTCTAGAGTGGTCTGTTTTAGTGCTGCCGACGATGAATCAACCTTCTTTTTGATGCCCGGTATGGAAACAAGAACACGAGGTTGATGCAGACTCTATAATGAAGAAGACGGTCTAGAAGCTGGTGTAAATTGGGTTGGTAGGAAGTCGCGATGGGCATCAATAATCTTCGCAAACGATGTACTCGGCCGGTTAGCAGGAAGGCTGGCACGATGGTGTGCGGGAATCCGAGAGAGGTGACGAATATGCGCTCTCAAGGCTTCGATTGTGACATAGGCAGCCACTTCATTCTCCTGAGCTATGAGTACTGTTGCGGCTGTAGACGCGCATTTTGGCAGTCCTAGGCACGTCTGCAGAGCTTGAGCCTGAACACATTGATTACACCATATGTTCGTTTTCCTCAAGTTTCCTAGTGCAGGGATACCGTACCGAAGGAATCCCATGAATAGTGTGGTGTACAGCTGGAGCGTGGACTGCACTGATGCTCCCCACGACCTCCCTCCGAGAAAGAAGAGGATGTGAACGATCGATGTCAGTCGCCTTTCCCCCTTCTAAGTTTCTACCTTCACAGATCTGGCCTGGCGGCTTCCCCATTGTGCCCTTTTTGTGCCGAACCTGAGACAATAGATCACTTCCTACTGTTCTGCCGCCGCTTCTCTCATTTGAGGAAGCGTCTTTTGCAAATTCCATTTCATCAGCAGGGCTTGCCTGTGTCTTCCGCGGTTGTTCTTTCCATTGGCGCTTGTTTGCTTGGACGAAGCGACAGGAGAGTGCGCTCTGCTGTGCAAAATTTTCTTTAAGAAACGCAGCGACTCTCATTCTAATTTCTTTTTCCCGCTCTCAGTCAGTACGACATTGAAACACTACAGGCATTGTATACTATTATGCACATTAAGCCATTGTCCCGTCCTCGATCTCCAAGTTAACAGGACCCCTGTCCCTCCGTCTTCCAATCTATCAGACTACATACTAATACCACTTCTTTTCCCGTCAAAAGTTTCCTGTATCCAGCAATTAACCACCTGTGTCTTGGCCACTCCCCCGCAGTGGGTATGTGTCAGCAACGTCTGAGGCCTTCCTTCCTTCCTTCCTTCCTTCCTTCCTTCCTTCCTTCCTTCCTTCCTTCCTTCCTTCCTTCCTTCCTTCCTTCCTTCCTTCCTTCCTTCCTTCCTTCCTTCCTTTTCATGCACGAGACATGTGGGCACCATGTTAGATTACGATCAATGATTACTCCAAGGAAGCGATGGCTTCTTTCGTAGGGTATTGTTGACCTATTCATGCGTACGGGGTAATGGAACATGCTCTTGCCTGTAAAGGCAACAACGGAACAGTTTTCAGTAGAAATATCCAGGCGTTACAGGCGGAGGTAGACCGCAAGAACGCTTGCCGCCTTTTGAAGCCTTGCTCGAAATTGTGGTCGCGTAACTCCTGATGCCTAGATACAAATATCGTCTGCGTAGACTGAGACTCTCGCCGACTGTCGACAAGGCCGACAAGCGCAAGATTGGAAAGCGTTGGGCTAAGTACTCCACCCTGTGGGACCCCAAGGGATATGTAATGCGAAGATGTGGTCCATCCTCAGTCTGCATAAATGGTTATCTTTTGGATAGATAACTGCGTATCCAGCAGAACATGAGACCACTAAGTTCTGCAGCTTCCAGAGTCCAAAATAGCTTGATGAGTGACGTTATCATACGCCTCGTTAACACCCAGAGACAACGCCGCGGTCAAGCGCTTCAGATACTTCTGATGTTGGACTGATAACACCAGGTCAATCACGCTATCAATATACGAACATCTCCGCCGAAACCCAGACATTACATCTGGATATGTTTGATAGCGCTCCAGATACCACTCAATTAGCGTAAGTACCATCCTTTCCATCAGTTCGCCCACGCAACTAAACAATGTGATTGGACGGTACGATGCTAGGTCAAGTGGCGATTTTCCAGGTTTAAGGACTGGGACCAGACGACTTGAGTTCCACGCGTCCGGAACTGTACCCGCGCATCATGATGAGTTGAAGTGGTCTAAAAGAACACGTCGAGCCTCCTGGCCAAGGTTATCAAGTGCAGAGTATGTTACTCCACCGGGCCCGGCGATGAAGACCGTCTGCAACCGGCCATGGCGGCGTCTAGTTCTTCCATGGAGAAAAGAAGGTCCATTCGCGCATCCCTAGATTTAGGCACTTCGCAGCAATTCAGAGTTGTGGATTGGTTACTGGGACCTGCTATTCTTGCGCAGAAATCTTCACCAATCTCCGCTTCGCTAAGACCTTGGTGAAGTGCGAGAGATTGAATGGTTGGAGCTGCTGAGATGTTCCCAAACCACGCACCACACTCCAAATGGGTCAGAGAGGCTTTCGAGGATCCAGTGATTTGCAGAATGCCTTCCAACGGTCAGCCTGCAAGACTTGAATTCTGCGCTGGATTTTCTTCTGTGTGCGCCTTGCATCCCTTAAGTCGTGCAGCGACATTGTGCGCCTGTATCTTCTCTCTGCTCTTCGTCGAACTGATCGGAGGCGCTGCACCTCCTCATCGAAGTCTGTGAACTTTGGCATTGGAGTGAAGCAGCATCTCGCGTGTTCCATTGCCTCCTTGATGCGCTCTTCAATGCCTGTTGTAATGTCTTCTCTGCAGGCTTCTTCCATAATGTTTTTGAACATAGACCAGTCTATTCGTTGCAAACGTTTGGTAGATCTGCATCCAGCGAGACCAGGGACAACAATATATCAATCAATCAATGAATCATTTTATTTCCTTAGAAAAGGAGGAGTACGGGAGTAAAAGCTCGGACAGCTTGACAAGGTCCCGACCCCTTTCAAGTTGGCATGACAGCAAGATGACGGCCTGTCATACACAAGAAAGAAAGCAAAAACATCACAAAGCAACGGGTAATACAGAGTGAAACAAGACGGCAAGCAATCAGACAAAAAAATGAGGATGTGGTCACTTCCATGTGTTTCTACGTCGGAGGAAGACGAAGTTGTTCTGTATCAGAACGCTGCCTTCACGTCTGTGCAATTTTTTGGTAATTTGGGCTATAATCAGGGAGGCGCCGCTCCCTGTTTGCCACGGCGATGGAAGTGGAGGCTGCTGTGCCTCTATTGAAACCCGGTAGGTCGGCAGCAGCCGCCCAGAGGAAGCGCCTGCACCGCCAGAGTGACTCGAGCAGCCAGGGCACTGTTGTGTTCTCGGTGCCAAGTGAAAACTCCTCGTCCTCGGCCGACGACGGTTTCATACCCGTTGTTGGCAAGAAGGCCAAGCGCAGACTGCGTAGACAAGCCGATTGGTCCTCATCGAGCACGTCAACAATGTCCTCATCAAGAACGCCAACGATCATCACGGCGCGAAGTTCCTCAGCGCATACAGCTTTGTTTGTGCCGTTGAACTCAACAGACAACTTGAACCTACTGAACAGGCAAGCCATCTCTATTTATCTGGAGAGCCTCGTACCGGGAGGCATAAACGATGTCAGAATCAACCCGTTCAAAAACGTCATTGCCATTGATGTGGTGGAGCGAAGTTCACTAGAAAATTTAACCGCAATCACAAAACTCGGCAACATCAGTGTACGCCCCCTTATTCTCCAGGACAGCGGCACTACGGCTGGCGTAATCTACAACGTCGACATCGCCATCTGTGATGCAGATTTACCCATGTTGATCAAGCCGGCAACCAACGGCATTTCCATCATTCAAATTCAGCGGTTAGGAAGATCTACATGCATCAAGCTGACCTTCAAGGGTGACTGCGTGCCATCGTACTTGAAGGTTGGGCACTTTCGTCATCCAGTTCGACCTTTTGTGACTAAGCCATTTCAATGCAGGAAGCGCATGAGGATCGGCCACGTGAGCGGCGTCTGCATCAACTCCATCGTGTGCCCGCGATGCTCCGAGTCACACAGCGGTGATGTTTGCCGCGCGACTACCGTGAAGTGCGCCAACTGCCACGGCCCTCATGACTCTTCCTCGAAAGACTGCCCCCGTCTAAAGACCGAGCGGGTGGTACTAAAGCAAATGGTGCGAGACCATTCTACGCACAAACAAGCCACCGCAAAGGTGCGACGACGTCGTTCGCGCCGCCGCAGGTCGTCAAAGAAAGCAGTCACATTTGACAATAATGCCCCAAAGCCAACTGCAGCTTGTACGCCTTCACCAAAAACCGTACCAAATTAAGGGAGCCCGGCGCTTGGTGAGGCTGGACCTGCTGCCTCAGATTCAACTTGGCCACCACTGCCAACGCCTTCTACGCCTACTGCGTCAGGGATGTTGGCGCACTCAGGGCAGTGTGCAGCGCCTACGACTGATCCAGCCAACAGGCACGATCAAGGCCATGGCCCAGATATGCAAGTGATTGCAATGCTAACTTCACTAATGAGTGCCATGCGTGCTCTGCTTTCCAGCCTACGCACGCCAGCAGCAAATAGCGCACTTCAAGTGCTGGACGCGCTACATCCAGTTCTTGCGGCTCTACAATAGACGGCATCATGGCTCCTTCGGACCTGTCTTTTCAAAAGAAAGTCAAGCAAGCTTTCATTTTCCAATGGAATGCTCGTGGGCTCCAGTCCCGGATTTCCGATTTACGGCACTACGTCTACGAGAATCACTTCCCCATTCTTGTGATTTGTGAACCGAAGACCCCAGCAACTTTGCGAATATCCGGTTACGAGGAATTTTCATCACCCACGTGCAACAGATCCAGCAAAGTAATCGTCTACATTCGACGTGAACTTACATATGTGCAACATTCAGTTCCTCCGAACGAAGACATTCAGTACGTTTGCCTGACAGTGAAGAGCCGAGACCTGACGTTTACGCTACTGGCGGTGTACTTGGCGCCATGAAGTCGTTTCGACGCCAGAAGGTTGAGTGGTTTGATCGCAGCTACACTTGCTCCGTGGGTTATTATGGGTAACTTCAATGCTCATCACACCATGTGGGGAGGCGTTAGGATGGACGTTAGGGGAAGACAACTTGTATCCTTCGCCTCTGACCATGACCTCCAGTGCCTGAATGACGGAAGCCCGACCTATATACGAGGGGTGACTTATAGCAGCTGCTTGGACTTGACTTTCGTTTAAAAATGCCTTAACAACAGCGTCCGGTGGTTTTCGGATGTAGAAACCTATGGCAACGACCATATCCCAACCTATCTGATTATTACCGGCCATTCCACATTTTCCCCAGCCACGTGTAGGCAGCGCATTGACTGGTCAGTTTTTAATTTACTTATGGAGGCTGCTTGCGCAGAGGGCTTCTCTACCGGTCTTGAACAAAAAATTAGGGAGGCTATGGAACATGCCCCCTGCCCCTTTAACCCTGTCGATTTTGACTTCGAATTGCAGCGACTGCGATCACAACGGCGCAGGGCAGAGCGCAGATACCGACGCACAAAGTCGCGCCTAGACCTAAGAGATGCTAGGCGCATACAGAAGAAGATTCAGCGCAGAATTCAGGCACTGCAAACACAACGATGGAGGACATTTTTCCAAACACTTGATCCACGGAAGCCTTTGCCACGCGTTTGGAGTGTAATTGAGGGTCTTCGCACGTACCCTCAACAGCGCTACCCGTTCAAATCCGTAGCGCTCCACCAAAGGCGCAGTGTGGTTGAGGTAGCCGAAGATTTCTGCGCAAGAATAACAGGCCCTCCGAATCCAGGCGCAACGCTGCACTGCAACAATGTTCCACCCTCACGGGATTCTCGGATGGATGCACTATTCTCCATGAAAGAACTTGATGCTGCGCTGGCTTGTTGTAGAAGGCCATCATCACCAGGGCCCGATGGTCGGACGTACTCCGCACTTGCCAACCTTGACCAAGAAGCTCGACGGGCTCTTTTGGACACTTATAACAAGTCATGGACTGTTGGCATAGTTCCTCATGATTGGAAGACCAGTTGTCTGGTTCCACTTCTTAAGCCGGGGAAATCACCGCTCGACCTTTCATCATACCGTCCAATTGCACTCGCCAGCTGCGTCGTCAAAGTCATGGAAAGAATGCTGCTCACACGCGTGGAATGGTACTTGGAGCGATATCAGATTTATCCAACCTTCATGTCTGGGTTACGACGGGGCCGCTCTTCTATCGACAACGTGGTTGACCTTGTAACGTCGGTGCACCACAGCAAAAGTTTGAAAAGATTGACCGTGGCATTGTTTTTGGATATCAAGGGCGCGTACGACAGCGTAACGCATCAGGCCATTTTGGACGCAATAGAAGCTGCTGAGATCGGAGGCCGCACGTTCATCTGGATAAGCAGCTATTTATCAGAGAGGTCGTTTTTTGTCCTGACTGCGGACGGACCAGCGTCCTTACACCGAAATTCGCGCGGAGTCCCTCAGGGTGGAGTGCTGAGCCCAGTTCTCTTCAACCTTACTCTTATCGGCCTGGTCGACGTATTGCCACAATCTGCTCAGATCTCGGTATATGCAGACGACATCTATATTTGGGCATCAGGGGTGACCCGTCCTCAAGTTTGTGTAAGACTTCAAAAAGCGGCATCGATATTGACAACTTACCTTCGCTTGCAGGGCCTGAACATTTCGACCGAAAAGTGTTCACTTGTGGCGTTGACACGCAAAAAAATGTCACGTTACACCATTCGCATCAATGGCGAAGCCATTCCCTATGAGAGAAGCCACAGATTCCTTGGTGTTGTCATCGACAGGAACCTCTCGTGGAGTCCACATTTCTACGACATGACAAAGACTAATTTCGATTATCCACGTCCGCTCCTTCCTCGGAGGAAAGTCCTGGGGCGCATCAGTGCGCTCGATGCTACAACTGTACCGTTCCCTATTTCTGGGCTACATGCGGTACAGTCTTCCGATATTCAGTTTCATTAGAAAAACAAATATCAAGACTCTTCAAAGTGTGCAAGCGCAAGCTCTCCGTATCTGTCTTGGACTGCCTAAATGTGTCTCAACAGTAGCAACTGTTCTTGTTGCCCGGGAACATCCTGTAACTACATGCATTGCTTTTGACACCATGAGAACACATATTCGGCACCTCACACGGGTTCCCTGTCATCACCTCGCAACACTCCCAATAATTAGGCCGCGTACTGCATTCGCCAAAGTCATTGAAGCCCATCGCGCATATCTCCCATCGCAGTTCACCCCTGCGTCAAGACCGTGCTCACCCTTATGGAGTCTTCATGAACCTCGGGTTCACCTCTATATTCCTGGCATTACAAAGAAAGCTGGTGTATCACTACCCGCTGTCAAACAACTGACATTGAATCACCTGCATTCTTACCACAGTCACCGCATACATATTTACACAAATGGATCAGTTCACTCGACCAGTTCTGCGGGGTCGGTGGTGATACCGGCCAGATCCATCTTCATGAAAGTGAAGACGAACTATCCAACATATTCAATTGGTGCGGAACTCGCAGCCTAACGGGCTGCGGTAGAGTTCATCAGTCAAGAACCTCCACATGACTGCACGGTTTTCACCGACTCTAAAGCAGCCCTTGAAGCCCTGCAAGCTGCGCTACGCCGCGGGTCGCAGGAGCAACTTGTTGCTGAGATCCGTCTACTGTACCACGGCACCGTTTCTAAAGGTCATGACAACATGTTTCAATGGCTGCCAGGACACTGTGGTATTAACGGTAATCACCAGGCCGATGCGGCTGCGCGTTCTGCTCACAACGACGGACTTCCAGTAAGGATCCCAATTTCGAGACCTGACGCTGCGTGTGGGCTTCGCCCTTTGGCGCTGGAGCTCACACTTTCAGCGTGGAACACGGGAGAGTTTTGCAACCTCCGCCTCAAGGCACTGGACCCTGAACTGCGCCTTCGTCTTCTACGTAACTTAGAACGTCGCGACGCAACACTGGTATGCCGTTTATGGATCGGTGTTGCATTTACCAATTACTATGCTTTCCGGATGGGATGGCCGACAGCCCTCCCTGTGAGAGCTGTAGTTGTGAGGAGACCATCGCTCATCTTCTCTGTGAGTGCCCTGCATTTGCGAGTGCAAGACATACACTGTGTTGTGCCCTGGACCGCCTCGATCCTCGCCCATTAACAGAGCAAAAGATCTTCGGTCCGTGGCCACAGCAGTCGACTACCCTCAAGGCATACAAGGCACTCTTTGCCTACTTAAGAGCGACTGGATTGAGTGACAAATTGTGACAGCGTTGTGCGTGTGTGTGTGTGTGTGTGTTATGCCTTTTTTCCTTCTCTCTTCCTCCTTTTAGTCCCCTAATCCCTCTTCCCCAGTGCAGGGTAGCCAACCGGAACCCCTTTCTGGTTAACATCCCCGCCTTTCCCTCCTCCTCTTTATCTATCTATCTACGTCGGCAAACCACCGGACGCGTCTCGCAAGGCACCGAGACACAAACGCCAAGTCCAGACAACTGCTGTAAGACAGTCCGCGAATGTAGGTTGGAGAACCGTAGTTAAGGCATTGTAGGTCGTGGTCAGAGGCGAAACAGACAAGGCTTCTTTGAATTCATCCGGATGCCTCCGCACATGGCGTCATGAGCATTAAAGCCACCAGTGACGATCCAAGGCCCAGGTGTTGCAGCCAACAAGTCCCTCAGTCTGTCGGCGTCTTTTCACCGTTACACAGACGTACTGGTTATGGCTGTGAGGGGGAACCGTATGGTGCACGTAAGTAAGCTCCCTTCGAATGTAGAGGATGACCTTGCTTTTTCCCTGTGCGTGGAGGATGAAAACGCTTCACAGCCAGAAATTCGGATGGAATTTTGTAAACTGGGCTCGCAAATCACAAGGATTGTAAATCTGTGTTTATAAATGTATTCGACAATGTCCGAAATGTGGGAATTAAGTTCACGGGCATTCCACTGGATAAGGGATGTTTCTCTGATTTGGCTTTCAAACGGTAATGCTGGGAGAGCCATTGTGTCTTCTACTGGAAAGTTGCAAGGACTGGATTTAGCGCGTCCAGTACCTGCAATGCATTCTGTGATGTTGGCGAGTGAACGCTAGACAGCATCACACGCATGGCGTTCATAAGAGACCTCAAGATGGCGAACACCTGCACTTCCTCACCTATGGCAGGATCTCTGCCTTGGGCTCGCTCAGCTGTAGGCGTGGGACAGTGGGGGCGTGGTGCCTGCTCAGACACCAAGGCCGAGCGTGGCTGCGGCAATGGAGGCCATGTCACCTCTGAAGTACTCGTTCCGGCTTAACCAGTCACCGGGCTTATATTACTAGGTGGTGGGGGAGGACAAGTAACAGGAGCGATGGGGGCTTCCCTGCCGTTGTGAGCCTTTTCTCTGGTAGACCGTCGGCGACGAGAACGACGCCGACGCACCGTAGCTGCGGCCTCTCTGTGCGTTGAATGGTCTCGCACCATTTGCTTCAACACCGTCCGCTCTTTCTTCAGGCGGGGACAGACTTTCGAAGAAGCGTTATGAGGGCCACGGCAGTTCGCGCACATCAAGACAGTAGACGTTTTTAGCATACAGGAGACGTACTACCGGAGACGTATACCGGTTTACCGGACGCCGGCTGCGCACGCGCATTGATTCCCCCTCACCCCAACAATGCAACAGCGCATGCACAAAAAGGGTCTGGTAAACCGGTATATATCGCCAGCAGTACGTCTCCGGTATGCTAAAAATGTCCAGTAGCGCGGCAACTGTCACCGCTATCTGGTTCAGAGCAGCGCGGGCATGCTATGGTGTTATTAAAAATACCACTTATATGCCCAATTTTCATGCACTTCTGACACTGAAGTGGCTTCCGGACGAATTGGCGAACTGCATGTCGAAAGTGACCAACCTTCACGTGCGATGGAATACAGTCGCCCTTAAAAGTAAGCTTGACGCACCTTGACTTGCCGAAGCACTGAAACTTGGTTATTTCGATGCTGTTCGTCGCTGTTTTAATGAGTATCGGCAGGTCAGAGCCAGAGATGTTCGCATTGATGTCGCAAATGACGCCAGCGGCTGTGCCATTGTTTTCAAGAACAAGAGAGCGGACGGGGATGTCTCCGATCTTCTTGATTGTGGCTAGACTTTCCAAGGCGCTCCGCTCCGTTACATCGATGACAAGGAGGTTTCTTCGGCTGTTGATTATGACGTCCTTGATCACCCCCGGGACGCGAGCCTCGAGGCGTTGCTTGTCTGTTCAACAGGTTGAGGTGTCGATGGGCATTTCAGGCGCGAACAGGACTGTATGCGTCGATGCACCACGCGTAGTGATGACGGTAGATGTACTTGATGAGGACGAGTCCTCACTCTTACGCAGTCTTCTCTTGGCTTTCTTGCTCATCACTTGGACGAACCCGTCGTCCGCTGAGGAGTCATCGCTTGCAGCTGAGTACAGCACGTTGGCCTGGCTGCTTGCCTCGCTCTATTGGTAGAAGGGCTTCCTCTGGACGGCTTCCGCCGACCCACTGGGATCCAGAGGAGGCCTGACGTCATCCACTTCCATCGCCGTCACGAAGAGGGAGCGGCGCCTCCCTAGGGAACGCTAGGGAACAGCGCAGCCGGTCCAAGCAGTCATTAATGTGTGGCAGAGTATAAACGTCGTTTTTGGTGACTTTGTTTAGACGTCTGTAATCAATACAGAAGGGCTCGATCTTTCATCGCCGCTAGAAAAACAGGCGACGCCCACGGGCCCGTCGCCGGCTGTATCACGTCGGCCTGGGGCATTGCTTGCTCTTGGCGGCGAATGGCATCACAATGCTTCGAAGAGACTCGATAAGGCGGCTGACATAACGGTCGCTGACTTGCGTCAACTTTATTGAGATGCTTTGTGAGCGTTGCCTGCCTAAGCTTGGTGGTCGAGGCAAAGCAGCAGTCGCGGAAAGATTTGACAATGCTCTCCAGACCAAGGTAGATGTACACTGGTAGCGAAGGCTCCATAGACGCCCATTGGTCCAAAAAATGGCGGCTCGTGGGCACTCCAGCGCCCCCTGGATTTTGGGGGGCAAACTACGCAAACGTGACGTAGAATGACGTCACGCATACGTATGCTTTGGCGCGAATTATAAAGCGGTATTTCTGTAGAATCCGCGTTTTCGAGCCCGTACCTCTCGAAGGTTGCTGCCTTTCAGCGCGCCCCAACCTTTGCCAGTCAAATGTGCTCGCCTTGTGTGCTCGAGTTCCTGCTAGTTATGGCCTTGTTAATGTGCAATTGGGAACGCAATGAAAGTGACTGGTAAAGGAGGGGCAGCATAGAAAGGCAGCAACACTTCCAGACACTGGCGTGGCCGGGTTAGCCGGGTATCGAAACAAGGCCTGCAACGACGCGCTGTAATGCACCGCACACTCATGAATAGGGGGCAGGTCAAGAGTGTTGCAAAAATACAAAATTTGCCAGGTCTTAATAAAATGACTTACCTCTTTCATAAAACAAGGTGCTAATATATTTTTTATTTTCTATTGGCAGATTACATTCCAATTTTGTAGCTTTATCATTTCTTTATATGAGTGTTTTGCCCCCCATCCTCTGGTTGTGCTGCAGTCGCGCTAAACCACTTTTCGGCCCAGCCTTCGCCACCACTTTAAATCCGCCTTGTCCAGACTGCGTGTCTTATTAGGCAGGTTCGGGTTCACGTCGGTTTTTTTATGGGAGTGCTTGAAGCCTCCGCTGATTACGGGGTTTCGGACAACGCGTCCTTTCCCGCGAGTGGATTAAGTTCTTCCAAACATGCATTAGCTCTTTTGCCAGGCGAACACTGAGGTTCACATTCAAAATTTGTCACCAGACGTTCTGCTCGTCCATTGTTCAG
This sequence comes from Amblyomma americanum, assembly GCF_052857255.1. NCBI lineage: Eukaryota > Metazoa > Arthropoda > Arachnida > Ixodida > Ixodidae > Amblyomma > Amblyomma americanum. The sequence goes on along the minus strand of NC_135499.1, from coordinate 60,288,385 downwards.
TGCAATAATTCGGTGAGCAGCACAGACTTGCCGACCCATAGCAGCGACATGCTGGTTGCAGCGATGCCAAGAGTGCCAAGGCTGTTATCGCACTCTCTGGTAACAAATATGCTGGCTCTTGGCGGGATCAATACGTGGTCATCACAGACGCGTAAACTTAGCCCTTCGTGGCTTGGTATTGTCGTCGACAGGGCGCTGGGTGGAAAACGACACAATTAGTTCCTGAAGGTTGATAACAGCACCGTACTCCCGGCGGAAATCTAAACCGGCTATCAGGTCCTTGGAGCACACGGATAACACAGAAAAGCAACCATGGAAAGTAACACACCGCGGATCTATAATCGCGAAGTGTACGCGCCAAATGGCGTCACCACACGACCACCGGCTGTACGAATCTGCGGTCCAGACAAAGGGGCCAGAACCTTTCTGAGGGCTCTGGCTAACCGACTGCTCTTTACAGAAAAATTAGCCCCGGTATCCACGAGTGCAGTGACGTCGTGGATGTCGGCGGCTGACGGAATTTCGGTGAATACCGGGCTGTCGCAGCGCGTCGTTAAGGTCGTCTAGTCGCGTCGTCGTCGGTCTCATCGTCGCAGCAAATCGTCGGGTGGAGGCTCTTTACTCGGTCCAGTAGCAGATGCCCTACCCCCGGAGGACGCCGTGACCAGTTTTCCCGATGCGAGGACGCGCCTGTGAACAGGCCAGAGGCCTGGGGGATGGAACGGCCTGTCGGATGGCGATCGGGACTGCACACTAAACACGAATGACAGATATGGGAGGTTTATCGGTGTTCGTCCGCTTTAAAACTCCGTATCGACAGACGAGAACACCGGTAAAACGGTGCACATGATATCATAAACACCGAAGCAACACCAGCTAGAACTGACGGTGTGCTAACGAGGTCTGCAATCGTTCATCAGCCGTCTCTAACGGTGTGGTTGTCGCCATTCTGAACCTTCCGAACGGTGTAGCAAAAAACACCGTACGGCAACTGAGACGGAGCGAGGTTGAATTGCTGCTGCTATTCAAAAGAACCCGCCAGTGGAACTGTGTACCTTTATCTGTTTCGCCTAGTTCCGGAACGAAGCAGCAAGTTTGGGTTCTCGGCAATCGACAGCAGGCGACGCAAATGATCAGAAGGCGGCGAGAGAGTCGTGAGTGCGGACGCTGTGACTGTGAGCGACGTAGGCTCTAGGCCTAGCAGCGCCAGCGGGGCCGTCTCGGATTGCGTCGGAGAATTGATCACGGCAGGCTGTCTGCAGCCTCTCTTGGAACGGATATCGTGAGCGACGACTTCGCGCTTGACACTGCTGCTTTTCGATGCGCGACGGAGAAAGGAAAGATGGATGCTTAACGGAGTTCACTGAAGTGGATATCGTAAACGACGGCTGAGCTTGCCCCTCGCTTTGGTTTGTGAATGGCGGTATGGCGCCGTTGTGAGCGAATTGAGACAAGCGCTGGCTTTGCCACGCCCTTGGCCAGCGGGAAAGAAATTTCTACCTCGACACTGCTGCCCGGAAGGATATTTTTGAATCCCTGCCATCTCACATCCGTCTCGCCGTCATGGTAAGTGGTTTTGCGTCTTAAATATCGTTGTACGATAAAGACGTGAACAGGCTTGTGTGGAACGCTGGAGCACTGTGCTGCGGAAGGGAGCAAAACATTAGCGCCGTTTTCTTAACGACGCGCTGCTAGTGTATGGGTTGTTTTATATGACTATGCACCAGCGCTTGAGCACCTGCATTGTCAGTCAATCCCACTGTCTGCGTTAAAATTTCGCCTTCATTCCGCGAAGCACCGCACGAGCGCTCTGTACAAGTCTGCTTGCGTCTGCACTGAAGTACACCTTGAAAGCGGCTGTAGGTATTCGGCATTTTTATTTTAGTGCCCTCCGAAGCAGTTTTGTCATTTTAGTTTGGACATGTGCAGCATTTTTGGCCACTCTTATTTTCATGCATGTTCGCAGAACGAGGTATGCGGCATTGCTATTAACATAAAAACAATCAGGTTGCTTTTTCTAAAATGCCATGGTTCCCCACAAAAAAAACTTAATTTTGCTTATCGTGCGCGTCGCAGCAATTGAATGTGCTCAAAGCTTCTCAAGTGCATACTTGTAGTGTGCCGCCATAAATTCGGCCGCCACATTTAGAATTCCAATCTGATTATTTGTTGCTTTCAGTCAATGGCGCAATCTCTTTGTCACTGGAACACGAGTGAAAACGAGAAAGCAACGGCTGTCAGTTCTAGCCTTATGTTCTGCGGTTCGTTGCGGCATAACTTCGGTGGGTGCAGTATAAACTTGCTGTAACTATTTGTTAAAATATAACAGCTGCCTTAATTTCAAAGCATCACATACTTCCTTGCCTTGTTCACCTATCAGTATTGGAGTCAGTAATTCGAACGACATACATTTTATTCATAATGATTTGTTTCGTATCAAACCTCACTGGACATTTTTCTATCCAGGTTCTAATCGATGAAGAACTCCAAGGTTGCATCAGTTTACTCTACAAGCAGTACCAAACAGTTCAGAGTTAAGTCGCAAAGAAAGATGCCCCCTGCGGCACTTGTAGGTATTTTTGTGCAAATTATTGGTGGACATAGGCAGGAACTGAAATTTTTGTACGAAAATAGCAGCTCAGTATTTATCTGAGCATCTGATGACTACGTTTTAGGCGCAGAATTTACTCAAATTTAGGCATTGATGTCACGAGCTTTAGCAAAGCTTGGGTTTTATGATTATTTTTTTAGAATGGGACTGGTAAAAAGCCCTGGTGTTTCGTTATTTTGCAAAGAGGCGGGATGCAAACAGTGACAGTAAGGAGCTGCTGACCACCAAGGGATTTTCCTTAAAATTCAGGCATAGTTAATTGTGCAATTAAAAAAAAGACAATAGTAGGAATAAGGAGCCAGTGTAACTGCTGCAACTATGCTCAGTTCTGAAAATAGAGTACTTTCATGACTAAACCAGATACGGCGTACTGACACGCTGGTATTTTGGGATTTGTATTGATACTGTATCAATTTCACGCGTGTTCGCTACCACTCTTTTCAAATAACCAATAATCCAATGTTGAGACGGTTGTGGTTTCTTTAGACTTGCACGAAACTATGGAGAGGCGATCACCATTATTTGCTTTTGCGGCTGTGGTTTTTTCATTTTATTGACAAATGGTAATGACGTCTGGATAGGGTGCAGCTATTTTTTTATTTTCAGTTGGAAAAGAGTGCTTTGTGATGTAGTCTTCGATAGCATCCAATCATTGTGGAGTGCTACTTCACAAGCTGTGTATAAGGGTGATATACACTTTGAACAACGCGATACCAGTTTTGTATTTTTAGGTCTGCATTATACACACGCAAATATGATTCATGGGCAGTTCCGATTGTTGCTTCCCGGGCTGTTATAGGTGCTCAAAATGTGATTCCCTAGAGGACATTTGCTTCTTCGATGCTCAGAAAAAATTCCTGTGGTCGCTATATGTATCAGATGTCACGGGTAAAGCAACAGTGGTAGCTTTCGTGTGCAGCTGTACCTTTCGAATACGCACTTTGTATCACGCGCTCTTATGAGCAGTGACTCACCTTTGTTTATTTAGCCTCTAGTTCGATTACAGTTAGGCTGTTGCTGCACTGGTTTCAATTAAATGAGGTTGAGCAGCTCAGGTGTCTTATAGCTAGAATATGGTTTTCAAATCCTCTGCAGGCAGGCCATTGCAGCATTATGTTTAACTTTTGCATAGTTGTGGTGGGCCACTAAATGTGATCATGGCTCTAATGGACAAATCATATGTACAGTCTCGCCTTTGTAATATGAACACTTTTGTTTCTGAGCAAAATTCGCGCAAAGTGATTCATCCATGCTAACGAATCATGAATGAAAAAGTTATTATACAAAACTTGTCGCCAAGGTCTCCTGCACATAGGGGTGGTTAATGAAGTTGAAGCTAGACATTGTTCATAGCTTCAAGTACATTAGCGTGGTTACCATTATCTTTAAAAATCGGTCAGTGACATGTTTGAAACTTGCATTTCTTTGACTTAATTCTTGAAAAAATTGGGTTGAGCATGGTTTTTCTATGTAAAATTTCTCACTTAGAGAGGGGAGACCACCCGCTCATGAATTCATCCCTAGGATAGTGTAGTAATTATACTGAAATGCGACAGTATTTTTTTGCACTTCTACAAGTGTTAGAAATGTCGGTGATATTTCGTTTTTTAATTTTGCAGGACCAAGCACTTACAGCATGCCTCCTCACCTATCAAGGGGCAGTTTTCCGGCTCATTGGCCATCACCTTGTAGTGAAAACCTCATCGCTTCTGTGGGGATTCTGCTGTTTGCAGCCTTCTGGGTGTTCCGTTTGGAAAATCTAAAGAGGGCACTCTGTCTGCTGACCTTTCTTGAGAGTGCTCTTAGAGACTTGGATTAAAATAAACCACGCTTCGATGGTTTTGAGCTCATCAGTTTTTAAAAACCATTTTGTCTTTCCTTCACAGCTGCCTCTTCTATCCGCCTGTACATGTTTTAGATGTCCGGGTTTTTAGTACTGTTTGGAACACAGGTAGTAGAACACAAACTGTGCTGCTCTAACTTATCAATGTTAACATGATACAGTTGGCCAAAGTGAAGAAAAAGGAAAACAATATCAGCATGAATCTGTGAGAAAATTGATGTGTAGGCTTTGTTAAAAAGTACAGAGCCAAAGGGTTTGGCTTCAAAGCCGTGTAATAAGGCCTCTGAGCATCCATGGTTGTCCAACATTCACGATGGTCAGGGAAGATTTTCTGTACCTTCAAGAGATCTGGAATGCTAGCGATGCACAACAAGGCTCAGAACGGAATTCCTTAGGCTCTAAACTTTGTCAGATGCTGTATTCGCATTATGTGACAGCATGGAAAGACATGACAAACAAGAACAGCAACATTTCGTTGACCCTAAGAATCATCACCCCACTGGTTTTTATCATGGTTTTTATCTTTTTGCATCTAGCTCGGACAGCTTCATGTGAGCACTGTCAGCATTTTGTAATTTTTTTTTTGTGTTTTTAATAGACTTCCCATTCTGCCACATGACACATTTGCTAGCATTTATACATATCCTTTAATTAGAAAAAATAAATGTGATAATGGATTTGGTGAACAATTAAGTTTTCAAGCAAATATGTGCTTAGGCACAGGTCTTCAGAAATTCAATTACTTATTTAATCACAAAGTTACTAGTTCTTAGTCTGATCAGTTGTCATGGGAACTTTTCTGGAATTTTTCTTCACTTCGTCCTAAAGTGAAGGTCATGAATGCCTTTCTCCCGGTCAAACAGAATGTCTCTGTCCTTAGCGCTTTGACCTTAGCCCATGTGTTTTTGCTTTGCTTGTAGTGCGCACAGTGAGGTAATACCAGGTTGACTAATTCCTTGAGTTTCAGCATTAGTCATTACTTGTTAGCTAGATTGAAAAGCATGTGTGCATTTGTTTCTGTATTCTAATTTTTTTCCATATAAGTTATAAGTGCTGCATTTTATTTGCGACAGGCTCCTTCAAATGGGTGACTAACGTATTTTTTGGGGCGCATAAACTTTCGTTGGAGCATAGGCCTCTATATGTTGAGTTTTGTTTTGTGTTGTTTTTGTGTGATTGTGTGTTAAATTGAATGCATTTTTTACGTTTTCTAAGGCTATGTTCGTCCTATGTGTTTCTCAAGAAGAAACACAAACGTTAGAGTTGGATAGCTGTAATATTTTACTGTAGATTTAGTGGGCTTCTTTAGGTTGTCTGTTTAGAATTTCTTTTACTGTAGTTTGTAATCGGCATCTAGAAGTTAGCCACTTGGAATTAGCCACTGGGAATTGTCTGGTGCATAACTTTTTTTAGCTAATCTTATCGGACAGCACCAGTTAGCCTGAAGTGTAGCGAAGAAGTTTTCGAGTCAACTCTGCATTGTTTTTCAAGATTTCCTATTGTATCGTTTTGATTACTTTTAGGTGTTGATTTCAAGTTAGTCCCTATCTCTAATACCTGTCCAAAAATTGTGGTTTCAAACGTTGTTTATTGTCCTCCATTTAAAAAAATAAAATTGTAATCTACAGGTCTTTGTGACCTTTTGTTTACTTTACGCTGGCTCTTCAATATCTTTTCCATTGAATAAGCTTGACATGTTAAGCAGCCTTTTAATGCAGCTGGTGTTAATATTTCAGATATGTGTCTAGGTTAGTAACTGACATTTGTGACAATCCAGTAGCGGTGGTCTGTGTAATTCAGTGTTTTCAAACATCCAATATTGGATGTTCGAAAACACTGAATTCCATATAGAATTACATTCATTCCATATGGAATGAATTGTAAGTCGCACGCACAAGTTAAATTGCGAACAGTGTTTTGAGGACGTGCTAGTAACAATGTTCTGTAAAGTGCTTAAACCTGCAGTCTCGGAAAAAAAATGTGTAACAAACATACACAGCTACCTTGCACTATGAAGGTAAAATCCAAGAACTATATTTTTGTTCGAAAATAAAACCACGGAGCACAAGCTATATGCCATGTGTTTCTGTAATCCTTACTGCGAATCCTTCTGCTTTTATCGAATTTGGGGACTTATAGACTGGATGAAAATGTTGCTCGAAAAATATTTTCAATGCGCGAGTGGAGCACGGATTTCAAAATTTTCTTTAAAAAGATCCATTATGGACTGCAAAAATAAGTTACAGTAATGAACGGATTTTAAGGATACAATATACAAATGCATTTTTGTTAAACTTCTAAAGGCAGAGAGATAGCAAACATTATTTGTCCAATGTGGAGCTGCCCGCAAGTGACAAGTGGCATTCAGGTTCTTTAACTTCAGGGATTCGTTTTTGGACCACAGTGAAGAGATGGTATAATTTTACGAGAAGAAAAAAAATTGGTTGGAGGAATTTGGCATGTAGATTCGTTACCACGGTCTTGTTTTCAGTTTCATTGCCTGTTGTCTCCCAATTCTGCTCCTCTTGCCATTGCGAACCCCTTCGTCAAGATACTTTCGGCTAGCGCCGGAGCCATGGCTTGTGTATTTTTTACAGAAATGCCGTATACACAGCGGAGTGAGATTAAAGACGTTTCCTTGCCGCCGCCGCTGGTCTCGTTTTGTTTCCGCGATGTACGGCAATACGCTGCGACGTAACTGCGACGTCGTGTGCATGCATGGCGCCACGATCGTGCAACGCAGGCATCCAGGAGGAGGTCGAGACAGCGGTCCGATGCACTTTGTATCCAGTGTTCTTGCCCTGTTCCTTACAGTACTACTTCGTAACGGCATGGAAGAAATGGGACTGGTTGTTATATCTCAACATTGAAGTTCGATTGGGCTTTGTTCATGATTACAAAGCGCATTCGAACCAGATTATTGTGATTAACGAACTAGCGCCATTCCGCCTATATAGTTAGCAGTTCTAGTAGCCCTGTAAGAAAGAGCAAAAATGCAAAATAGAAACACAGACCGCTGTCATCACCTCCTCCTCCTGGATTCCGGCGTTGCGAAATCTTGGCGCCTGCATAAACACGACACCGCAGCCACCGCTCAGCGTATCGCCGCGGTTTAGACCTCCCATTGCTAACCGGAAGTGCTTCGTAATTTTTGGTGTAAAAATATACACCAAATATGCTCCCATTGTCAATCGCAAGTGCTTCGTATTTTTTTTGTGTAAAAATCTACACCAAATCTGCTCCCTTCGCCAACCGTAAGTCCTCCGTATTTTTTTTGGGTTGAAATCTACCCCAAGTCTAACGGTGTATATCGAACCTCGATTTGGGAGGACGCTAGAGGACAAGCCAAAAACACCCATCTTGGTTAATTTGTGTTTAGTGTGTGGCGACGCTGCGAGATTGAGGGCTGAACGTTATCGGCGGGGTACTGCTCGACATCCCGCAGGCGTTCACCGTTGTGCTGTCGAGGTGCGTCAGGTGAATACACCCTTGAACCAATTCTGCGATAGGGGCAGTGGCGGAGGACGTGGCCGCGGCCGCGGGCTCCCAGCAGTTGTAGCAGAGCGGCCGATTGTTTGGCGTAAACCACACGTGCGCTTTGCTCATGATGGGCCTGGACTCCTGATGCACGGTGGCTACAGCTGCGATTGGGTACCGCAGAGATGGCACAGGAGCGACGGGGGATAAGGCTCGCATCACTGGCCAAGGTCTTCGTAGTGAATCGCTGTAGGTCATCATGTAGGGTGCTTGTGGTGGCTAACAACTCACCGGATTTCATTACGGACCACGGCCTGTGGAGCTTCGAAGTGAAGCTTCGGCCGTTCCTCCCGCACAAGGCTCACCACAAGCTCCCGAAGCTCCTCGCTGGGCAGCGACATAGGGGTACAGTGGGCGGCTGCCGCTATACTAGCCTGGCGACCGCAGTGCGTGCCCCATTCCTGCAGTGAGCGCTCCATACTCGTTGCCTCCTTGGTAAAGTCGGACACCGTACTTGGCGGGTCCTGGACCAGTCCGGCAGACAAGCGCTCCTTTGCGCCTCGCATCAACGGGCGTACCATGTCGAAACAAGGCGATGCTCTCGTTCGGCTGCTGCGACCTCGTATGCAAGGCGATTTCATCCTTCTCCATTCTCTCGTTGGTACTGAGTGTCACTAACAGCTCTCGGCGACACCTCCCAGTTGGTGAAGGAAGCTTTGTGGTTCTGAAACCACGCTTTGGCTGAGTCCTTTAGCGCGAAGCACACGTTGCGCAATCTATGCTCGCCGTCCCACTCATTGTAGACCCCCATTCGGTCAAAGCTAGCCAACCAGCCTTCAACGTCCTCGAACATGTCACCGTGGAACAATGGCGGCGACCGAGGTGCGTGCAGGACGAACGCCAGCGCATTCGCGGAATGCTGAGTTGTCCGGATACCCGTGTTGGACGTCATTTATTTATTTATTTATTTATCAATACTGCAATCCCCTCTGGGTATTTTAGCAGGGTGGGATACAATAAATACATAATGAAAACAATAACACAGACAAAGCATATAATACAAATTAGATCCATGGAGCGTATAAACAGTTAAAGACAACACATTTCTAAACAATACCTGAAATAAATGCCGATAGTGATGATTTTGAAATTTGATCATTGGTTAGTAGATTCCATTCAGTTACTGTTCGGGGAAAGAAAGAATACTTAAAACAGTTATTATGGGTGCTAAAGGCGGTTATTGTGCGACTGTGTCTCTGCCTTGTAGAATACTCAGACGAAAAACTAATTATTCCCGTGAGGTCGGTTTTATAATGACCGTTAATAAGTTGAAAGAGGAATTTTAGTCGTGATACACGGTTTCTTTGCGTTAATGGTGGAAGGTTTGCTTTCATTAGTAGTTCGGTTACTGATGTACGTCCAAAGCTATTATATATGAAGCGAACTGCTTTTCTTTGCACCATTTCCATCTTGGTGATGTTAGTCTTGGTGAAAGGGTCCCAAATTACACATGCATAGTCTAGTATCGGCAGAATTACACTTTTGCATGCGAGCAGACGGACAGAAGGGGTGGAAAGTCTCAAAGCCCTCCTCAAGAAGAATAATTTGCGGTTAGAATTAGCTACTACATATTCAAGGTGCTTAGTCCAAGTGAGATCATTAGTGATCCAGAGTCCTAGATACTTGTAGTGTGTTACTTCGGAGAGAAATATGTCGTTAGTAGCATATGGATATTTAAGTTTGTGCTTCTTGCGTGTAATGGTCATAAAAACAGTTTTTTTGAAAATTAATTGACATTTCCCAAGCTTTGCACCAGGCAACAACTTGTCCTAAGGCATTGTTCAGCAGTTCCTGGTCAGCGGCATTCTCTATTTCCGAGTACAATACACAGTCGTCAGCATAAAGTTTAACCTTAACGGGAATACCATGCAGTACATCATTAATAAACAAAAGAAACAAAAGAGGCCCAAGCACCGAGCCCTGCGGGACGCCAGAGCCAACTGAAAGTCGTTCTGAATGATGGTCATTAAAAACAACAAATTGTTCTCTGTTCTCAAGATAAGCCGCAAGCCAATTAATTAGTTGAGAATTTTTCAGTATTGCGCCTAATTTGTGAAGTTACTTTTTATGAGACACCTTGTCGAAAGCCTTTGAAAAATCCATAAAAACAGCGTCTATTTGTTTCCCATTGTTAATTGCTTTAGCAAAGTCATGCACTGTTAGAACCAATTGGGTATTTGTAGAGTAGCCTTTTCGGAAACCATGTTGATGCTTCGTAAGTATATTATATTTCTCCAAGAACTCTGAGATATGATTATGAACTATGTGTTCCAAAAGTTTACATACCGTAGATGTTAAAGAAATTGGGCGGTAATTTTGGATGCACTGTTTTTTTCCTGCCTTATGTAGTGGCTTCACTGTGGCAGTCCTCCAGTCGCTCGGCACTTGTCCCTCGCACAATGATCTCGTGAACAGAACGTGCAGGTATTTTGAGGTCCATTCTGCATACCGCTTTAAAAATGTGTTTGGAATGTTGTCCGGACCGCAAAACTTTTTAATGTCCAGATTTAAAAGCATGTTTAGTATTCCTGTTTCACTTATTTTAACATCGGGTATAGGTGACGTAGGTAATTCGAAAGACGGCATTACGCCATTATCTTTAGTAAAGACGGACTTAAAATGTTTATTAAATGCATTTGCTATTTCCTTGCCATCGCACACATCTTTACCATCAACATGAAACACATCACATTCCTTGGAAGTCGGAGAAATAGAACGCCAAAACTTTTCTGGAGCTGTAGTTATGAAACTGGGCAGTGATTCACCATAGTAGCGTTGTTTATCGGCATATACTTTATTTATGACCCATAGCGGCGCTGTAGATTGGTATAACTCCGGTTGTAGGTCTCGCAAACGGCGGCTTGCCTTGTGGAGGGGTGTTGAGTACGCGCGTTGAGAATTGGCATCAAGGGTGTTCTCGAATTCAGCGTGCATGGGATGCTACCCAGCTGCTCCACCAAATACAGGTATGCCACCGACATACGGTTGGCGTACAATGGCAGGTTTACTTAGACCTGCTGGGACGCGCAAGACAGCACAGAGGTCGAGAGACTTGGAGGAAGGAAAACTCAGGAAAGGCTCTCCCCATACAACACCATGGCAGAAAAGTGTGGAGAAAATCTCGTGGTTTTTCTCAATCGGGAGGCCTCGTCCGGGCGCAGCTCAGCAACAGCGTCGTTTAGCTACTGTTTATAATCCGGGCTGCAGCAGCGAGCGCGGCGTACCATGAGAGGTGCAGCGTAGGCGTGCTTTCGCTAACTGGTCGAGTTAGTGTTTTTAGTGTGCTCACAAGCTGACGTTCACGCCGTTCACTCATACCCCAAGATGGAATTCAGTGCAAAACTCTCGTTGTTGCCTGATTTGAACGCTCTCGGCGACAGCGATCGCACGGTCGTTTCGTCTGTCAACACTGCCCGGCGCCGTCGGGAGAACCGCCGTTCTTGACTGAGAGGCATTCGCGCTGTTCACTCACCAGTGATTCAAAACGGCGTGCGCTAAAGAATCGTCGTTGGGCTATTGTGCGAATGTTTTTCGCCCTGTGCGTGCAGTGTTCGTGTGGATGCCTGCGCGTGTGCGCGCGCCTATCGCGCTCCTGTGTCCATCGGCTGTGAAATCTTGGAAGTGAGCTCTTGAACGCTCCAGAGATCGTAACTAGCGTTTATTGCACTATACCTGCCATTTTTGTTTTTCGCGATTGTGCCAGTGTGACCGGCAGGAGACATGATATGGGCGGAGTGCGATATTGCAAACGAAGCAGCTGCGCTCTTTTAGTATTTAGAAAGTTGCTTTACAGATGCATGCCCATTTGAAGCGTGTAGCGAGTCATTTGCCTGCATTGTTTGCCTGTGTATTTGTTCATATTGACCTCAACTCTGTATTTTAGGTTGCGTGCTATATTTAGACCCCCCCCCCCCAACCCCCTTTTTTAGCTAAGTTTTTACATTTACTTTTCGGGCTGAGTTGATCGTCAAAAAGCACGAAAAAGGCGAAGCACTTTCGAACTTTATGAGAGCGAAGAGGTCTTACTCTCCAAATAGCTTCTAGATTTCGTTTGCCACCCTTCGTTTATTGTATGCATGTTATTGGTTTGAGTTCGCACAGTGTAATAAAGCTCGAGTTGAACTAGAAGGCATTTGCTCACACGTGTTTATTGTGGCCGTGTCCTGTGATAGTGTTATTTACTAAATTAATCTGCTTATTTACTGCTTGTCTGCTTATTTACTAAATTTATAAAAAGGTAGTTTTAGAAAAGAGAATGCGCATGCGCATTGCATTTGAAAAGTTCTGATAGTTATGTTAAAGAAAATTAATACGAAGCTTTTATTAGGCACTGTAAATTTACTTTCAATGTCGGTATTGTGGATCACAAGTAAGGACAAGTAAAGAATGCACACTCCTACACTTCTAGAAGCAGCGACTTACAAGTTAGTATTACACCAAGTAGAGGTAACTGGTGTGGACGGCTGCAGCTGTGTGCTCGTTAGTAAAACACGGCATCGAAATAATGCACGACAGTGTGAAACTTACACTCCAGACAATGGATGCTCCTTAACTACTAGAAGGAATCTAAATATGGTCATACATATTATGCATCAAACTAGGTCAGTGGATGTGAGCCATGCTGTGCTGGAGTGCTACAGGGGTGGATCTATTGGTCATTCTTGGAGGGTGCGGCCCCATTTGAAACATTTTATTCTTAAACTTTTTTCGTGGAGGTAATGGTGTTCAGCATAGTTTTCTTATGCAAAATATCTGGCTTTGTAAGGACGTCCTCCCTCCCATAAATCTTCCCCTGCAGTGCCAGTATAGGCACTGCCTTCCCTGTGTTTCTCTCATATCTATGATTGGCTCTTGGAGTTGCGAATCAAATGTCATTGTTGGCATGTCAAAACTCCCAACAAGTTATAAAGTTACGTTTGGCATTCCGGGTCAACAATTCAAACTTTCTATTATATTTGACAAACACGTCCATCATGCCTATCGTGTCAGAAAGAAATGTGATGAAGGCGGAAATCTGGGCTAGTTAGTCTGTCATCATTAATTAAAAGACTAGCGCATATAACTAGGACACCGACACAGAAGACATAGCGCTCGTCCTGTCTACTTCTATGTCTGTGTGCTAGTTATATGCGCTAGTCTTTTAATTAATGTTGTCAGAAAGCATTCGGGGCATGTCCGCCTGCAAGAAAACATTCTATACATATACAGCTAAATACAGTAGTCAAGATTAAAAACTGTACACTGCAGTGTTTTTCTGTCCGGACGGCTGCACCAAAGGCACTGTTGACACCACGCATGGCAACATTGTTCATGAGTCAACCAGCAGCAGACACATGCACACTCATTCAGCATAAAACTGAGAGGATTGTGCTATCCATCAAAGAGCGTGATTAAAATGTGCCAAATATGTCAGCCACATTTAGAACTCTAATAGCATGCAAACAACCCGACCTCAAAAACCTTACTTAGATATCTCATGCATTAAGTTCTAAATTGATTCCAGCAAAGAGATTTTTTTCACAACTTGATGACCACGTTTGACAGCTCTCGACTAAAAAAATAATGTTAAAGTACCAAGTGTTTCAGAGGACCAATTAAATATAAGACTCGTGCCAGCAAGCCGGCTATGAGAAGCTTCCATGGCAGCCATGTAGCGCAACTTTTGAGAAAGCTTCAGTTTAAAAGCGCTACTTTACACAGCATTAAGGCGGGATAGTTGGTTCGGAAGCATCACGAAACATACAGCGCTATGCAGGAAACACAGTGAAAAAAAGGAATGAAAGATGTGCCATGGCACAGCGTAACAAGTTCTCTTCCAGCGGCACTATGTGTAGCAGTTTATATCAGAAAAAAAGAGAACCTAAGCAAGGATGCTCTTCAAAGTGTATGCTGGATTTGATTTCTCTTTTTTTCTGCTATATTTCGTCTCGAGCAGTGTATTTATACACAATTTTACTGTACTAAAATTTCGTGCCCTTCACCTCATCTGGTGAAATCAACCTTCTAGCCCTCCAATTAACAGGAGATTACGATGGACAGGATGTAAGTATACCAGTATATTTCGCCAAGTGCAGGCTGCAAGGACCTAAGAGACGCATACCGCCACCTTCGTAAAACAACGCAGGCAAAAACGGTGAAAGAAACTGCTTACCATGGTGGGCCCCCGAATAAATGAAAGCGAACGTTGCTTCCCGCGCTTACAGCAGTTACGATAAGCGCATTCGTCGAATGCTTCTTGATCGTGACCAAGGCAGGACTGTTTCATTGGAACAAGAGAGCTGACAGAGACGACGCGGCCCGGGGCAATAACGAAGCAGCCGAATGTGTCGCACTAATATTCCCGGGATCTACCGTACGTGAGCTACGGCCAGAACCCGAGCGCCGCTCTCACTAGAGTCTCTTTAGGCCGCCTCCTTCGCTGGGTTTGAAACGCCCGCGCAATCGCGCAGGCCGGCGTCACGAGCGGAGCTGCGGTGAAAAGTAAACAAGAGCGCGTCCGAGCAACATGGCGTCGAGCCCGTTCCCGTTTTCACAAAATGTCACGCGAAGGCTTCTACTTCAAATTTTGCTTTCTCCATGGAGGAACACGACAAATCTCTAGCCCCTAGAATTCCCGAGGCTTGCAAAATGCCACTAGAGGCAGAGTTCGGCCGCGGTACGGTGCCAGTAGAGTGGTTAGTAGTACGGCAATAATTTAGCAGCCATCTCGATGCTTCAGAATGCTTCTCTGCAAGAACGGACATTATTTAACTATCTGAAGACTCAAATACGAGCTCATGCAGCAGATAAGGCACTCCTCTAACTAGCTGCAGGTTTGTGTGCACACAATGGTGAACTCAAACTACGCATAATAGAGTGTTTCTACAGCTTTGTTGGCATATTTTTATATTGTAATTTGGCTCACATATCGGTATGTCTATTAGTTTTTCACTTTTGATGAGATCGTTGAGCGAACTGTGCCATTGCAGGCAGCTCAAAATTGTTATTATAAGAAAAGGAGGGTGAAGAGGCAATGGCGCTGCCCCTGAAAGTACCGCACCGCATGGTAAAGGGTGCTTGCGCAGCAAAACAGTCACGGCTCGGGAGCTATGTGCTTGCAGGCACGTGCGATAAACTACTTCCATGCTGTTCCCTAATCCATATATTCTCACTTGTTCCTGGACCAGAACAGAGAGAAAGAATAAAATATACACTACAACACAACATAGACTCTCTAATTTCGTCTACATTATACTTTAGTGCTCTCTCAATAAAATTGGTGTGAACCTTATTTTCCAATGTCTCAGTCGCTGCCGGTATGTCCAATCTTCAGGTCCCTTAAAGTTGGCAATGAACCAAGATGATGCAACATTCTCTGAAATAGATGTGAGTTGTTCTAATTAAGGCTGTAAACATTAAAAAAATTCCATGAATGTCGTCCTTTGTCAAATATGTAGCCGTATTGAAGTACTTGAAACCACTGGTCAAGCTGAAACAACAACACAATTTGCTGTTATTAATATGAAATGAATAACTCTTCTGAAAGCTACGCACATTCTATGCCGCTTCAATGTAAAAACTGCCCATCAATGGACTAGTGCATTCAGTAAATTTAAAAACTGAGAATACTTTTCTTGCATCATTTTGACACCGAATTCAATACGCAGAATGGATACGCAAAATTTTTGAACATAGGCTATGGTGAAGAGACAGGCAGCATGTAGTTTTATTCATAAGACTCATAGAATCTTTTTGTTATGCTTTTTCGCTCATCCGAATTCATTATCACTCTGCAAGTCAGACGCATCCTCTGCCCTGCTAAGGCGCTGCTATGCTTCAGAGTATATATCTGAAAGAATAGCGTCATTCCTCTCTTCAAAACTCAAGATATCCTTCCTAAACGTTATTGATGCCCAGTAGGAATTCCTTCCCTTCTTCTTTCACTCCCTCCCTTGTCCCTTCCCTTACGGCGCGGTTCAGGTGTCCAACGATGTATGAGACAGATACTGCGCCATTTCCTTTCCCCCCAAAAACCAATTATTATTATTATTATTATTAGGAATTCCAAAACTTTTCAGGGCACTGCTAATGCTTTTTCTTACTCTCCGCAGAATTGTAAAAGAAACCCTTAACAAAAGCAAACCATGACGAATCTCTGAATGAGCTTCACGTTATCCCCCTCTGCAAGAAAATATAAAATCGGCCAAGCAGACAAAGCAGTTTCTGCCAGAAAAGAAGCAGATGGAAAACAGACGGAATGAATAGCACAGGCATTTGTCATGGCAACTGAATAAATTCATCGTCTACGTGTGATTGAATTTCTCAAAATGATTACAAGATAAAATTCCACTGCCTGGTGTTTTTCTCCCCCAGCTTGTGAAGCCACAAAAACAAATGACAAAATTTCGTGAAAACGCTGTTGTTAGTTTTACTAATGAATTCATCCCACAAAAAATGAGTGCAAAATGAAGGTACCCTTCCTACCCGAAACAAGCGCGATTTTTTCAGTTGCAAATAATCGACTCAAAAACTAGGTGGTGAGAAAGTGCCAGCAAAGCAACAAGCATTTCAGGCTGGCACACCGAGTGGAACGAGGCTACACAGGCACAGGGGAATAAATAAGTCCATGCCACATCCATATTCGGCACTCCTGAGGGAATGAATGACAAGAACGCGTTGCCTTGTGTTAACAGTGCAAGGCTTCCATGCACCCCATGTTGTTGATGTCTAATATGTACTGCATGCATTGCAGTCTGAATGTGCTGCTTGCATTTCAGTGCTTGATCAATAAAGCTGCTCTTTCTTCATAGAACGCGCAGCTGGTGCATGCACCTATAACTGCAATGTTTATCTGTCTCGCGGCTTTTCTGGCTGTTTTGGTACTAATGTTATTTAATAAAAGTTTCACTGACAACTGTTGAGTAGCAACTGAAATTATCTTTGGAACCTTTCCCAAAGAAAAATTGCAGAACACTTAACCAAAGGACACTGCTTATCGCAGTTTCAGTGAATTCAGTGCAGGTTTTGCATATGGAATATTAATCATAACTGGTTGGCTTTATGTTCATGACATTTATAACAACGCCCCCTAAAAATAGCAAAAATAAATAGTGTAAATCCACAAGTGCTTGCTGGTGGAGCCTGTGTGACATTCCTTATGTGCTGCGAGGTTCCGCGTTCCACGGCGCGGCGTAGACGGAGACCCAGATGACAGCGGCATCATCAATTACCCAGCCATGCACTTTGAGTGACGACCAGAACGAAGGGACCCGCCGCCGTGACAGCGGCATCATCAATTACCCAGCCATGCTCTTTGAGTGACGACCAGAACAACCGGACCCGCCGCCGCCGCCGCGGGGAAACAGGCTTTATCCTCCCCAATTTCCGGGCACATTCCAGGACAAGGGAGCTGTCAGCGGGCCAGAGCGCGCCGTACCACAGCCGACGCTATGCGCTACCGCGAAGACAACATTCTTTCCCTCCTTCCCCTTTCGACGTGGGCTATCGCCGGGAAGGCACCCACAGCTTCCCGCCGTGCCTCGTGAACAAAAGCGCATTCCCAGAAGGGCCGTGACGGACACCTGTCATGGCGGACAGGCCGTACTCGCCAAGAATGTGGAAAGACAGGCGCTAGTGAATTAGCTGCGAAGAGAGAGCCTGTGTATACTCTCACTTGAGAGAGAGTGGTGGCGTTTTTGTTGTTTATTTAGTTTGTATTGTTAACAGACTCTGGGTTCGAGGCTAAGCCCAACCCAAGGGGTGGTCCCCATCTCGCATGTTATTTTGGATTGGAGAATTGATGCTTTGGGCGGGCCACTGGAAATGACCGCCCTTAGTTCTTTGTTAATCAAGTGCTTAAAAGCACATGTAAACGGATGCAGTCCAGTCTGAGCTGGGGCTCCATGCTTAGCATGTAATGTGATGCTACTTAGGCACTAACCTGCCCGGTCAATGAGTAAAGTAGTGCAAAGTTTGTTCTTTTGTAAATTCAGTTCTGCTTTTTCCAGTTTAACTCTCTGTATATGTATGTTGTAAAATTATGCTCTGCTGTCATCATCTACAAGCTCGCCTCCTGTTCATCTTCCAAGCCGAACGACACTAGAGGAAGGGTTTGTGAACCATCCTCGAAGAAACGGACGACTATTGAAATTCTACTGCATTCACGCTCAGGACGACATCGTTCGCCAAGAGGGCCTTCAGCGCCGAAGCCCGTCGGCGTGCAGCTTCTGCCAGCAACCGCTCGAGCCCAACTCCGGAGCCACTCCATCGCCCCCATGAAGTCGTCGGCACGTAAGCTCGGACGCCCCAGCCTCTGATGTATAATCTTAATCATGTGTAATTATTGAATATACCTGTTTGTTTAAACTGAGCCATACGGTGTCTCTTTGCCTCTCCGTCCCGTGTGGACCTGCGCATTATGGGGGTCATCACACTGGTGTCAGAAGTGGGGTCTCAAAAGCAAATGTCCTCTGAATGCTGTGACATTCATGACTTCAAAATTGTAATCAAAAGGGAATCACGGGACTGATTGTGGGACTTTTACCCCCATTTGAGAGGCTTGAGGCACTGGAGGGCTTGAAAAAAAAAATGACTGTATCTGAGGGAGCTCCCACTCCACAGCCGTCGCTCGGAGCAAGCATGCTGGCATTAGGAAGCGTCATTCCGACGTTTACGGGAGATAAGACAGGGGTTCCAATCTGCGATTTCTTTTCCATGCTAGAAGAGATTGGGAAAATGGGGGGATGGTCCGATGCTCAAATGCTGGGAATGGCGAGGTGTAAGATGGCAGGAGCTGCTCATGATTTTGCCTGGCGAGACGAAAAAGTAAAATCCACAAAATCATTTGCGGAATTTAAGAAGCTCGCGTTTGAGCATTTCGACACTGAACCACGTCACGTGCGGGTACAGAGGTTCCGTGACGCCGGACAGATGGTAGGGGAGGACGTGCGAACATTTGCGTCGCGGCTTCAGCGCCTAGCACGCGATACGTTAAGCAGGGAGGAGGAAGGAGACCAGCTAAGGAAGAAATACGCGGAGGATATACTTAAAGAGGAAATGACCGCTTTGTTCGTGGCTGGTCTGCAAGACCCCGTGCGCCGGTTCGTGCTCTCGCGCAAGCCGAGCAATTTCGACCAAGCCGTGGAGGCCGCATTGGATGAGGAACGAAATGAGGCGTTAACGACAGCCGCAGCGAGAGTACGCGTCATAGAGAGAGCGGTGCTCAACCCTGAGGTTGCTCTCTTGACAGAGCGGTTAGATCGCTTGGAACAGCTGCTAACTCAGCAGGTAGAACGCCAGGTTGAAGCGCGCGCTCAACAGCGCCCAATCGCTGGAAACCGGAGACCGCCACAAAGCTACAGGCGCGGTATGCGAGATTTTGAAGAAATCGTATGCTTCGCTTGCCAGGGTCGCGGACACATCGCCAGGTTCTGCCAAAACGTGCGCCGTGGGGAGCCACAAAGAGAAGCAGGCGAGACATGCCCTAAGCAAGCCTACAGCGGGGCTCCAGATACCGAGACAAAAAACTAGTTAGTCCTCCCCAGCCTGAGGAGCGTGGGGAGGGAGCAGTAGATGATGAGGTGGTGGTAGTTTGTGTGGCCGACGAGGCATGCCCTGTTGTGCGTTGCAAGTTAAATGGTTGTTGTATGGAATTGTTGATAGATACGGGGTCAAAGGTGACATTGCTTAAGGAGAGCAGTTTTAACACGCTTCGAAGGAAGGGGGACCGCGAGGTGTTGGAAGCGTCTGGTGGTATGGCAACCAAATTTGTAGGCATAACGGGGGATCCTCTTGGCATAAGTGGACTCTACCGGTTACACTTCTCTCTCGGCGGAATTGCATTGGAGCACCCCTGCTACGTATGCCCGGACACGGTGTCTCTTCCAAACGGAGTGTCAGGTATATTAGGGCAGGATTTTTTGAGAAAAGGGAAGGTAGTAGTCTCATTCTCTGAGGAAGAGGTTAATGCGGGCGGCTCAAAAGTTCCGTTTTTGAACAGGAGAGGGGCTGAGATTCGCATTACCGATATTGACACCCGTCAAACAGTGGGATCATTGGAGAAGGTATATTCGCGGGTTGCCGTCCGGCTGGTCGAGGAGGCGGTCGTCCTTCCTTGGTCGGAGCACATTTTGTACGCGTTTGTGCCTTCAGATGTAGAGAGCGGCGCCGTGGGAGTGCTTGAGCCGGTCGACTCTCTCAGCAATGGCCTGAAGGCAGCCGCGTGCCTCGTGACAGTTAATGACGCCCACAGAGTGCCCCTACGGGTGGTTAACTGTAGCCAGCAGCCACTGAGCCTTCCCAAGAACAAAACATTGGCTTTCTTCACCTCTGCGATAGAGCAACGTGAGCCCATCGATACGGTACTCGCAACTGTAGAGCATGCTAGTCCTTCGGCTGCTCCAAAGGTGTCGTTCGATCTTTCTCACGTAAAATCCAGGGAGAGGGAGGCTCTGGCTGGTTTGCTGAACGACTACTCGGAGGTATTCGCCGCGTCCAACCTGGATTTGGGCTGCTGTGGCGTTATAAAGCACAGGATAGAAACCGGCACTTCATCGCCCGTTTACCAGCGTGCGTACAGGATTCCTTACTCCCAACGTGAGGAGATGGAGCGGCAGGTGCAGGACCTGATTGATCGCGGCATTGTCGAACACTCAAAGTCACCCTGGGGAGCACCAGCACTATTGGTGGAAAAGCCAGATGGCTCGTATCGATTGGTAGTGGACTACCGCAAACTAAATGCCGTAACTCGCATCGATCCATACCCCATCCCCAATATACAGGAGACGCTTTCTCAGCTGGGCTCTGCCAGGTACTTCACGGTAGTGGACATGGCGGTGGGATTCTGGCAGATAGCAATGGATCCGGCAGATGCCGAGAAAACGGCATTCAACACGCCCTCAGGGCACTATGAATGGAAAAGAATGCCGATGGGTCTGGCCAACAGCCCTGCTGTCTGGCAGAGAACCGCTGATGTTATCCTGGCAGGTCTTCTGGGGAGGCTGTGCTTCGTGTATATGGATGACATTATCATATACAGTGACAGTTTTGAGAACCATTTGCGCGATATTGAGCAGGTTTTGGTGCGACTAAGAGGAGCGGGTCTCAAGCTGAAGCCCTCTAAGTGCCAATTCCTCAAAAACGAGGTGAAATACCTCGGGCACGTTGTTTCAGCTGACGGCGTGCGACCGGACCCTGAGAAACTAAGGTGTGTCTCGGATTTTCCATCCCCGACTAGCGTCCGCCAGGTCCGGCAGTTTCTCGGCCTGATCGGTTACTACCGAAGGCACATAGAGGAGTTCGCCAAGCTCGCTAAGCCGCTCACCGCCTTAACAGCCAAAAATGTCGCCTTTCGCTGGGACGAAAACGCGGAGAATGCTTTTGGGGCCCTGAAAAGGAAGCTAATGAGTGCACCGCTGTTGCGCCACCCGGATTTTAGTTTGCCCTTCGTTATGGCCACAGATGCGTCCAAGTTCGCAGTTGGTGCCGTGCTATCTCAGGTTATCGAGGGCAATGAACATCCCGTTGCTTTTGCTAGCCGACAGCTGAGCCCCACAGAGCAAAAGTACGGAGCTACGGAAAGGGAGTGCCTCGCCGTTGTCTGGGCAGTAAAGCACTGCCGATGCTACCTTTACGGCCGCAAATTCAAGCTAGTCACAGACTGCCATCCTCTGAAATGGGTGATGAGTGTCAAGGACCCTAGCTCGCGACTCGCTAGATGGAATCTACACCTGCAGGAATACTGCTTTGAAGTTGAGCACAAGTCAGGAAAGACGCATCTGAATGCTGATGCACTCAGCCGCACAGCTGCCGTGGCAGCTATAGATGAGTTTGTCCCCGTAGTCGACCCCGCCGAATTACGCACAGAGCAGTGCAAAGATCCGGACCTGAAGCGAATAATCGAAAGCTTAGAGGACGCACCGTCTCACCCCGAACAGCTAGGTTATTTCATTGGCAAAGACGGCACCCTGTGTCGGCGCACGAGGCCAACCAGGAAAGGGAGACCAGAGAAAACCGCTTGGGAGAGAGTCGTCATACCTCGGTCGTGGACAGAAAGGGTTCTTCGCGCGTTTCACGATGCGCCATGCGCCTGTCATTTTGGCGTAGCGAAGACACGCAGGCGTGTGGAGCGTTTGTACTTTTGGAGTGGCATGCGACAGGATGTTAGAGACTACTGTGCGAAGTGTCATTCCTGTCTCGAAAGAAAAACACCCAAGGGACGAAGACCAGCTCCAATTCAGCCGTTCCTTGAGGTTTCGGCTCCCTTCGAGCGGACAGGTATGGACATAATGGGCCCATTGCCCACGACCACTTCCGGAAACAAGTACATTTTAGTATTTGTCGATCACCTTTCAAAATACGCGGAAGCGGTAGCACTCCCAGATCAGAAGGCAGACACGGTTGCAAGAGCATTTGTCGAACAGATCGTGCTCCGACATGGACCCCCGAGGCAACTCTTGACAGATCGGGGAACGAACTTCGTGTCGCAGCTAATGAGGAGAGTTTGCGAGCTGCTTAAGATCGCTAAGAAGCAGACAACACCGTACCATCCGGCTTGCAACGGCGCGGTGGAGCGACTGAACCAAACCGTGGCCGGGTTCCTGTCGCATTTTGTTTCGCGCGACCAGCGGGACTGGGACTTGTGGCTCCCGTATGCAATGTTTGCCTACAATTCCGCAGCACACGAGAGCACGGGCGAATCGCCATTCTTTCTTCTCTACGGCCGAGACCCGGACCAGCCTAGTGAAGTGCCAGAGGGCCCCCGTCGTGTCCCATACGCTTCACTGGACGACTATAAGGTTGAGCTAGAATCGCGCTTGCAAGTGGCGAGGGACATCGCAAAGGAGTCCTTAAAGAAAGCGGCGAAGCGCAGGAAGGAGGTGCACGATCGCAGTGCTAGAGACGCGCCGTTTGATGTGGGGGACAGCGTGTACATTGAAAACTGCCAAAGGCAGATTGGGCTAGCTCGTAAGTTCCAGACGAAGTGGAGAGGACCATGCGAGGTTGTCGAGAAGCTTTCTCCGGTAAACTTCAGAGTCCGAGACGTGAACCGGCGTTTGATAAGGATACACGCAAATCGCCTCAAGTCGGCACCGGTTCAGTATTCACGAAATGAGGAAAGGGAAAGCGCGGATTTTGATGGGGACAGAAGTGAAGCGGAGCGCGCAGATAGTTCGCAAGAAACGCCCTCTCCTGCATTTGTTCGGCAGGCGCCCGAGGTGACGGCCGGAATGCCACCGGATTTACTTCATGCATTGCTAGAAGAAGAAGCGCGCGAGGTTGCCGCGCAGATAACGCCAGGAGAGGCTCCTGCCACGAGCCCTCGCGAGTCCCAAAGCAGACAAAGGGGCACAGACTTACTTAGTATGACTCATGAAGGCCGATATCCGCTGCGAAATCGGAAAGCTAAGTCGGACTAATGGCGTAAACAGAGCGGAGTTCTGAACTGGTTAGAATTGTGTAATGCCGCAGCTCATAACATTGCTATATGCGTATGTGTTAAGTTATCGGAGTTAATAGTTAAACCTTTCTGTCATTAAGTAACACCTTCACAGGAGAGCATGCGGAGCGCATGCAGAACCTGCCCTACTTCCTTTCGTTATCTGTATTTTTGTCTGTGCCGTGATCGTGCTAGAAGTGGGAGCTCCTTTGTAACTGTGGTAAATTTATTTCGTCCAGTTTGGACTAGAAAGGAGAGGCTTGGGTGCTGAGTTTCATGCTTATCTGTAAAAGAAGATCAGTGCTGCCCCTGGAGACGCCAGTTATGTCAGCTGAGGCATATGGTGTTGTGCAGTGGTGTTGAGTGCAGCGAAAAGTGTTTTGTCGGACGCACTGTGCGAGGCGATTCAGAAAGACAAGGGGAGCTGCAGGGACTCAAATGTTCGGAGAACATTCTTCTGGAGGGTGAGCGAGTGTGACATTCCTTATGTGCTGCGAGGTTCCGCGTTCCACGGCGCGGCGTAGACGGAGACCCAGATGACAGCGGCATCATCAATTACCCAGCCATGCACTTTGAGTGACGACCAGAACGAAGGGACCCGCCGCCGTGACAGCGGCATCATCAATTACCCAGCCATGCTCTTTGAGTGACGACCAGAACAACCGGACCCGCCGCCGCCGCCGCGGGGAAACGGGCTTTATCCTCCCCGATTTCCGGGCACATTCCAGGACAAGGGAGCTGTCAGCTGGCCAGAGCGCGCCGTACCACAGCCGACGCTATGCGCTACCGCGAAGACAACATTCTTTCCCTCCTTCCCCTTTCGACGTGGGCTATCGCCGGGAAGGCACCCACAGCTTCCCGCCGTGCCTCGTGAACAAAAGCGCATTCCCAGAAGGGCCGTGACGGACACCTGTCATGGCGGACAGGCAGTACTCGCCAAGAATGTGGAAAGACAGGCGCTAGTGAATTAGCTCCGAAGAGAGAGCCTGTGTATACTCTCACTTGAGAGAGAGTGGTGGCGTTTTTGTTGTTTATTTAGTTTGTATTGTTAACAGACTCTGGGTTCGAGGCTAAGCCCAACCCAAGGGGTGGTCCCCATCTCGCATGTTATTTTGGATTGGAGAATTGATGCTTTGGGCGGGCCACTGGAAATGACCGCCCTTAGTCCTTTGTTAATCAAGTGCTTAAAAGCACATGTAAACGGATGCAGTCCAGTCTGAGCTGGGGCTCCATGCTTAGCATGTAATGTGATGCTACTTAGGCACTAACCTGCCCGGTCAATGAGTAAAGTAGTGCAAAGTTTGTTCTTTTGTAAATTCAGTTCTGCTTTTTCCAGTTTAACTCTCTGTATATGTATGTTGTAAAATTATGCTCTGCTGTCATCATCTACAAGCTCGCCTCCTGTTCATCTTCCAAGCCGAACGACACTAGAGGAAGGGTTTGTGAACCATCCTCGAAGAAACGGACGACTATTGAAATTCTACTGCATTCACGCTCAGGACGACATCGTTCGCCAAGAGGGCCTTCAGCGCCGAAGCCCGTCGGCGTGCAGCTTCTGCCAGCAACCGCTCGAGCCCAACTCCGGAGCCACTCCATCGCCCCCATGAAGTCGTCGGCACGTAAGCTCGGACGCCCCAGCCTCTGATGTATAATCTTAATCATGTGTAATTATTGAATATACCTGTTTGTTTAAACTGAGCCATACGGTGTCTCTTTGCCTCTCCGTCCCGTGTGGACCTGCGCATTATGGGGGTCATCACAGCCTGCCACAGCCATTTAGACGCACATCATAGATGAAGCTCATGCTATCTCCTGTCTGTTCGATGCGCGTGACTGGGACACACCAGAAGGAAACAAAAAATTGGTGGTGGTTTAGCTATGGTTAAACCTGGAGTGAAGTGATAGCTACAGCTGGCTGAGTAGAACTTGCTCAGTTGCTTTGCAAAGTCAGCCTTTCGCCGCTGCGTTTCGCTGGGCGTTCCTTCTTCATCTTCGTCGCACTTTACACGGCGCATGTGCACAGCTGTGGCAGCTCGGATTCGCCGGCGCGCCGCGCCGCTTGCAGCAGCAGCTGCTCCGCAACACGTGGCTGGTCACGTGACCAACCAGCTGACGAACCACATGATGAGTCACGGCGCCACGCCGCCGGCAGCTGCTCCGCACCACGTGACCAACCACGTAACAGCGTGGCGGCGCCGCCACGCTGAAGGCTCGGAATGCTGCCGAAATGTAGATATCGCTAAAAATAAACACAAGCATACAGAAAAGTTATTTCCAAATGCCTGGACTGCAGTGCATGGAGTTTTTTCTTCTCAGGTCCTGGAGAGGTGCTGCTTTCAAGAGACATTTAATGTTCCTCATTTCAGGTATCCAGGGGTATACGTCTCCATTCATCATCAATGTTTGTGAATAATGGCCACGGGGGCATCGTGTTCAGGAAATTTTAGTATAATATATCGACCATCTTGTTCACAGAACAAGAACAGGTATATATGTTTATGCATGTACAAAAATGAAAAGGTACACTAACAAGAATTCTGAAAATTAGCATAAAAAATTGCTGTTTCTTCCCGATATTCGACAAAAAAGTGACATAAAAGAAACGCAACAGCAAGCTTCAGCCAGTCTTAAGCCTGAGGACTGCAGACCTTGATAAAAACCACTAGCATACATATATGGAGGCATGTACAGGGTGTTTTTTAGAGTTTGTGAATTCTTATTTTAAAACCTGTGAGAGGTACGCCGTCTGATTTATTCACCTGGATTGTACTGCAAGGTGGACAGTATTTACCTCATAGAGATAAATAATTAGACGAAAGATTGAGATAAATTAGGTCGTAATATTTTTAATTTTGATTTTAGGGGCCAAGATTACGCTGCGAAATTGATGTATCGCATATCTGAGGCGATCTCTGTTCTTGAGGTCGTTAATCGTCTATTTTTTTAAAAATATCATGGCTAAAAACACACATTTAAAAGCTGATTGGATTGGTCTTCGCGCATTGCATATTTATAAAATAGCGTCTCTCGCAATTCTTATGCATCAAAAACAGCCTCATTTGGTGTATTTGATTATGTACAAAAAGTTAACTTGATTTCGGCAGTAATTGAACATGCAGCGACGCCATTTCCTAATTAGGTATAGCGGAAAAGCCAACTCAGCAAGATTTGAAATGCCTATTTTTGACGTTCGATATCTCGAGCACCATTGTGTATTAAACTTTGAAAGTAGTGATGACTCCGGTGTTGCCGGCAATCAAGTTCGCAATATAACCTCGCCCCTAAAATTATATATAATAAGGTTATTAGTAAATTTAACCTAAATACTTGTATATTTCTTAATCCATATGAGTTACATAATGTCGGCCTTGCTGTACAATCCTGCGCAATAGACTGCGCTGAAATCTCTGCAAAAGCACCGAAGTTTGGGCCAGTTGGTATTGATCCATCTTTAGAAAACGAAGCAGCACGAAGAAACGGGGAGGAAAAGGACACAAATATGACAGGACGAATGCTGCACTTCCAACTGATTTTTATTGAGAATACCAAAGCTTAAGTAAAGCGCTACTATCACCTCGTGGCAATCAACCGCAATGATCCAAAAACACAATTTCATTATCAAGAAGAGAAAAGGAAGCGCTGCTGACACACTGACCCCCTGCTTTTCTGATGTGATATGCTTCAATAATCTCTCTTTAAATCCGATCCTTTCCACGCCCAAGGATGTTAGCTTTCGGAATTATGGGTTTACACTTACAATCCTGGCAGTGGATAGCAAGATGACCACTCTTCCCTTCTTTCACCAGATTATAATGCTCCCTAGCTCTCTCATTAAAACAGCGTCCCGTTTGACCAATGTACACCCCATTGCAAGTGAGCGGAATGCTGTACACTACCTTAGTAGTGCAACGGGTGAAAACGAGTTTGTGGTTTATAGTGCAAATTGGCTTTTTCTTACTAACCATCATTGGGCAAACTTTTGATAGCTTGCTTGGGGCGAAGAGCACGTTAATACCATATCTGCTTGGAACTCTCTTAAGATTATGAGAATCTCTGTGAAGCTTTGGAATTACTTGAGCTGACAGCCTCTGGTCTTGCTTATCCGTCTTTTTGATACGCTTTTAATGGCTCTTTATTCTGTGCTGATATGCCAAATTGCTTACTCTTTGTTTCCGACAGATCATGCATTTTTGTTCGGGGAGGCGAGAGATAGTCAAGCTACAATCACTTATTTTCTTCTATGCTTTTCGCATCCTTATGTTGGAAAATAAATGCATTATTATTAGATAACATAACCGTGCAGTAAAGCACACATATTCCAAACAAGCCCATGTAAAAACGAAACGCAGTATAAGCATGATTACCACGGGAACTGTGCTCCTACAGGGCATTTAGGAATTCATTACCGCCGGTGCAGTCACAAACCTGCCTGCCAGCCCGAGAGGAGGACGCCAAATGACAAGAAAATTATCGCGAGAAAAAAATTACTGCCTTTAAAAAAGAGATGGATGCAAGAAGCAAAAGTGCTATTAAAGTGCTGGCAGTCCATATCATATCGGTCGTTTTAGTGTTTTTGTGCATTTCCGTTTCTCGATTTATTCCGGCACACTTCTGAATAAAATTTTGTAGTAAGCCAGCACTTGTCTGGCTTTTTCTGTCTCATATCCCTTATCTTTGCAGTGCACTGCTCATTATGTATATATTATGTATTATGTGTCAGGCCTTAGAATGCTGCTCTGTAGGGACACCGCTGCTGAATTTTTCGCTTTTATTTTTTTTTTCTACTGTTCAACTTGGCCGCACGTCCTCGTTCAAAGTTACTTGGACTTTATACTTGATTGACAATGATGACACTCGGTCTACAAATGACGTCATTAAACTTTCTGTCATCCTGCATGAAGAAAAAGTAGCAGTAGTGCTTTTTATTAATAACCTACTGGAAATATTTCGGCGTCGGGATACGTTAATTTCCAAGACGTTCAGGGCAGCAGGCCACAATAAGTTTTGTTTCCAATTTTTTGCGCGAGAGGTAAACGCAACTATAGAACACACCAAAAATAAGTAATTAAGAAGTGAGCATTTTTTTTAAGTGGACGCCATGGCTCTATTTGCTCCGTGTCGCTGCTATAACGCCCTTCACTATGCTATAATGAATGGAAAGCCGTACTCATCCCCTGTATTTACCAGCGAACCCGGCTTGAGCCGCAACTTCAAGCCCGGGCCCAATCCAGGCATGCGAAAAGCCCGAGCCCGTACAATGCTGTAGTTAGGATAACAAAGAAGTTGGCGTCACAGCCCCACAGATACAACCCAGGAGATGCCCATGTGCACGAAGAGGAAAAAGGGAACCCATTGCAGGGAACATTCGGAAACGGTGGATGGAACCACATATGTCTTCGCTTTGTTTGTGGCGCCGGGGTATACCAATATGACTGCGCGCTCGTTGAGACTTTATGACCGTTTTCTCTCGGGAGCGAAAAAATGAGAACACTGCATTTCTTTGCAGAGGGACATGTTTTTGTGATGGTCTGTATACGAGAAGCCATTGATTTCTCCTGTGCGAAGTGCACCGCAACCAAAAGCTTCCTTAAACACCATCTGTGCGGAACACCATCTGTGCCTTCTAATGGTATAAAGATTGACTTAAAACAGTAACTTTCTACCGCTGCTGTCACCTATAAGCGGTAGGGAGATCGTATTCTATGTTTTCGTCAAGAGTCTTAGCTTATGCTCCGTTCTCTGCCATTCTTATGCACAGCAAACCCTGAATAACTGAGTGACAGCTGACCCGAGATACATTGGCTATATGAAAAAAACGTTTCGCCAAACTAGCCGTCCTGCGATATGGTTTAGCACGTAGTTTCGCCGCATCTGTAAGACCTCGCTGGACGAAAACTCATGTTGCACTGCACTTGCACCGTCGAGCTTGAGGCTGCTCCTCAAAATTTCTTAGCCCAAAAATTTGCTTTTGTTCTTTGTGAGACACCCATTGACCAATAAATCTATTAATGCACAGTCGACAAACAGAGCTGCTCTAATGAGTACAGTGAGGGCGGGGCAATATTTTTGTTTAGTTTTTATCGCTCACTTTAATAAATGTAATAAGCACGAGCGAAGTGCTATCAGTGTGTTACTATTTTATGCAC
Organism: Amblyomma americanum; assembly: GCF_052857255.1. Lineage (NCBI taxonomy): Eukaryota > Metazoa > Arthropoda > Arachnida > Ixodida > Ixodidae > Amblyomma > Amblyomma americanum. Next base: position 60,258,833 of record NC_135499.1, on the reverse strand, counting down.
ACAATACCATCTTTCGGCTACTGTTGACCACGTTGTTCATCGGCGTGCCAAAAAAGTTGGCAGTAAGGTTACCACTGTGCTACGCGAGATTTAGCGACAGCCGTTAAGGTTATTTAAGGTTAACGCTAAGGTTAGGTGTTTTTTACGATATGTAAAAAGAGAGATTATGAGAGGGACTCCATATTTGTAAACGTTTAGAGCACGTTTTACTTTTCCACACATAATAGCTTTTCGGCTATACTCGGAGACAGCTTTCTGTGGCTATGCAGTGGAAGCTCAGGGCGAGGCGCGAGGCTTGCACAAGTGCATACTGAAGAAGTTGGCGCGGAAAAACGAGGACAAGCGAGAAAAACAAAGACGAGCGCTACTCACAACTTAAGGTTTATTCCAGAGAAATGCTGTCTACGCTTGTCCTCGTTTTCTGCGCCAAATTCTTCAGTACGCATATCAGCCAACTAGCCAAAATTTCTGCTCTCCACAAGTGCGTTTTTATCACGCGTTCACCTGGGAGAGAGACAGGCGTTTAAGCTGGCGGCTCGCGCTCGTATACCTTCTCCAGCATAGCCACACAGAGCTGTCCCCGAGTATAGCTCTCCTCGCCAGTCTGCCGGTCTTGATGCGCGACGCCACCGATGTCCTTTTCCTAGGGAGGCGCGCTTCGCAGCAGCAGCCACAGGTCAGTCACGCTATATTCATCCGTTCTGGCCATATCATTCTTCTTTCTTCGAAGGTAACCACCCGACGTATAGTTCCGCGCTAACCGACCACCGGTCACGCATTGCTACGCTCGAGCTACACCCTACTCCTGCCACGGTAGCCTTCCTTCTCCTTCCAGAGCAATCACCCTTCTTTTACGTCTTTCTACGCTCTCGCGTACCCTCCTCTATCCACGGTAACCAATATACATTTCTCAATTCCTCCGCTCTCGCCATACCGTCCTCCGTCAGCGGTAACCATCTCCCAGATGGCTCCGGTGGTAAGCACCCTCCGGTTATGATTCTCCCACTCACGTCATGAGCTCCTCCTTTCCACAAAAGCCACCCTCCGAGTACTTCCCATGACAACCCCTTCACGACTACGACGTGCTACTGCTGCTACTCTGACGATTACTTCAAACCCAGGAACGGGCGCTTAAGAGCTGCAGCCTTTAAAAATCCGCTTACGACCTGCCACGGAAGCTGCCATACTTACTGAGGTAAGTGTCACGTTATCAAATCCCGCCCTCATTTTGAGGTGAGGTGCAAAAACGCCGGTGTGATATGAAGAAGCATGTTCCGGTTGGCTAACCTGCACTGCAGTAAAGGGGTGATCAGACGTAAAAATGAAAGAGGGAATGTATGAGGCGCGGAATCTCAATCTGTCGCACAAGCATAACGCCCTCAGGTGACGACACAGGGCTTCGTGGGCATCGAGGGCTCTCAATTGCTGTGACCGAAGTCTGAAGATCTGACGAGTGAAGTCAATGAAGACGGGTCAAGTGAGGGAAGTCTGACGAGTGTTGTTTTGGTCACTCTCAGTGCTACAGCTATCATTTGGGACAGAAATATGGCCGGCAGATTTTTGTTCATCACCATCATTAACATCAGCCTGGCTTCGCCCACTGAAGAGCAAAGGCCTCTCCCATATGGGTACTACTAACCCTGCCCTGTGTCATTTGCAGCCACCCTAGCACTGCAGACTTCTCACTCTCATCCGCCCACCTAACTCTGCGCCGCACCTGCAGCGCTTGCCTTCCTTTGGAATCCATTCCGTTACTCTGAATGACCGTCGGGGGTCGTTAATTACGCGCTCAGTGATCACCTCCTGATTTTCTTATCTATTGGCCACAATCTAAGCAATAAAAATTCTTCAAGACGAACACTCTACTACTGTGTAATGAGCCCAGGAAACTTATTGTCATTTTGCAGTCGTTTAACCAGCTTGAATTGGGCCGACGTACTTACGCAGTCCAACGCCTACAATGACTGCTTTCTATCACTTTTGGGAAAACGATTTAACAAATTTCGTAAGTCACTAGTAACTGCTGATATGCTAAAATAAAAAACGAGATCTAATGTTCGCTAAGTTTTTGCAAACTAAAATCTTTGACACATTAAAAAGTGAAAAATGTGCAGAAATTTGGCCTACAAAGAACACGTGCTACCAAGAACAATTGTGACACACACTTGGCTTTTTGCAGCGCCAGGTGTAGATATTCTTATAAAACTTGAGGAGAAGACGTGTGTTATAACGAACACATATGTGGTGAGGAAGTACTGTCGGCGGAAATCTTTGAAGCGAACCCTTTCGAATCCATGTATTCTGGCATTATGCCTCTTCAATGAAACTGGATAACTTTTTCAACGTAATACTTTTCGAAATATGAACAACCTTTCAGAGTTATTGCATGAAGAGACCTCGCATAGCACTGCTTCCTGGCTTGTGGCACTCAGTACGTTCTGTGTTGTTCTGCTATTTCGCTGTGCAGGAAAACCGCGCTCACTGGTTACGACAAGACGAAGGCAAACACAAAAGAACGATTAGACAAACGAGCGTTCTTTTGCGCCGGCCTTTCGTATTTTCGCTACCAGTCTAGCGTGGTTTATCAGAACAATGGGCAACAAACCATACCCTGTTCTTGCGCTGTTAGTTGCCGGTTCTCTCAGTGACCCAAGAAAACTGGACCAAATGGTTTGTATGTCTTGTGTGTCGGCTCTTAGTGCTGTTTTTCCTATGCGCGGAAACATGCTATGCGCTTAATAATGCCATCGGCGTTGAAATTTCCGAAAAGAAAAATTCGCTTACATGTGAAAAGGTGTAAGCCCGCCCGCTCACTTTGTGAACGCAGTCGCCGCGCGCTGAGACGTTATGTAGTGTTACGTTTGGAGACGCCAACATGCCAAGAATATTCAAGCCACTGAGAAGCATCAATCGACACAGGCTTCAAAGGGCCGTCGACGTGGTTGCAGCGCCACGAATGCGGGTGATTGCGTTTACAAGGAACCCCCCCCCCCCCCCCCCCCCCTTGCTGTTTACGGGGTGAAACGGCCCTCCGCTGCCTGAGAACGGCTTTCGGGAACCTGTCGTTTGTTCTCAACGCCGGACCCACCCGGAACACAACGACGTCATTCTCCCGGAGAGGACGGCGGGGAAGCCGGCAAGCAGAGAGCGGCGCGGGGCTACTAATGAGCCGTGGCAAATGCGGCCGTGTCTGACTAAGCCAACGTCGCCGGAATCCTCGTGCTTCGAAAACAACCTCGTCTAACCCTAAGTGATTTTCCTTATACGCGGAACCTTCTGCAAAGTGCAGTGGCATCCTTTTGTACCCACGCTACCGCTGTGGAGGGCAGGTGACTGACCTTCGACGCTGCCATGGGGCCCCCTTCGAGCTATTCATCACTGCTGCCTGGACAGCGCGAACCATAACTTGCCAGAAGTGGCGAGAGTGTGTTGTTGGGGACGTCCGGGAAGGCGGATCCTGAAGGCTGGACACGTGATCGACGTCACTGTGATTGGACACATTTTTAATGAACTAAATTCCCCAACTAGGGACCCGGGGACAGGGGACCCTATTTAAGCAGCGATCTGGCAGGTGATCAGCCAGCTCCCGATTCTCTATTGAACTATGTAAAAATGTAAATAAACCCTTTCAGTCTCTTCTCCACCTCGAAGACCCTCTCATCTCTTCGTCACCCCACATCAGCAGTCTCCCGATCCGGAACCCGGGGACACCGACCTTGGCGAGAGACGGCACAGGCGAACCAGGGACCCGCATCTAACAACTGCTGGCAGCGGTGGGATCGAAGCGCAATCCTCCAACACTGGTTTCCTGCTACGGGATAGAAGCCGCACACCTAACAGTAGCCAGATTCCGCGCAGCAGCCTATTCTACTTCTCAATGGCTGTGCGTAGCCGCCGCCGCGGCGCCGCCGCACCCCTTAATGATGTGCGCGCTAAATTCGTGAAAACAGTCGCTGCCCTACCGCGACCCGCGCTCCGCCGTAAGGGTATGACGCGGTAGCTCATGGGTGAGTGACCATTTATGCAGAATTGAGCTTTCTCTAATTAATATTCATAGATCCCTGGGAGTCCTCATACCTCTCCTGGCGCAGTGGGTATGCGGTTGATGGATGCGCCACTGCCCTGGAATGGCAGGTGCTGCCGCTGGAATTTGTGTGATTCAGGTTGCTCTCCCCGAGCAACCTCGCGCGAACAACCATTGATTTAACCGCCACCTGCCAGGTTAGATGTGGATGCCATATTTAACGGGTACCACCGAGTGGTACCACACACACGAGGATTTCCGCTTCATGGGGCAAGTAAGCCTTACGCCTCAAAACGAAGCACTGTGTCACCTTGAGCACAGGTCGGAACGGAGAACTCATGTCTATAGCGCCATTTCATGAGGTTACGAAGGGACAGCTACCCCGTATTGCACCCCTTAACAACACATCGGGGCCTAAGCGCCCAATGTGCACCTCGTTTACAGGGCCCGCACTGTTCTGTACAACTGAATACCGCGTTCACCGGTCAGCAAGTTAAAGCGGCAGTTTTCAATCGCACATCCTACGCCAACACCAACACCTAATGAAAAACTAGACCCTGCACAAATCCGATAACATGCAGACACTGTTCAACTTTGTCCAAAACTGCTCAACGGTAAACGTTGTACACAGGCTTCCGTCTAAACTAGGAAATGTAGCCACTCTTTTGCAGGAAAAGTACCTGGGGTGATTGTACAATTTTCACGACACTCAAATTGTGAATATGGTTTATCAAGTGGGCAGCTTTAAACATGTTAAGTTGGATGACTCAGTCAGAAGTCAAAGCCGGGAGGTGCCTAGATGTATGCAAAGGACTGGACAGCTGACAGTGATGACAGCATTGCTTGGCATCGCAACGCAAAAATAGTTGTTTGAAAGAAAACATATACTGCAGTTTTCATTCACTCTGCTGCAGACCTTGACATATTGTGCACCAAGTACTGTGTATCCATTAGCCACATTTTGTGCACTGTGGTCCTTTTTAACTGATCCAACTGATCTCAATAGTTTTATTCATCGTGTGAAGCCGCCATGCCCAAATATGCTAATGACAGATCTGGTAGAAATTAGTGGGGGCTGCCTTTTCACTGTTGTTTAGGCGAATTGAAACAAAAATATTTCAATATTTTGTTTTCTATGATTTGGTTTGCCCGTGAAAAAGTTGCCTGCGTCGTTCTGACATCGGGTGCTTTTACGTGAGCCGTGCTGTAAGAAGAAGAGCAGGTATTTATAGGTTATTTTCTAATTCGATGGGATCGCAGATGCTCTCTCAATTCTGTCGTGTTCCTTGCAGTTATAAATTGCTTGCAGTCAAGTCTAGCGTATGCATACTTTGTGCTTGCTACTGCCCGCTTGATGTTTGGTTGAGTTCTTTTAATTTTTTTCTTCTGTATAATTCATCACAATCAACAAGTGTCAGCAAGTTTTAAGCGCTGCCTTCAATACTGACATGCTGACACACTGTAGCACAACAATAGGTTCCAAGTCATTATATGATGTTCATTTCTGTGAAGACGTTGTTATGTCGCTCACATAGTTTACCTCAAAACCATAAACATCCTTACATCTCTTCAAAATAAAGTTTAATCCACAAAGCCTAACATCAGGTACTATCAGTGATGGTGTAAGTGACCACTGGCCAATATTCATAGATGTCGATTTGCCTCAGAGTTCGTAACGACCAACTTAGGACTTGTACTATGCCCCGATTCCCTTTTGTCCTAGCGATGTTTTCAGCAATGTGCTGCATAATGTTCCTGCATTCTGTTTCTTTATGCTTAATATACGGGGTCATCTCTATGATGCCTTGCTTTTCATTTTTCCGACACACTCGCGCTACAGTCGATGCTGCTCAGTAAAGAGGAAATTAGGAACCGTCAAGGAATTATGCATTTTTTCTTTGGGATTTTCTTCGTAATATATTGTTGCGAAATAATAATTTAAACCAATAAATTATTCACCTATCTCAGCCAAAGTTTATTCATGTGCATTCACATTACATATTGCCGCGAATATTTGCAGTGTGTTCGTTTTTTTTAAATCTGCCGCCACATCACTTTATCGCTTTGTTTGCTACGCAAGACGCGACTAGATTTATCGCGATTGATCGCAGCCAGGCAGAGCTGATTCTACGTTGTTCCGGAATGTTCTAGTAACTTTGCGCTCTTTATCTCGAAAGTTCGCTATCAGCTTTAAATTGAGCACGGCCGACAGCGGCCGGCATTCTGTTCGACGACCGCCGAGCACGCTTGTCGCTTCGCCGCCGCCAAGTGATTCAGTCCATTTTGGGTGCAAGTCAGCCCAATAAACAGTTCTTTTAGAAGACCCTTTCGTCCGTCTTCATCGCTGCTTCGACTGCCGTCACCACTACGTGACAATATCATAGTTTTCTCGAGTCAAACCAAGTCCTTAATAATATTCAGCATGTTTTTCTTGTGGATATAGCGTCATCGAACAATAAGCTGAAATCTTCCTTGTCATCTCCCGTTCTCTCGATATGGGTTGACTGCACATCAATCTACTTATCCAAGGCGTTTGACACTTTACCTTATTGCAAAAGCTTAAATCGATAACAAAAGCTATATTAATGCCAACTAAATATTTAGTTCTCTTGTCCAACGTTCAACAACGCGTATATTTCGGTTCAACTAGAACATCGTTCATAGACATTGCATCATGCGTCCCACAGGGTTTCGTTTTGAGGTCACTTCTGTTCTTGTTCTATGTCAAGGATGTAACGCTTCCTGCATTAGCAAGCATACGTATGTACGCTAACGATAGATAGCTCTATAATACTCCTTACTCATCCTCGATAGCGAACTGTTTTAGATGGATGTCAATGTCAATGGCGTTTCTGTATGGCTTGTTCCAATGCTTCCATGTTTTGAGCTGGTATTAAAGATGAAGATTTGCGCTCTATTTGTGCATGTTTGTGTTATATACATTATATAAATGTGTACAGCGCCGTTTGCATACAAGCATCGGAACCTAAGTGGAAAGTTGCAGGCTGCGATGTGTTATTTGATGCAATAATAAAATAATCAAATTGCAAAAGAAACTACTCACGCAGCTGTAAAGGATACCATACATGGAAAATGAATATAATGCCATTAAAACTGATTTCTCGTCGTTCTCCAGACGTGCGTCTAATTTTTGTTCACGTATTTATTGGACGAAAACTTCTTAACGGGATTTTTGGAACAGAAATGCCCTATATACTACCGCACTGCAGCAGAAATACCGCACTTTTTTTCACCAAATTTTCTCAGGCACGGGTTATGCACGAATCAGGCCTATAGCTACAAATTAACACACTGTCGGGCCACTGCGACTTTTGTGTCAGATAACTAAAAAGCTGGCGACAGATAAGAACATTTCATTTCACCATTCATTGCCGCTCTCGCGCTAATCGCCGTCGGACGAGCTCAGCTCGTTGGCACTCTCACCGCTGTCGGAAGAGCTCGCCTCATTGGCGTGCTCCTAAAGCTGGTCGTCCTCTGTGCCGTCCATGGCGTTTGACAGCCCCGTGACTCTAAAACTCTTTGAGATGGTCTCCGCTGACAATGAGCGTCCCGCGTGCAGAATCCAAGCTCACTTGCAGGAGCAACGCCCTGTCTGAGTTGTTCCGTGGTTGCCCGCGGCCATCCCCTCGGTGTAGAACCGCCGAAATGCCGTCTTGAATGGCCAGTTCACGCAAACATCCACCGGCTGCAGCACGCTTGTCAGGCAACCAGGAATTAAGGCCAAGTCCGTTCGGCAGTCTACCAGCCGAGTCTTCACTCGGTCTCTTAGGTGCCCTCTAAAGCTGCCGAGCATAATAAGCGCTTTGCGGCGTAGTAGGCCTCCTATTCGGTTCTGCCACACTACTTTCAGCCAGTCTATGACCAATTCGTCGGACATCCAACCTTTTTTCACGGGCATCGGACCAGACAGGTTCATTATATGGCCCTCCTATTCGTCTGGTAGCTTCTGGCACAACGTCGTTCGACGGCGGATGGAGCGTTGGTGCCGATTCATAAAAGGTTGAGGGCACCTTCGACTGGCTTTGAAGTCCACAGATCGAATTTTCTTGTGCTGTGTGATAGCGATTGCTTTCATGCGGATCATTTCCGTAGACACCGCGAAGCCTTAGCTCCTAGTCGTGCGCACGTACTCGACGAGGTCCTCTTGAAGTTTTGGGAACTTGCACGGTTTCCCACGGAAAGCCTTCCGAGTTCGGGTAGTCTCAGCGAGGTCTTTCATTTGCATAAAAAAGCAGCGAACACACTCTTCGTCGACGACATGCTTGGACCTGGCCTCCTGTTTATCGTGTTCCTCGTCGTATTTCGCACTTGGTGTTTGCAGCCTCCAGTATAGGACCGTCTGCGCTTGCCCATTGCTTTTTGTTCGAGGTTCAAAACCACTCAGCCTGCCACACGACGGCGCACGCAACACAAAAGATTTCGCGAGCAGTCCACACACTTCCGAACGAAGCACCGGATTACAAAGACCAAATGGCGCTGGGCAAGGCACCGTGAAAACCGGAAACAGAAAGCCGCGGAAACGTCGTGTAGCTCCACGATGATGATAATGTATGCCTTGTGGAAAAACTAACTGGCGCCATCTTGTAGCACTTTGTGGGACTAGGCGCGTTTTTGGCGCGTTTTAGTTTTTTTTTTTTTTCAACTCACGGAAGGAAACAATCCACAGCGCAGTGCCACAGGACGAAGAGAGAACACGACTGCACAGCGCGTTGTGCAGTCGTGTTCTCTCTTCGTCCTGTGGTGCTGTTGTGCAGTGGTGCTCTTTCTTCGTCCTGTGATGCTGCGCTGTTTTTTCCTTCTGTAAGATGTACCAACTTGCACAAATATCCGCTTCACACAGTTTTGTTTTCTAAAAATTTCTGCTACCGAAAGCGGGGGGTGCAAGCTATACGGGAGGGCGGCTTATACACGAGCATATACAGCAACTGTGCCTTACATTCCCTCTTGATATGTCATGACCTTGAAACACCGACCTGATCTAACAAAACTTTCCATAGACACGAATGCTTGCGCCGCACTTTGCGTGTTCCCCACTCGACGCCACGTTCCTTGCATACAATTTCAATTTCATATTCAAACAATCCTAGAATACTGATATGTCGTTTGGAATTCCTATGACTTTGTGGACGGAAACAAGTTGGTATTGGTTCAAAGAAAGGCTGTTCATTTCCTTCTTTTACCGATTTGAGAATTTGTTTTGCCCTCTTCTGATCATTTATACCTGGAGCTCAATATTTTTTTCTCATGTCGTCGTACTAAATCCTTACGTACTTGCACAGATTTTAAATAGCTGTGCAATTTTAGTCGCTTGGCAACTATTTGAACTTTTTATGCCAACTTTACAAAATAGCTATCATGAACTATTCATTTCATATTTTATTCCTCGTTCTCACATGCACAAACGCTGTTCCTTCACTATGTTATAGAAATTTCTTGCCCTACTCGTGCTCTGCGTTTGAAAAAAAAAAATTAGATTAGGCGATTTGTCGCTGATGTGTTCTTTCTTGGCATTTCCTTGTGCTTTCAAAGTATCTCATATGCTGCTTATAATTACGATAGTGCTTGTGCGTTCTGTTATCCGCTGCTGCCAAGCCTTATGCGAGGCTGCAGAACGCGAAGTAAATAAATAAATTTCCTGCTGTCGCGATAGAATGCACCGGTATGTAGGTGCAGCAAGAAGTTGCTATCGCTTAAAACGACACAACGAGGCCGAATAAAGGCAGTGTAAAAATACCGCTATCCGCTAAAGAGGACGTGCTGTGTGTCACGTCTCCTCGCGTGCAGCGCAAAGCGGTCGAGCGAGTGATAGAGGTGTTCGGGCTGGGTCTATACGAGAGAGAAGAACGGCAAACGCGAGCGCAGCCTGCGGGAGACCGAAATACACTGGGCAGCCACTGTACCGGCGACGGTGGGGAAAATGCCAGCATATATACCGGGTGTGTTTTTTTAGTGTTTATTCATTTTTATTGGGAAGACTATGGGAAATACATCCCTGTGCAGGTGCATTGTACAGCAAGGCAAATGTCCCAAATACTCGGGGGATTAATTAAACAGAATTCCCTAATTAAACCTTTTATTCTTGCTTTTGAGAAGCAACACTATACTGTGAAATTGAACGCCACCAACGTCATAAACGACAATGTTTTTCAATTCTCTTTATCAGAAATATGCTTCGAAATATCCAACGCCAAAAATACACATTTGAAAGCTCGTTTAGGGGCACTGTCGGGCTTCATACTTTTAGAATGATGACCCTGCTCGTGGTATCGTCGCCGATATGACGTAAGCTGCTTCTGCGTCATAAAATACAAATACGATTTTTGCATTTGCTCATTAGAAGTGCAAGCGGCACCATTTCATAAATGTGCGACGCGAAAAAGCGAAGTCAACAGGCCTTCAAATTACTCTTGTTACCTACGCCGATTTAATGTGCCTACTCGTCACGGAAACGGGTCCACCCAATCCGTACGAAGTGTTGCTCCTGGATAGTGCCAAAAAACTAATAATATTGTAAATGACTGTTTATTTAATTTCGTGAACCAGTTTAATATCACAGCTTGACTGTTCAGGTTTAAGTATAATCGTCAATAGCCTGACTGCATCCACTCTAGCACAAAGCCCACTCCCATATCTCTCCAATTAACCCTGTCTCTGCCAGCCGCGGCCACCTTATCCACGCTAGTATGATAGCGAAACGATTTTGCTTGGAAGACTACAGACTACACTATGCTGGCAGGGTTTGCTAAGCTCGCTAGCACGGATGTCTCGCACTGCAACGACATCGAGTCGTTGGTTGGGCTCGGCGTCGTGCGGTCGCCTTCACCGCCGATCGCCGGCGCAGATGTCACGTCGGCACGCACTTATGTCATGTCTGCATTCCGAAAAAGATACAGAGCATCAACTCCAGCATCGCCTTATTAAGAGCTCTACTGAAGCCCACACCCAGTCCACGACTCCTGATCAGCGCGCCAATTATATACTATGGTACTTCTCCACTCCTACGATCTGTGGAAAAGGAATACTTTTAGCGCGGAACAACCAAGAAAGGACGAGGACAGAACACAAGACACGGTTTACCGGCTCGAACAAGACTTTTTCTGGTTCCTCATTCACTCTTTTCGCAGCTTTTTTTCATCGCGCACTCACATAAAATCTGCATTTCTCGCTCCATCCTTCCGTTCTTATCTTCTAGTGCTCCTTGTGCCAAATTTACTTCATATCAGTACAAGGCTAGCACAAGAGTAGTCGGCGAAGCGCGGCCTTACCCACGCTCAAAAGGGGGATTGTCACGTTTGGTGCTGGTCACAGTATCATATGCCGAAATGAGCACGCTGAAGTATCATGTACCAGCTAATTCACAAGCATATACACATACATACTTCTAAATACATTAGCTATGATGCAACAAACAACTCCAGCACTCATAAACGCTAACAGAACAACCATTACAGGCTGACTGCTGCAATTTTTCGTTTCTTCCCACGAGCCATAAGAGGATGGACTAGCCTGGATCCTTCGATTGCTTGTGAACCACTTTTAGAAAACATCATTTCAGAAGGCCAGTGTTGTATCTTTTTCTCTCCATAGAAGTTCTGCCAGTGATCTATTTCTTTTTAGATGTATAATTTATATGAAAAGGCATTTTTGCAAACCCATTGCTCTTTTTACGCTTCATTGTTATCTTACCCAATCACCTACAACCTGGTAATAACACTATCATGTTGCCAAATCTGGTCTATTTAAATGTTTTGTGTACATACGTTAAACGTATATGTACCCTTGCAGCCGCCGCGGTAGCTCAGTGGTTATTGCGCTCGGCTGCTGACACGAGAGACGTGGATTCGATCACTGACGCGGCGGTCACATTTCGATCGAGCCGAAATGCTAGAGGCCCGCATACTGTGCGATGTCAGTGCACGTTAAAGAACCCCAGGTGGTCAATATTTCAACTGGCCTTTACTACGGCGTCCCTGATATCCTGAGTCGATTTGGGGCGTTAAACCTCGTATACTATATATGCCCTTCCTGCAGCAATCCTGGACGGGATTTTCGATATCTGTAAAGAAGTAAGAAAAATAAATAGGATTGCGCATTTTTACTATTTTTTCTAAAGACCTGTCTTAGTATACATCTGAACACAAGCGTCAACCATCAAACTGTGGTGTAGAAGGTGTCCATCGACACCTCCCCCCCCCCCCCCCCTCCCAATCCCCGATCCGTGATCAGTGATCATTGCACCAGTGATCAAAACATAGTTCCTTGAAGTGAGAACATAGTCAAAAGGCAGCATAACAACCATGACATGGCACAGCAGCTAAAAGTACACTATCACAAAAGATGCAAAAACGTCTGAAACGCTACTCATTCCTTAAAACATTCACATGCAAAGAAAGGGCAAGGAACAGAAAATGCCAAACAAATTACAGTCCTTCCCAAGGGGTTCTTCAAGAAAAACAAATAAATGAGACACAAAATTATTTTTTTCAGAGCAAATATTTCCGCTGAACATTTGTAGGTCTCCTCTAAATTATTATTTTGCTCTTGAAGTTCATTAAATATTCGCGGCGGCTGATTTTCCAACGCATGAAAGCCACATGTAAACCGACATTATTTTATCTTCAATAGGTCCCTGCTTTTTGAAGCACATGTCTGAGATCGATGTTCTAACCTGGCAAGCGTTTGAAGAAAAGCACTTAACAGTTCTTTAAGAGTTCGACACAAATTAGAACGATTTGTGCTGTGGGAATTATTTTATACTGGAGATATACTTCAGCGGTGGGGTAAAGTCGCGGGGCATTTTCTAGAAGACGTAGAAAATTATTTTATAGGTTTGCCGGAGTTGCAGCACAAGAGCAGCCACTGTAACGGAGGAGAGAATTAGAATGATGGATTAAGAGCATCGCACTCTGTGGGAGTAAGCGCCGATTTCGGTAGAGGAGACCGAGGCGTCGAGGTAGCTTCGTTGCTGCGTAGAATATGTAATTGTCCAAAGCAGAGGTGGGCAAATGCCCTCTTTTTCTTCCTCACTAATTTTGTTCGAAACTCTAGTTATTTTTGGAGTCGGCAACCTCTGCCGATATTACTGAGTAAATATATTTAAGACGAGCCCTCAACGTACTATTGGATAAGAGGCTACATATGCTTATATTATTGCGTGTGCTTTTTTTGAGCTAATACGTGATACACAGCTTAGGCAGTTACAAGTTGAGCAACGAAATATCGCTCTGCTTTTACTTCTGGCACGCAATGCATGCATACATGTGCCCTGCGCTTATAACATTTCATTGTCATGTATATATGCACTGCTAAAATGAGTCAGCGCGTTGTTTTGTCTGTGTACAAAAACTAATGTACGCCAAGCATATTTAGAAAACAATGCAGCAGCGTTTATCCATGACAACTGCAATAAATGCTAAGCACCGTATAGACTCAGAACAAGGAAAGTCTGTCGGACGCATAATTACCATTCCCCGATGACACTGCGATAGCATCGGGTCTTACAACTGAATTTGACTGCTTCTAACCTCCCGTCATTTCGAGCGGCTTACTGCATGCTATTATAATGGCGCTTCCACGCGCACGGACGGCAGATGATGAAGGCCACGTTTTCAATCCACAGGGCGAGAGACTGACAGTTTAACACGCGTTAACGCGAGTAGGTGACAAAGACGACATTGCAAGCACAGCTCAAGAGCCTGGCAGTTCGAACAGACAGGTTACTAAGGATAAGCAAGGCGGAAATTTGGGCTAGTTGGTAACTGTTCATTTTCGCTCTCAGCGCAACACGAACGGGACACAAGACGAAGGACTAGCACAAACAGGCGCTGACTATCAACTGGTTTTTTATTGAAGAACGAAAAGCGTATAAATACAAACAGCGAACTACTTATCAATCAACAAAAGTTATCTGGAAGGCACGTGGGAGGTCAGATAGCTCAATTCCCTCTCGGATAACATTATGCAAGGGCTGCTGATGCATCTTGTGCCGTTGTGGTGAATATAAAAAGCCTCCATTACCTCGCGTGTTAATTTATTGTTATGTCAGAACAGGATGCACGTGTTCTGGTAATCGGGAACACACTGGCACTTTTTGCACTGGAAAGACGCCTGGGCAAGGGGGTCCCCTTTAGTTCTCTTTTCTGCATGATCCTTTTCATGCCTGCATTGGCATTGCCTGCTGTGGGAGCCTGTGTGAGCCTGTTTGTGCTAGTCCTTCGTCTTGTGTCCCGTTCGTGTTGCGCTGAGAGCGAAAATGAAGGATACTAAGATCTCTGCCAATGGTTGGTCATTTGAGGGAAGTGCATGAACCGACCGACTTGCAACCGGAGTGGCACTCCCTCTTGGCGCATTTGAGGGAAGTGCATGAACCGACCGACTTGCAACCGGAGTGGCACTCCCTCTTGGCGATTTGCTCAGCCTTACCTCCCGTCTAGTGCTCTGTTTGTCTGTCTTTTCGAAACTTCTTTCGTGGCGTTTCCTAAAAGCTTTGTATATAGTTGATGTAAAGAGAATATATTTTCCTTGTAGTAAATTCCACGTTTTACAAAAAAAATCTGCGGCGATGACGTAATGGTCGGAAGCAACGGCCAACGGAACTGATCTGTACGCGCCTCCGCGGGTTCGAATCCCGCTCCCCCAGCTACGCAGGTTCTTTTATTTGCTTAATGTCCCCCCAGATGCGATGCCGGCTTTCCGCTGCAGTGAGGCTCTTATGCTGTCGCTTAAAATAAAAGATTATTCGGGACACTTAACAATCAAACGAGACGACTAAAATTAAGCATTGGGGCTAAAATATTTAGTCCTTTGTTTATTGCGAGCATTCTTTCAGACACACTTGGTCTTGGACAACAGGATGGTAGTCACTCCCCGAGTCTTGAGAGAACAATTTCTGTGGGTGCCACTTCAGTGGCGTAGCGCTGGCGCTTCCACTCCGCCGAAATGCGGTTGTCAGTCTATGTAAAACCTGTTTCTGGCATGTGGACCAACTTAGTCACGTGACGTTGTGATGCCATCACAACCTACCTACCGGATTGTGAGCAAACTGCCCACCGTGGCATTTCAAGTAAGGATTAGTCATGAGAGGTTCCTCAGGAACATCACCATCAACATGTACCAGTCGCGAGAAGTTACTCCGGAACAACAACCTGGGTCTCACAAGCCACCCTGATGGCAGCACCTGTCATCGCAGGGCAGTGACGCGTCGCCTAACCGCTGCGCCATTACACCAAGAGTGGAATCAGGACTCCCAGGGATCTGTAAATGTTGAGAACGACCAATTATAGTGTAGTACAAGTATAAAATAATGCAATATCACGCAGACTCGACGAGAAAGATGTTATTACAATGAAGACAAAATAAAATATCGCATTGAAGAAAGCGCGACGACTCTTCCACGCAAAGAACAGTTTCAACGTTTCCACAAAAACAAACTTTGCTGATGTGGTGCGCAACAGTAGTGCGCCACATGACACTCCGGCATATGCCCAGGCCCCTTCCGCCGAGGCTATGGCAGGGCCGTCCAAGCCCCAAGCAGAGACAGCGAACGCTGCTCTGCCATCTCCAAAGCAGGGAGTGCCAGCCCATTGGTCGACGGCCCGCAGGACTTCCCCCCGCCTGGAGCGGCCTCACACCAACACACCCGCGGCTAATCCGTGGTCCTCCAGCACCTCTAGTGATGTAATGGATGTAACTCCCAGTCCGCCCGCTCTGCAGCGGCGGACCAGCTCTTTCGAGGGAAGAAAAGACAGAACCTCGATAACCAGCCCAGAAAAGAAGTAAGCCCCATAAGTACCCACCCAAAAACATATAAACATGACTTTCTTGGTTCAATGTAACTGCATGGGACTTCTCAGGAACTACAATGGCATAACACATATTCTAGGATCAAAGTTGCCACAACATGTGGATATCCAGAAACATCAAACTTTCAGACGCGATAGCGAGCATTCAAATAGACTATGGGGATGCGTCGCGATTAGATATGTAAAATTTCAGGAAATTTTGGATCGCTTGAAAAAAAAACATTTTTTAGGTTTTTTTTTTGTCATGAAAATTTGGAAATTTTGCACAGCTTAGCAAAAAGATTTGCTTCCAATAGCACAAGGATCAATATTAATGGTCCTAATTTCAAGCGAATATGCAGATATGTCCTATTTGTGAGACGAACTTCTTGTACAACTGCACATAGAAGATGAATAATGCTCCGCAGTTCAGGCGAATATGCAGGCATAAATATCATACTTGTGGAACGAACTTCTTGTTCTATTTCACCGAGAAAGGGAAGATGAAAACTGACGTAAAAGACACTGCATATTGGACTCGGAGTCACTGTCACTGGATACGGCTCTACGCGCAGCAACATTTATTGAGGTTGTGTCCACAGGTTAGTTCGAATGTACATACACAAGCTTTCGAGCATGTTCTCCTGAAAGCCTATTGCGAAGCCTTGTATGGACGTTTCCGAAACGTGACCAGTTTCGCTCGCAGCATACGGATGATGGCGGTATCTGCAGCAGTCCACAAGCCAGAGGAGTTATGGGCTGGTTGGTGCAAGGGCCTTGTCACCAGGTAGATGGCGCCACGTGCTTCGCGGATTCCCTTACCCCTGTCCTGCACCAATTTCCTGCGGACGTCCTGTACTAAATCAGTTCACCGATGTCCAGTCAAATGTGCCCCACTTCTAGAGATATCCACTCAAAGTGGCCCGCAATCTGCGCATGGTCCAGATACTTTCCTCTGTATCATGCACCCAGAAAATTAGCAGCAATGTGGACTGATCGCAAACAAAGCTTTTCGCGCCTGCTGACAATTTCTTCCGCTCGAATCTGTTCATCACTTACCAACACGGAGAGTCTGTCCGACTCCAGTGAGGTTATGCTTGAAGAAATTGGTGTAATGAGGAGCAGACAGCTTTGCACGTGCTTCCAGAAACCGCCTCATGAATCGTTTTGGCAATGGCTGCTCTTCATCGCGTCTGCGGAGTTCTGACTCCCTTCTTTCAATTGATGACTGAGCTAACACACATTCGGGATGCTTGTCGTTTGATTCCTTGCTGTAAATTTCCTTGATGTCCAGCTGGCATTTGTTGCACACCAAGAGGGGCCTCGTCAAACGTGTGGCATTCGGAAATACATGCTGAACATCACAGTACTTGCGTGCAGCTCGCTTTGTTCCGCCAGTGGACGTTTCGCACACAGAAAAGTGTTCCCAAGCGTTCGACCGCGGGCGAACCATTGTCAAGGCCAGAACCGTCTACCACGCTAACGCAATAGCATGCGCTCAGAGTACTCTTTCTTGTGTTTGTTTTGTCAGAGTACAGATGGCAGCACTGCACCGCCCTATCCACTTTAGGTGATATGGGCCGTAGTAGCTAATGGTTTCGCTTGGTTTCGCCTACAGTTCGTTAGATGGCAGTGCGAGTCCATCACGCTTGATCTAGCTTAGTGTTACTGTATTGCCATCCTACCCAATCTCTATCGCCACGCTAGGCTTGTATTTGGTTAAGCCGCGTACGTGCGCAGCAGCCTTTTTTTTTTTGTGCTGTGTGTGTGGCACTGCAGAATTTTCGGCCATTTTATTCTACTTCAGCCCTGAACTCAAGTAAACAAAAGGTGTGTTGTTGAATTCAACCTGGAGCATGTATGTGAAATGGCCTTCAACCCACGTACTCGCAGCACGAACGTTCGAAAAGCATTAGCTGGCACCGGCGATGACGATTTCTCTCTAATTGTTCAATAATGCGAGCTGTAGTGATTTTCAAAGCAAAAAAAAAAATAAACCTAGACTGAAAGCAAGCAATCATAAAACCTTGAAATTCCGTCATAAATAATAAATTTTTTTCAATTTTTTTCTCGGCTGAAAAAAGGAAAAAGCCCGTTTTTTTTCTCAAAAACTACAGTTTTTTTTTTCAGGACTTCACATCTCTAATCGCGATGCTCGTACAAAGCGGCGTTCCTGCTTAAGAAATCAAAGTGAAAAAAACCTTAGCTAGTTGCGGTCAGCATTGTCCGCTACAAAACAATAACAGCCTGTTCTGTATATCTTCCTCCACATTTTACATTAACAGTCCATGATCTACAAGCACAGATCGATGAGCTTCCGGAGCCATATCTGGTAATTGGGAAGTTTAACGCTCACTCCCCTTTTTAGGGAAGCAAACGCTGTGACTCTAGGGTCGAATTAATCAAAGATTTTATCCTCACAAATAGTGTATGTCTTCTAAATACGAAAAAGGCCACATACTTCTCTCTAACCTCAGAAAATATGAGCTATTTAGGTTTGTCTTTTAGTTCCTTGTCTGGTTTTAACAATTTTAATTGGAATTTCACTGACAACCCACATGGCAGCGATCACCTTCTTGTATTAATCAGTTTAACATCCCCACCGGAAATCACCTCAACAAAGCCGCGACGTTGGAAGCTTCATTTAGCAGTCTGGCAATTTTTTACTGCAAAAGCCACTTTAAAAAATTTAGTTTTAGAAAAGCTCAACGTCGATCAGGTAAATGATAAATTCAAAAATTGTATCACAACTGCCGCACACTTAGCTATTCCTCAGTCTTCAGGAGTGGTGTAACAAAAACGCCAAGTGTGGTAGACACAAGACTTCAAGGAAGAAAAAAAAAACCACTAAATAAAGCATGAGATAAATTTCGCACGCCCCCGACACAAGACAACCTCGTCTGTGACGAGAAAGTCTCATGGCAGAGTTCTGTTTCATCTATAAACAGTCAAATCACACCGAAAAAAAATGTGGGTGCAGGTTCAGAAATTAAATGGCAGCTTCTCACAGTTCACAATTCCTCTTTTGACAACACCTGGAATACAAACAAGCATAAGGGAACAGGTAGTCATTTTGAAGCAACATTTCGCTGCCGTTTCCTGTTCATCACACTATACGCAGTCATTTCTCAAACACAAAAATGTAGCCGAAAAACAAAGGCTTCCAAGGAGTGGAGGTGCAAACCAACAATACAACAATTTAATTACTCTGCAAGAAATCAGTACAGTACCTTCTTCTGGCAAAAAGAAATGCTCCATGACACTACTAAATACACTATGAAATGCCTGCCCATCTTTCCCAACCTGCCGTAGAGGCACTATTGAATTTCTTTTAAAAATATTCCTATAAGGAAAAATACCTAGGCAGTGGAAAAGAGCCGTCATAGCGCCATTCCTGAAACCTGGAAAACCACAAACTTTCCCTAGTAGCTATATGCCAATAGCCATTACAAGCTGTCTCCCCAAACCTTTTGAAAGTGTCCTGAATATAAGACTAATTTTCGTCCTTAAATCCCGCGAACTTCTTGACATCAGTCAATGAGGTTTTAAAACTCCACGCTTAAGAACTGACCATCTAGTTCGCCTCGAAAATAGAATCAGAGAAGCTTTTATACACAAACAGCACTGCCTTGCTGTCTTCTTCGATATGGAGAAAGCATATGATACAACCTGGAGGTTCGGTATCTTCCGCGACCTAGGGGACGTACGCATCCACCGTAGGATGTTGAACTGCCTGAGTGACTTCTTTTCCAATCGTTCTTTCATGTACGCCTAGACTCAACCGTCTCAAGAAACTTCTCTCAGGAAAATTGACTACCTCACCGGTGTATATTAAGCACAACACTCTTTGTTGTAAAAATGAATTTCAGTAACAAAATAATCCCGAAGTCTATTACGTATGCTGTCTACGTGCATGACCTTCAAACAGCCTGCACATGCTCAAACGTAACAACATGTGCGAGACAAATACAACTGGCAGTAAACAAACTAACGACATGGACCGGTAAAAATGGCTTCAAGTTTTCACATGAAATATCAGTAGCTGTTTGCGTTCTAACTTAGAAGACTGCACACTGATTCCACCCTTTATTTGAATAAAGTCACACTAGCAGTAAAGATGAGCAAAAATTTTTAGGCATAACTTTCGATAAAAACACATTCCTGCCACACATAAACAACCTCATAAAGAAAGCTTCTCGTTCCTTGAATATACTAAACGTATTCGCGCAGAAAACACCCGGGTTTCGATAGCACTTGCTTTTATAAATTTATCCCTCTGTAATGCACCATACCTTACGTTATGGATCAATAAATCAATCAATGAAATCAGTTTTATTCAAACGGCTAGTAAAGAATAGATGCGAATCATCTGGGTCCTTAGCCTTCTCGGCTAGACTTGGGTCCCATGCAGGAAGTGCAAAAAATATTTATTGCGAGGCAACTCAGTATTATACACAGAATTCTTGTACAGCAGTTACGCGACCGTTGTATACGAAGAAAAGCGAAATACTCAAGAAATTATACAATAGTTAGAAGGACAAAAATGAATGAATGCGACCAAAAAAGCACTGATTTATAGTGGAGTCGAATATTGCTGGCTCCGAGAAATTTTTATTATTTCGGCGATTGACAACTGACCAATATTTAAGTTGTCAGGCAGTTGGTTTCAAATTTTAGCAGTGGCATAGGCAATAGTTCTTTTAACTTACACATTATTAACAACTGGAAGGTTAAAGTGACAATTGAAAAAAATTCTATTTGGACGAGATGGATATACGAAAACAGATGACGATATGGGATGTTATGGTTCAGTATATGTATAACCACATATGCTAGTTTGAAATCCCGCATAGCAAAGAGCGGTGTAATGTCTAGGTTACGAAAGAGCGGAGCAGATCTACCTGTGTGTTTACTATGTGTTAATATACAGAGGGCTCTTTTTTGTAAAATTGCTATTTGATTTAGATGCGTGTCATACGTAAGTCTCCAGGACTCAACACAGTAAATAATGTTGTTTTGAAAAAGGCAATAATACAAAATTTCTAATGTGCGAAGTAAGAACTTTCTAGCTTTTATTAGGACAAAGCAACACCGCTTCAATTTACTGCTTACATGAATTATGTCAGGATTACAATTGAAAGCTGAATCTAGAGTTACATGTAGATATACCTCTTGATCGACTCGTTCCAGTGTGTTTGCGCCTACTCGGAACTCATTTAAGCTATTTGGATTTTATATGGACTGGAGGAAACAATGTATTTAGAAGAGAAGGGCTTTACCATCATCATACATAACATTTTGGGCATAATTGAGAGCATCTGGAAGATAAGTTATTTACCAAGAAAAGTGTAATGCTCCCAATACCGAGCACTGAGGCACACCACACAGGATGGAATGAACGCTTGATACGGATTTGTCGATTTTAGCACATTGCTTCCGGCCAGAAAGATAACTTCCAAAAACTGCTTTGCTTGACCTCTGAATCCATACCGATGTAATTTTGATAGTAATATATCATGGTTCGCAGTGTCAAGCGCTTGTTTAATATCCATAAAAATGTCAACTACTTACTCTACTAGTACGTTATATTTATCTGGAATATGGGTAAAACGTTTTGTCAATAACTTCTCAAATACTGTCTTAAGGGCACTAAGTATTGATACTGGTCGGTAGTTCTGGATGTCAGCCTTACTACCGGACTTGTATATGGGAGTGACTTGCGTTATTTTAAATGCATTTGGGCATGCGTTCATGTAGAAGCATGCATTAAACAATTTTGCGAAATGCTCGCTGAGTTCCTCAATGCACTGTTTAATGACGAGTAAGGGGATCTTATCTTTACCTGGTGTTCTTACTCCAGTCATTGTTTTAACAGTAGAAATGATTTCATCATGACTGATGTCATAAAAACAAAAGAATTAAGTAGAGGAGCTGGGAGCTCGGGGGCTTCGTGCATACTTAGATGTTTCGCGAGAGTTGGACCTATATTACAAAAGTATTGATGAAAATCTTCCGTAAGGCTTTCTGCCTTTCTAGTGGGTAGGATAATTTCTGGCAGTATATGATCCTTCTCTCGAAGAACTATCTTCTACATTTTACCCGGAGCATGATGGTTGCTTTCTATAACAGTTGTATGATACTTCTTTCTGAATTTCCTAAGTAAGGCCAGAGCTTTATTTAGGTGTATCTTATATTGTGTTCGAAAGTATTGATTAGCCTTGAACTCCTTGTGCTCCCTATACCATTTATACCATACCATACCATTCTATACCATTTGCATAGTTTATGGCTCAGCGAGACCATAGTAACTTAAACGATTGGATCCTGTACAAAATTTAGGTTTGCGTCTTTCCACTGGTGCATACATGACGTCACCCACAAACAGCCTGTCCGTGGAAACCAACGAACCATCATTTACAGATAGAAGAGCCATGCTCACATGCTCGTACATTCTAAAACTATGTTCACTGCATAAGCATCTATGTTACCCTATCTCTACCAATGTGCCTTTCCAGTCCACTCTTAAACAACAATCCGCAAGCTAGCAGGCTACTGCTCTTGCGATTGGAAGAGATGTGCCAGAATCTCGGCGTACTAAACACATTGCCTAGTACTGCTCGAAGACGAGATTCACTGCCGTCATGGTACAATTTCCCTGAAATCTGTGATATCACTCTTACGCAGTTCCATGAAAAATAAATTCCACAACAACATATAACACAAGAATTGTTTACACTCGCTGAAAAGCACAGTACTTTCACAGCTTTTTATACACATGGCTCAAAAACACATGTTTACCAACATATAACACAAGAATTGTTTACACTCGCTGAAAAGCACAGTACTTTCACAGCTTTTTATACACATGGCTCAAAAACACATGTTTACGTTGGAAGTGCAGTCGTTCAAGAAAATCGGAATAAAATAGTAAGGCTTCTACCGTGTGCATCAATATTGCTTGCCGAATGTTACGCAATCTCTGTAGCCATAGAGAAAATAGTAAACGTGAACCTCGATAGCAGTATGAGTTACACAGACTCGCTAAGTATGCTTGCAGGTCTTAACTCTAGAAATCCAATAACTCCGCTGCTTGGTGACCTCATACACAACATTACAACAGCCATAGCTCAAGGAGAAAACATAACTCTGCTGGGTACCAAGTCATGTAGGCATAAAAGCGAACGAATGCGCTGATGTGTGCGCTGCTCAAGTTCGTAACAAGCAAATAAAAAAAGTGAATGTACCGTTTAAAGATTGCAACAACTTAGTTCATAGTAGCATAACACAAAAATGGCAGTTCGCGTGGAACCACGAAGTAAATAACGAACTACATTTTGTAAAAAAACAATTTTAGGTGAGTGGTAGTCATCCACCAGGAACGTTTCAAGGAAGTGATTATCTCTCGTCTCCGCATAGGCCACACACACCTTACACACAAATTTGTGCTGACGAAACAAGACAAAACAGTTTGTGCATGTAGGGATGAACTTGCAGTTATTCACCTTTTAATTTCATGCTCGAAACTCGAAAAGCTAAGGAAAAAGTGGTTTTCTCCATTTTATATTCAATGCATCTCTTTTCATTCAGCGCGGTTCTCAAGTGATAATGCAATTGTGGACATGTCTTGTGTTTTTAGATTTTTTAACAGAAGCAGGTTTTCTTCAAAATATGTAAATCATGACGCAGTGGTTCGCCTGATGCACCTCAGCTACTTTCTCATTTCTGAGAAAAATGCTGAGTTCTTTATCAGATTGGTTGAGAGCCTCCAGATTCTTGCCCAGGCAAGGATGGCCGCTGATGTTACCTGACATTCTTTGAAACTTTTATTACTAGCCATTTCTAGTTACTATTCTTCGCTCTCATGAAGTAACTTTCTAAGCCCCATACACCAGCGATGATTTTTCACATTTGTATAAAATTCTCCAGAAAACTCTTCCTACACCTAGAGCTTGGCGCATGATGGTCTTAGTTGCCTATGCGCCATGAAATCCAACACAGCATAACCTTTACATCGTTGTTTGACACTTTTATAAAGTCCGCCACAAAACAATTTTCTATACGTTGTGTTTGGCGAGTGATAGCCTTAGTTGCTTATGCGCCACTAACCACAGTTCAACTTTTATTGCAGAGTGAAATTTCGTAGAGGTGTTTTTTTTTTCGGGGGGGGGGGGGGGGCTGCAGCCAGCGCTTTGAAATCTCACTGAGCTGAAATAAGGCTTCGTTTCATGAAATAAGGGTTGAAACATTGGAATTCAACAGCCTGACCACGTATAATTTCCACATCTTTCACCCTACACTTCGATCATCTGACAGACTGCCAGCTTTTAATGGAAATGCTGACTGTCGTACCACGGTTCCCGTTGGACCGGCGGCCGCCCGCACTGCCCGGCCAGTGTCTCCTTATTAGAGCACTATACATGATGTTTCACCTAACACTTTAAAGAATTTTTTAAAAATGGCTTTTTGAGTTAAAAGGGCGCGTTTTTCGGCCTGGCAGTGTCAGCGGTGTAGAACATCAGAATGCAGCTACCCCCGCAGCACAGGTAAAGGCCCCAATAATACATTACGATGGTTTCACTCTGTTCCGTTGTAGGACCGCCCTTTGCCAATGCATTTCCAATATTTGGCCGATTACATGTGCTGCTTGGGTAAGACGTGCTAGCTAGCAGTCTGGTTAACTAATATTTAAAGTTAACTTTTTAACTATTACCGCTAGGCTTCTTAATTACTGACAGGCGTGCAGACGACCCTAAGTAAAAAACATATCAGTTTTTATAATTCCGAAAATGCGGTCACCATCGGCGCTGTGGCCAAAGAAATATTGGCTATATAGACAAGTCACGTGCACTGGAGAGGTTGCTTTGCCTGCAAGCTTCTCGAAAGGGCCTGTATTTTGGCGCGATGTAGCCAAAATTTGTTTGGCCACAGCGCCGAGGGTAACCGCATTTTCGAAATTATAAAAACTACTGTGTATATTGCTTACGGTGGGCTACACGCCTCTCTATAATTAAGGACCCTCACGGTAAGTTAAAAAGTTAACTACTCAGTATTAGTTAACCACTCTGCTAGTTAGCGTGCCTTGGCTGTATTCTTACTACACCGATGACAATACTATGCCCAAGAAAGCGCTCTTCGAACTCAAGAAGCTGTTTCTAAAATTTGTTTCAAGTTTTAGGTGAAAAACACTGTATATCCTCGTTCGGCGGTGCCGGCGGTTGCCGACGGCCGGCGGGTCACTCGATGTCGCTACCCCCTTGGGTTTTGTTATTCCAGCAGTAGGGCTTCTACTTTATCAGTTTATCGTACCGTAATAAATGAATAACTCATACCGTAAACAGAAAACAAGTTTAAACAAGTGATTCCAACCTGTATAAAAATCTACTCATTTCTGCAGATTTTTTAAGCGGAAATTTCCTGCTACTTTTCTGACCGCTGTGGCAACACTGGGCTGGAGGCGCATTTTTGAAGACTTAAGATGCGTACTGCATACGGGGAGAGAAAGCGCCCTACCCTCAACCGATAGTCGCGTGGTACGATGAAGGGATGTTCGACGCCTCCGCTAGCGCCGCCTGCTCCGTAGGCTGATCAGCCTCATCACTAATACTGTATTGCCATCGCCTTGTCCATATTTGAAGCCGAAATTTTTTGGTGAATCCCGAATGGCATACTATTTTGGACTCGGTGTGTAATTGCTTTAGTGTTGAGATATTCAGAATACAATTTTGAAGATAGGAACCGCTTGTCAATTTCGATGGAGATGAAATATAACGTTTCCAATGGGCCGCATTTCATGGCCTTTCGGGTCGCGCCACCACACTGTTCCGAAGGACGCCCTGATTGCATCTGGAGATGGCTACTGGAGACAGCGTGCTGGGAACACGTGCGAGTGCGGGGATTTCTCTATCTTAACTTCAGTTGGTGCAAGCGGCCCGTGAGTAGTTCTGATTTTTGTTTTGTTTTGTAATGTTTAATTTCTTCGGGAGAGAGTGGTAGAGAGACCAGTGATTGGTTAGAAAGTGGCGCGAGATGGATGTAATGCGTGCGCCCGAGGTAGAGCTAGGACAGTTGCATTGCGGTGACCGAGCGAGACAGTTCAATCAGGTCGTGACAGTCGTGACTCAGAGGCTGACGGAGATCCGGCTTGGGCCGCCGCGGTGGCTGAGTGGTTATGGCGCTCGGCTGCTGACCCAAAAGAGGCGGGTTCCATCCCGGCCGCGGCGGTCGAATTTCAAGGGAGGAGAAATTCTAGAGGACCGTGTAATGTGCGATGTCAGTGCACGTTCAAGAACCCCAGGTGGTCGAAATTTCCGGAGCTCGTCACTACGGCGTCCCTCATAGCCGGAGTCGCTTTGGGACGTTAAACCCCCCCAAACCAAGCGAAGCCAAATCCGGCTTGGTGCGGATTCCGGCCTCTTGAGAGAGGGAGGCCGATGCCTAGCTTTGTGGCGGGTTCTGGCTTGATTCCGTAGTGTTAAATTCCTGGTTTGTGTGTTAGACTCGTGAACAGTCGGAGGCTGACGGGGATTCACCTTGGTGTTGATACCGGCCTGCCTGAGAGTTTGA
Organism: Amblyomma americanum; assembly: GCF_052857255.1. Taxonomy (NCBI): domain Eukaryota; kingdom Metazoa; phylum Arthropoda; class Arachnida; order Ixodida; family Ixodidae; genus Amblyomma; species Amblyomma americanum. The sequence goes on along the minus strand of NC_135499.1, from coordinate 60,232,445 downwards.
GCGTGTAGCTTTCACTGGGAGTACCTGCCGACAACTTTGTAACAAATTTAAGTAAACGACTTGTATTGAAGAAAGTTGTCCTCTCCGCCCGTCGCAACGTGTCGTCAGGTCAGCAAACAAGCGGGAACATCATCAGTGAAGAACAACAACATCGTTGCATCCTGTTACGGCGAATTTCTTCAGAGAGCTGCTTCCAATAAAACTGATACGAGCTTTGCAACCGCAGCACACACAGCGCCCATCCAAGAGACCGAATGCAAGAAACATTGCATAACCAGCGGCGGCGCCGCCGTGGAGCAAACATCATCACAACGAGAGACGCTCCATCTGCTGCTCTATGGGTCGAACTGAAGACAGCCATCCAATAATCCACTTTCGTCTAAAGTGCGTCGATCGAGCAGATGAAAAACAAAATTTATTGCCACGACATTGAGGTTCAGGTAGACCTCATGAGGTTTGCCCACCTCAGGTTCGTAGATGTACACGACGAATAGAACTATTTCCCATATTTGAGAAAATACAAAGGATGCCTAAATATGGTTAATTAGGCATAAATGCGCAAACGCTGCCACGTTTGTTACAGTAACGCGTGTTTCAGATCCAACTAATGTAATTCTTTCTTTCTTTCTTTCTTTCTTTCTTTCTTTCTTTCTTTCTTTCTTTCTTTCTTTCTTTCTTTCTTTCTTTCTTTCTTTCTTTCTTTCTTTCTTTCTTTCTTTCCTTCCTTCTTTCTTTCTTTCTTTCTTTCTTTCCGTCTTTCTTTGTAGCTTTCATTCCTTCTCTCTTTCTTCCTTTCCTCCTTACTTTCTTTCTTTCTTTCTTCCTTTCCTTCTTTCTTTCTGTCTCAGTTTATTTCTTTCTTTCCAAGCAAGCAACACATGCTCGTCAGAAATAGGAGTAAAAATCTGCATTATGCAGCTTGACAAAGCTCCCATCGCCCACGCTTTCGGGGCACGGCGTATATAATGCAAAGTTCGTACCTAATGAAAACACGCAGTATGCATTATCCACTCTCCTTTGAATTCGTCCAGCTCCTCTGAATTATCCCTGGATATTAGTACACTGGTGGCACTGGTGCAATAATAAACGAATTTTACAAACGGTAGAGCACTAATAATGTCATTAGTTTAAGTACTCGAAAGCAGCGCATCATGTACATTTACATGGGGAACCCCAGAGGGGAGAGTCTGGCTGCATTTTACACGTGAATACCTTTAGGTGCCGGCGTGTGTATGAAATACGAAATAGGACTTTAGGGAAAAGATTGTGGGTTCAGGAAAAACATATTGCTGAATCTAGCGAAACCTGATATTGTGATTAAAACAATAAAAAACTTTCGTGAGATTTCTAAAAATGCTAATAACTACTCTATCTTGTTCAATTTCCCTCAGTATGTATTCTTTGTGGTGCAGTAAAGCAGATTCAGTGTATAAGTATTTCCGAAAACATAATCTGTGTTCATCACTGGTCGAGGCATTCGCAATTCTCCAGTTCTCAAATTCAAAAAGAGGAAATTTTGATTAATAGTTCTGTCAATTAATTTACTGAAGTGCGGTAGTATTGATGCGGATCTGTAATTGTTCAATTGGATTCTGTTACCTTTTTATTGAAGAAAAGACGCACGTCCACCGTGCATCATTATCATCCTGTCTAACTACACTCGCTGCAGGGCATAGGCTTCTCCTATATCTTTCCAATTACTCTGTGATACCATATGATATACAGTACGGTATATACGAATATAGACCATATGATATATGGTAGAATGATACCATATTTAGCTTTGTTGTGATGTACCTTTGCAACAAAGAGATTAAGTAATGACGTTGAGCTAGCCTCAATACGTCTTGGTAGCTCGATTACATTATGAAGACCGCTTCCTTTCAATTGCATGAGGATTCATAGCGCACAGAATACACAGGACACAACACAAGCGCTTACTTCCACTGAATGGTCTTTATTTGGCGCTGACAGCCTTATAAAGGTCAGGTATTGCGCAGGTACAAACATTTTTTTAATGTTTTTATTGTTTTGGTTTTCGTCTTTCCTTGACACATCATGACCTTGACAAGATAATCATTGTTAGTTGTTTGTACCTGCGCAATACCTGACCTTTATAAGGCTGTCAGCGCCAAATAAAGACCATTCAGTGGAAGTAAGCGCTTGTGTTGTGTCCTGTGTATTCTGTGCGCTATGAATCCTCATGCTGATTACCCACTAGCCCGAACCCTGACCCTTCTTTCAATTGCAGTTCCGAATATGTCTCAGCTGCCGACGCCCACCGTCGTGACTCTTAGATCTACGCTAATCTCAGTACAGGCGCTCATCGCAAACAAATAAAAACAAAGATACGTATAAATAAAAAATAGACCGACTTGTGACTTGCATTGGGGAGAAGTTGAATAACATAACACTATGATAGTAGGATTTACTACCACAGATACCAAGAGCACATTCTGTTTCCACAGTGGTAGTAGGTAGAGCTCCCAATGTTTCCTGACACGCCCCCCCCCCCCCTCCTCTGCACCTTGTATCGTCGTTTACATAAAACCTATGATGCCCTGCAAGCCGAAAAGATCGTACGCAAGCTTTTTGGAAATCAGCGAAACCCAAAATGCAAAACTAAGACAAATTTTCTGTACTGGAATGCTCATCCATATATGTTACTTTCGCAAAAGCTGTCAGAACGAATGTGCCCATTAACTCCTAGAAAACCTTCGCGTCGATGCTTTGTCAAATCAAAACGGAGCCAAATTCACTTCAGTTCTCTTTATAACCTTAAAGGCCTTCAGTAACGGAGGTATTACATAAGGGGTGGGTTATGTGAGAGCCTTCTTTGTCAGCTTGAGCCTCATTGGTGGGACAGTTTAAAGCCTGGTCACACTTATTCTTTCTCCTGCGCTACTTTCTCGTCGACTTGCGAAGGATATGAAGCGATAGATGGAAGACCTGAACACAGAAGGTGACGATAACGACGAAATCATTACCCTCTTCACTGATGAAGAAGGGATGCGCCCCTGCTACAGTGAACGTTAAGGCATTTTGTTGGCCTATATGGAACTCATTATCACAAGCAGAATAGCAGAAGCAGACGGGGAATTTACAATCCTAGGAATTGCGCGGTCATATAGCACCCTGTACGCATCAATCATTTTGCTACCACTCATGAATTCAATCTTATAGAGTGAAGTGAAATACGTCGAATATCCCATACATTCTGGGCAGTTTACTTTTCCGCTTCCGAATGTGAACACTGCAAAAGAACGGTGCCACTTGCGGCAGAAGCCTGTTATTCGCATTTACTCGCTCGTGTTCAAGCGCAGCAGTGCCCATAATTGCACTTATGGATTGTTCCGGTTCTTTTTCTGTGCATTCACAGCACAATCATTTTTCAGCACTATATTCATAAACAGAGACTGAAAACAACTGTAACAAAACATTTTTCAGAATAAAACTTGGTCCAATCCTGAAATTCACTTCGAAAAAATTTTAATCCAGATTTACATGCTGATATGGACTAAATTATTCTCACATTTTTCATTACATCTATGTGTAGATGGTATAAAATATAAGTGACATAACAGCTTTCATAGCGCTACAGTTCTTGCGCATAACAAACTTCCCAATTTTCTCGTCTCGTGTTTAGGTGGACTTGGCTGATTTGGAGAAAAAAAAAATCACTTGTGGCCTTTTGTTTCTGCCCGCTGCTTCACTTCCGCTAGGAGTGAGCGGTATCGTGCTGTCAGATTTTCAAACTCGCCTACTGCGTTTTAAAGGGCGGACTGCTGTCGGCCGGCATCAGAAATGTGCGGTAGGTTGATTTTCTCATAGGAGCCGCCAAACAAAGAAAATAAAGAATAAAGGAGCCGCACCCGCCGCGGTGGCTCAGTGGTTAGGCGCTCGGCTACTGATCTGGAGCTTCCGGGTTCGAACCCGACCACGGCGGCTGCGTTTTTATGGAGGCAGAACGCTAAGGCGCCCGTGTGCTGTGCGATGTCAGTGCACGTTCAAGATCCCCAGGTGGTCGAAATTATTCCGGAGCCCTCCACTACGGCACCTCTTTCTTCCTTTCTTCTTTCACTCCCTCATTTATCCCTTCCCTTACGGCGCGGTTCAGGTGTCCAACGATGTATGAGACAGATACTGCGCCATTTTTCTTTCCCCCAAAACCAATTGTTATTATTAATATTATCGGAGCCGCCGTGGTCGATCAGTGGTTATGGCGCTCGGCTGCTGACCCGAAAAACGCCGGTTCGATCCCGGTTCCGGCTTTTGAATTTCGATGAAGGCGAAATTCTGGAGGCCCGTGTACTGTGCGACGTCAGTGCACGTTAAAGAAACCCCAGGTGCTCAAAATTTCTGGAGCCCTTCACTACTGCGTCCCTCATAGCCTGAGTCGCTTTGGGACCTTAAACTCCCATAAACCTAAACCAAGCTTTTCTCATAGGGGAGAGGGGGAGGGGGCTTAATTGGATTAAAAGAGTTTTATTTGCTGTCTCTAGGCCTTCGTGAAACACTATGTTTGGCGCGCAGCTGCCTTACTCTAGGCTGTCAAGCCGATAGGAGAGTACTTCACCTACGCTGCAATCTAACTCAAGTTTTTTTCTATTCTGCTGCTTGAGCTGCCTAATGCCCTGTTCATTTCTGTCAGGAACCCGGTCATTTGATCTGCTATACATCGCACTGAATTTATGTTCCGTTAAACTTATACCTGGGTGGCATAAGAGCATAGAGCTTCTGATGGATTCCTGAAGCATTTTCTGAAAGTTAGGCTCATTTTTAATGCGAAAGCATTTCTTGCCTCATGAGTGGCGTGGCCGGGATGTGTCACAACGGGCGGTGGACAGAGCGTGTCGTCAAGAACTGTCGAACATCCAGTAAAAGGGTAATTATGACTTGTGATGATTAATGAGGATTGAATGAAAAGTTTCAAAGGCCGAATTGCTAAATAAAATTAAAGATAATTTTTAAGATGAAAATGAAATGAAGTAATTTGAAAATAAATAAAGATAAAAATAACACAAAGTAAGATTACCTAGGTGTTAAAATGCAGCAACAAAACAAAATTTAAAACAAATAAAAAGGAATCAAAGAAATAAATATGATTAATTACGAAATCATATTTGCTAGCGCTTATTGGGACACAAGGGACAAAAGAACACACACCCACAGGACATACGCTACTCTTCAGCTGCCGTTGATTGAAAAAATATACATGGAATATGTCTTCTCAAGGTGCTGAGAATCACAGACGTGCAGTACTGGTGCCACGCTTGAGGTACGAAAGCCCCAGCTGTTTTCTGTAGACTGACAGATGAAGTGCTGACACAGTTTGACTATCGAAAAGACTTATATTTCATTTTTTTTCTCAATAAATAGCAGTTGCAGAATAGTGTCTGTCCTATGCGCATGTGTTCTTTGGTCCCTCGTGTCCAAATAAGCGCTGGCAAGTATGATTTCGAATGCCTTTCAACTAGCCCAACTTCCCGCATTAATAATGATTGATTATATTTTCTAAGTAACAGAAGAAGCAACAGAGCTCTAAATGCGTGCGCATCTCCACATGTAAGGAGACTGACGTGCACCTTTTTTTCAAATTTTTGGGCTGCTGAAACGAGATTCGGCTCCCTTGCACTTCAATCGCTTCTGCGCACTTCGCCCTTGGATGGCATGAATGACTCCGATATATCAGCATATTTCCCTTCATGGTACACAGATTCACACAGACCACAAAAAAGCGTCGTTAGGACCAGCGATGAGCTCTTGACAGTCACTGCAAAGAGCGCATTAAGCCATATGGTACCCCACTCTCGCAATATAGCATCAGTCTACAAGCGAAATCCGATGCTTCCAGAGTGCTTCCTCTGTACCGCAATTGGAGTTTATGAGGCGCAGGTCAGCAGAGGCCGCATTATTATAGTAACAGGAAAAGGTTTGCAAAATATAGATGAAAAGTTTTACTCTTGTTTATTCCTGGTGTCAGCAAGACGTTCGATCGTTTGCACCCTCACATCTTGATTAAATGAAATTTGTATGTTAGCGAAAGAAAACCCGATATATTTATTTCAAAATGATGTTAGTTGCTGAAGTTAGTCTGCATGCTTCCAAAATGCAATTTCACGTTTTTTTCTATTCACTTTTGTGCATTTCAGGGAAGGTTTATGAGACCTTTATTTTCTAATAAATCACCGATGATAGTCTTGCCTCAGGCAAAATACACTATACTCCTTGTTTCAAGCCGCCATATACTGAAGTGTTACGTCGTCCTGGATAAATCATCAATATAGTTTCCCTAAAGCGATTAAACTAAACTGAAATAAAACAAGGGCAACCGTGCTTCGTTCTAGAAATATGTTCCTGCACCAGAATTATAGACAAAATTTTGAGGGTTTGAGCATGATAGTGTCGGCGAGCACCAAAACACAATACTAGGATACAATTAACTCAAGAACAAAGTGGTAAATAGCCTTCAAATGAGGCCCTCCAGCGAATAGCGCCTGTAGCGGCACTATCATCATCGGCAGTGCTGCGTCGCCTCGGCTCGTGACATGCGCTCGCGCTGGCTACGTGGGGCCATGTGCGGAGTAGAAAAATGCAGTCAATTCCTATTTCCCGGCCTTTTCGCTTCGTCCGCTTCGCGCTCCTTTAATTTGTAGGGGACTAAATCTCTTTCCCTCTACAGTTTGGTGAGCCCGGACATGATGAACGCGGATAACGCAGCCACGGTTGCGGCACCCAGGCCCCAGGTCCCGCCTCATACACCGGCGGCGGAGGACATCGCCAGCGTCCACGTTCAGCTGCCGTCATTTTTGCCTCAGAATCCCGCCCTATGGTTCGCGCAAGTGGAGGCTGTGTTAGACCTTCGGCGCATAACTTCCCAGCGCGTGATGTATCTCCACGTCGTGCCGACTCTCTCCCCCGAGGTAATGGACGAGTGTGACGACGTTTTGAAGATGCCCGACCTTTCCCCTCCGTATGATCACTTCAAGGCTACGGTCCTGGCCCGGAAGACCATATCGGAGCCCAGCCGCCTGCAGCAGTTGCTCAGCACTGAGGACCTTGGCAACTGTCGACCATCTCAGCTCCTCCATCGCATGCGACAGCAAGCTGCCGAGTGCTCGGCGACCGCCCACAGTACGTCAACAGCCCGCTATTCCGTGAGCTGTTCCTTCAGTGCCTGCCTCAGGACCTCCTGGTCGTCCTGGGTGATGTCACTTGGATAAGCTCGCGGAGTTGGCTTACCGTGTCTTGGACAACTCTGGCCCACGCTCTGTGGCTGTAATTCCTTCCGCCGCGTATTCCACTCTCGTCGACCGGCAGTCAAGCCTCAAGGCTAAAATCGACCACCTCACTAGCACCGTTGCCCCACTGCGAGCGTCGATTCCTCGTCGCTAGCAGCGTTCCTCTCGCCAGCGGTCGCACCACCGTTCCAGTTCCAGTCACCGATCGAGCTCAGCCCGGGACGGGTTCTGCTGGTACCATCGCAAGTTCGGCGCCGCTGCCCGGCAGTGCCGGCAGCCTTGCCAATGGTCGGCAAACGCGCCGGCGAGTCACTGATGCCCGCAGGTGATTCTGGCTCTACATCCAGCCGCCTACTATACGTAACCGACAGGATCTCGGGATGCCGCTTTCTCGTGGACACCGGTGCACAGGTTAGCGTCGTGCCTGCCTCCTGCCTCGATCGGCAACGCGCTGTGCAAGGAGCGCCTTTGCAGGTGGTCAACACCTCCCAGATCGCTAGCTATGGACAGCGCTCAGTCACCCTCGATTCGGGCTTACACCGCACATTCCGATGGATTTTCATTATCGCAGATGTGTGGTCTGCCATCCTCGGTGCGGACATTCTCGACACTTTTGGCCTGGATGTCCACTTTCGATCTCGTCGACTGGTGGACCACACGACTCACTTGTCTATGAACGGCGTCCTCGCCGCGGTGGCCACCCACATCCTCCAAGCCACTCCGCATTTGCCGTCGTCCGCCTTTGCTTCTGTTCTGGACGCTTTTCCTGCCATCATGCGGCCCAGCAACCTTGAGCTTCCTGTCCGTCACAACGTCACCCACCACATAGTCACTACGGGCCCACCAGTGTTCTGCCAACCGCGCCGCCTTGCTGGCGACCGCCTCGTCATTGCGCGCCCCGGATTCGACCATATGCTGCAATTTGGCATCATTCGGCTGTCGTCCAGCAGTTGGTCTTTGACGCTGCCTATGGTGCCGAAACGCAACCCCGGCGATTGGCGCCCCTGCGGCGAATATCGTGCCCTCAACGCCCGCACTGTCCCGGATCGATATACTCTTCCTCATATCCATGACTTTGCCGCCGACCTGCATGGTATGACCATATTTTCCAAGATTGACCTGGTGAACGCCTACCATCAGATCACGGTGGAGCCTGCAGACATCCCTAAGGCTGCATTTGTAACACAGACGATATTTGCATCTGGACATCAAGTGTCACGCGTCCCCAAGTGCAAGCAAGATTGCAGCGTTCGGTGTCCATTACGTCTGCGTACTTGCGCCGTCAGGGGCTTGAACTTTCGCCAACTAAAAGCGTAACATTGGCTTTCACACGCAAGATAATGGCGTGGTATCCGGTCACAATCGATGGGCAAATTGTTCCATACGTAACACATCACAAATTCTTAGGTGTTACGATAGACCGTGACCTGTCCTGGACGAAGCACATTTCTGTGCTCAAGAAAAAGCTCGACAGCTTTGCAAGCATTGTGCGGTGTATGGCAGGAAAATGTTGGGGTCCCTCTGAGCAATCTTTACTACACGTGTACCAGGCGCTGGTAGTCGGCCTTCTCAGATACAGTGCACCTGTTCTCTCGGGGGTCAGACTATCAGGCCTGCGTGTGCTTGAAAGCGCGCAGGCTCGTGCTTTAAGAGTATGCTTGGGTTTCCCATGTAAAACTTCTACATGGGGCACATTTTATGAGGCCCGCGCCTGCGCAGCACGAATTTATTTCCAACAGGAGCCACTTCGTGTGCATTTGCGGCATCTGACCAGGCATCGTCATCACCCCCTGACTAACATTAGTGCGGTGCGTCCAGATGCAGCCTTTTCCAGAGCCCTTTGGATGCAGCGCAATGCGCTGCCTCCGAACTACGCGCCACACCAGATTGCGGAGGTGCCACTTTGGGCAGTACCAAAACCATCTATACGGACAACAATCCCAGGGATAACAAAGAAAACGCACATTCCAACAGTCGGACTGAAACAGCTGGCGCTGTCATACATTACATCTATGTATGCTAACACCCAGCATGTTTTCGTGGACGGATCCGTTACGACCACTTCTTCAGCTGCAGCGGTGATTGTGCCAGGAAATGCCTCATGTCACCGTTTCAGGCTCATGCACAAAACGTCCTCTACGGCAACCGAATTGGCAGCCATACGAGAAGCCGTCCTTTATATTGGTCACCAGCCAGCGCAGCAATGGACTATATTCTGCGACTCGAGATCGGCATTACAGGTCGTACAAACTTATCTAAAACCAAGAGCATGCGAGCAGCTGGTTCAACAGATTGTGCTTTTGTTAGCCGAGGCTTTCCACCGCGGCCATATCATAAAGTTTCAATGGATACCGAGCCATTGCGGCATAGCGGGAAACGAGCGTGCTGACGCCGAGGCTCGGATGGCACATAGTGATGGTGCTTTCATTGCGATAGCCTTTTCAAGATCAGACATTGGAGCCTTGTTGGCGCATTTAATGCAGGCGGCAATGCAGTCGCACTGGCATGATCCGAGTCATCAACAGGACCGCGTGTGTAAGCTTGACGCTGGCTCACGATTACATTTCCCATCTGTGGTGGTGCGACGTCATGGGACTTTACTCCACCGGCTACGGCTTGGCGTTGCCTACACCAAACACTATCTTCACAAGATCGGCATCGAAAGTCACCCAAATTGCGCACAGTGCAACACACCAGAGACTATTGGACACCTTCTTTGCGCGTGCCCGAAGTATACTTCTGAAAGAACAACACTGGAGGCGACCGTGAAAAACCTGGACTCTCGCCCTCTCTCTGAGGAAACTCTTCTGGGCGCAAGGACGAGACGTTCTGATTGGTGGCGTGTGACAAAAGCCCTGCTCAACTTTTTGTGTGAAACAGGCCTGGATACTCGTTTGTGACCGCCTGTGCACAACCTACATGGTTAATGACATGTGTCGGTGTTGTGTTGCAGACACCAGTTTTGAGTTTTATGTGTGTCCAGTAACCGCGATGCGAGCGCCAGCCAGTGTTGTGTGTGTGTGTGTGTATGCGTGTGCATAGACATCACCCGTGAAACTCATTGTATTATGCCATCATCAGCCTTCATTCACACTTTCCTTTTCCTCCTCTTCCCTTTCCCCTGTGTGGAGTAGCAGGCCAGGGCCCTGTTACCACCGGCCGACCTCTCCGCCTTTCTTTCATTAAAATTCCCTTTCTTCTTCTTCTTCCGTTTGGACTCTTCGAGTACGTTCGTATGCTCTTTGGTCTGAGAAACGCTGCTCAGACATTCCAACGCTTCATCAACGAGGTCACTCGCGGACAGCGTTTTATGTTCGCATATCTCGATGATCTGCTGGTTGCCAGTTCCTCGTCAGAAGAACACGCTGAACACCTGCGCCTGCTCTTTTCACGCCTCGAAGAGCACGGTCCCTTCATCAATCAGGCGATGTGCGTTTTTGGCGTTGACGCCATCGAGTTCCTTGGCCATCACGTCACAGCACAGGGAATTGGCCCTTTGGAGAGCAAGGTGCGCGACATCCGCGACTTTCCCCGCTCCAAGTCGCTTCGCAAGCTTCGCGAGTTTCTCGGCCTCCTAAACTTCCACCGACGTTTCTTCCCCGGCATTGCCCGCATTACCCATCCCCTCACAGATCTCTTAAAGTCACCGCATGGTCTTCACACCCCTCTCGAGTGACCGTCAGCGGCCGAGACCGCCTTCCAAGCCGCCAAGGACGCCCTTGCCGACGCTACTCTGCTTCAGGACTACTGCTGGTGCCCGCTGGGATTCTTCTCCCAGAAGCTCAAGCCCACAGAAACGTGCTACAGTACTTTCAGCCGTTAGTTGCTGGCTGTCTACCTCGTCATTCGACACTTCCGTCACATGCTAGAAGGAGCCGCTTTTATGTGCTCACGGACCACAAGCCCTTAAATTTTGCTTTTCGTGTGAATCAAAGCTCATGCACTGCACAAGAGATACGGCACCTGAGTTTTAATTCTGAATTAACGGTGGATATAAGACACATCGAAGGATCCGTGAACAGTGCCACCGATGCGCTCTCCCGTGTCGCTGCTCTTGGATTGGGCGCGCTTGACTTCGCAGCGCTGGCTGCCGCACAGGCGTTAGACAGGTAGCTTCGAGCCATCCAGGTCATCCCTGGCTCTCTGACCTTGTCGCCAATGCCCCTGCCTTTCTGCTCGGACACCATCCTGTGCGACGTTTCCATTGGTTCTCCACGGCCTTTTGTACGTAAGTCTTCGAACAGAAGTCTTGTACGTAAGTCTTCTTGTGTGTAAGTCTTCGAAACTTACACACAAGAAGACTTACGTACAAGACTTCTGTTCGAAGACTTACGTACAAAAGGCCGTGGAGAACCAACCGCGGCATTCGTGCTAATCAGCGGCTCGTGACGGCTAGGTTCGTCTGACCAAACGTCAACCGAGTTGTGCGTCGCTGGGCTCGTGAGTGCTTGCAATGTCAGCGTGCCAAAGAAACGCGCCACACGCGATGGCCTCACCACCCTTTGCAGCCCCCCGACTGTCGTCCATGTCCACGTCGTCATTGTTGGCCCTCTTCATCCATCACGAGGTTTCCAATACATACTTGCGTGTGTTGACCGCTACACACGGTGGCCCGAAGCCTTTCCGCTGCCCGTTATCACGGCGTCTACAGTGGCGTCCACTTTTGTCAGTGGGTGGATTTCCCATTTCGGCTGCCCCACTGTAGTGACGACGGATCGTGGCCGCCAGTTTGAGCGCGCCTTGTTTCGCACCTTGACATCTCTGCTTGGCGAGCGCCATGTTCGCACCAGCGCGTATCATCCCTCAGCGAACGGCATGGCTGAGCGCTTGCACCGACAGCTGAAGGCTGCCCTTGTTGCACGCGAAGCTCGCACCTCTTGGCCCGATTCCCTTCCTTTAGTGCTCCTCGGCCTTCGATCAGCCTTTAGAAGAAGAGCTTCCGTGCACGGCGGCCGAAATGGTCCAAGGGACTACCGTCCGTTTGCCAGGCGAGTTCTTCGTTCCGGCCTGCACCGACGACATCTCGCCACCTGCCTATGAGGTACAACTACGCTACTCTTCAGGCGCCTGCAACTTGTCCCCACACGTCCATCGACTCACCAAGTCTTCGTGAGCAAGGACCTCGCCACGTCCACCCATGTCCTTGTGCGTCGAGACGTCGTCAGGCCTTCGCTCAACCCTCCCTACAATGGCCCTTATCCCATCCTGCTGCGGGATGAGAACACTCTGAAGCTGTCCGTGGATGGACGAGAAGAAATCGTTGCCATCGACCGTGTGAAACCCGGGTACATCCCGCACGTTTCTCTTTCCACCCACCACCGCGAAATCTCCAGCCCCACTTCTTCCACTGACTCGATCAGCAAGCATGTCTCATGGGTGCCGCGCTGTTGACTGTCATTCTTCTTCCTCTCCGCGGGGGGGGGGGGGGGGGGGGGGAGTTGTAGCGGCACTATCATCACATCATCGGCAGTGCTGCGCCGCCTCGGCTAGTGACATGCGCTCGCGCTGGCTACGTGGGGCAACATGCGGCGTACAATAAATGCAGTTGATTCCTGATTCCCGGCCTTTTCGCTTCGTCCGCGTCGCGCTCCGTGCATTTGTAGGGGAATCAACCTCAGTCCCTCTACAGCGCCGACCGATTGTCATGACATTGCGGTCAATCCGGTTTATTCGCGGTTAATCTTTTCCACCTGCCAGCTCTCTGCGCTGTCACGCTAGCAGGCATAGGAATGTTGACTACGATATCTTGACGCTCCACGTGGTTAGTCACGTGGTGCGGAGCAGCTGCTGCTGCCGGCGGCGAGGCGCACCGGAGAAACCGAGCTGCAACAGCTGTGCGCATGCGCCATGTGAAGCGGGACGAAGATGTAGAAGGAACGCCCAGCGAAACGGAGTGGCGAAAGACTGACTTTGCAATTCAACTGAGCAAGTTCCACTCGGCCAGCTGTAGCTGTCTCGTCACTCCAGGTTTAACCTGAGCTAAGCCACCGCCATTTTTTTTTGTTATTTAGCTTCAAACAGCGCAAGTCAGTGGGACAATGTGACTTTTCTGCAGACGTTCTTCGCAGAAACTTCGAAGCTCTGGAAAATTTCCTTTTAGCAATGATAAATAACATTATAGCAACACAAATCATGCCGCTAGGACTCAAGGAAGCTCTTGTAGAACCTCTTTACAAACGCGGACAAGTGAATGTTGTTGCAAACTATAGACCTATTTCGATACTTTCGTCCTTTGCTCTCATACTTGAAAAGCATATTTTCTATCTGATGCAAAGCTTCATTGATGCACATAACATATTTTCGCCTAACCAATATGGATTTACTTGCGGGCGTGGCATTATGTTAGCATTAAATGAAATAACGGATTTCCTCGAAAACGGTGAATTTCCTTGTCCATTATTTTTTAACGTATCAAAGGATTCTGGCTTCGTGAACCAGGATATATTAATTCGTAAACTACGTAGATACGGGTTCCGAGTGCACTTATTAATTTACCATGAGAATTATTTGCACGATCCAATGCAAATAGTAATTATCCGAATTATTAAAACGAAGCCCAGACAGTTGCCCCCTGGAGTTACTCAGGGGTACATTACAGCCCCCTTTTATTCAACTTTAATGGTAACGACCTCAGTCAGGCCATTCATTACAGCCGGGTCTTTCAATACGCAGATTACACGCTTTTAGCATCCCGTCATACTAATTACGATAAGGCCGCGGCTGAATTACAAACTGACACTGTAAATGTCAGGAGTTGGTACTGTCATAGTTTGATTTCTATTACCCAAGATAAAACTAAATTAGTTTTTCACAATCCCCTCAAAGTTGTTCCTGTCCCCACTTCAGTAATTTTCATTCTCGTCAGTGTAGCGATTGGTCCTGGCAAAGGTGAGCAACCTTACACATGCACCTTACATGCACATTACAAGCTGTCTTAACAGAAACTGGAGCAGTCGGCACAGGTGAGAGAATGTGATTCGGGTGGTTCCTAACAAGTACACCTGCTGATTTGATTAAAAAAGCACGAAGCCATAAAAACCGGTATAACACCGTCGAAGCTTGTGATCGGTGTCTTCCCCTTTCGAATCTCACACTACTTCATAATATTCCCGTTCCGTAATGCAAGCAGATGCAAATATTTCAATTTTATATCCTTCCAGATAACCTCTCTTCAGTCTACTGTTCCTGGCTCCTTCTCTGAAATTCACGCATTTATGCCGAAACACCGCAGCACAGGGAGAACGTACCTGCATAGCGGTGTTATAGCGGTAAAATATGCAAAACTATAATGAATGTGTGGTGATGTGGTAGTTAATTCATGTTCTTTTTTAAAAAAATGAGGATATGTGAATAGAACTGATTACGTGCTGGCGCTGTGCTGCTGAGTCGCTGATTCAAACCTTCTAATACGACGTTTAATGGGTAAATTTTTGTTCGATTCTGTTTTTAGTGTGCCATATTTGTGTGTATGTTTGTAATCATTGTCTTTTTTTTTTCTCGTGTGGGATCAGTAAGGTTGGAGGCCTTCCTTGCCGACAACTAGGCACTGCCCGTTATCTCTCCTTTAACTATTTTGCACAGGCCCGTCGTTCACCATAAACGGCTTCGCAGAATGCTCGTGCGGTGTTCGCGGGTAAAAAACGTCGAGGATGCTGGCGTACCATTGATTAGTTTAGTTCTGAAGGAAAACAAGTGATTCACTCAAAGCAGCTTCTCTCAGAATGGTTGACGAAATGGTAGACCCAGAATTCTGCTCAGGCGTATAGTATTAGGCTTATATTTCTTGTCCCCGGTTTCTTTTTTTTTTTGGGGGGGGGGGGGGGCGGAAGTTGATGGAAAAAGATTTCGCTGCGGCGAAATTTGAGCGGATGGCTGGGCTGCTCTTGACAGGGAGAGCGGTTCACGCTACCCAGTCTAGGCCAATTTCTTAAACCCGTGTGATTTTAATAGTCAGCGCAGTGCTCGAAAGCGTAATCTAGTCCTTTCTTCAAAATTGCCGCGGGATCACCGAGTCATCGGACAATTCCCAGGATTTCGAAGTGGAATCGCCAACTGGAGGGAGGTGGTGGAAACGAGGGAGGGTCTTTACCTCCCAGGAACATCAACATTATCATCCTTAATTATTAGCTGCAGGTGTTCGTGTTTCCCCGTACGATAATTTTCTTTGGTTGCTGGGTAATGTACTATATTTAATCAATACGAGAATTAAAATTAGTTTTGGGGAAAAGTAAGTGGCGCAGTATCCATCTCACATCTCGGCGGACAGATGAACCGCGCCGTAAGGCAAGGGATAAAGGAGGGAGTGAAAGAAGAAAGGAAGAAATAGGTGCCGTACGTAGTGGAGGGCTCCGGAATAGCTTCGTCCACCTGGGGATCTTTAACGTGCACTGACATCGCACAGCACACGGGCGCCTTTTGCGTTTCGCCTTCATCGAAACGCTGCCGCCGCGCACTTTAATTTCGTAACGGTATATCAGACATCCCCGGGCTCATAAAGATACAATATTAGCATCACCATTATCATCGCCATCATCTCGAGGGTCAAAGGCATTTGTCGTTGCATGATCTTCGCAGTATGTTATGAGAACTGGCGCGTTTACTTCCTGGACAATCCGAATGTCGTTAATGTGGACCTGGTTCTGGGCACCCTTTGTAATGCGCCATGCGCACATGTGTGGTAATGTGGGATCCTTATAGATTTTGGAATAGCGGTGGAAGGGGGGTGGGTGGGGGCCTGGTATGACGTGAAATTACATCGCTGTCACGTGCCTACATGTGACGTCTTATTACATAATCGTCACGAGACTACGTTTTACGTCACATTACATTGTTGTCACGGGACCTGGTATGGCGTCACACTCCTATGATGTCGTCGTTAATTATACTAATTAGTATTGGCGTTGCGTAATTACATAAATTAGCATTCATTACTTATGTGACGTCATCTTCGTCACGTGATTCTTCGGCTCATGACGTCATATGGGGCCGTTTTTTGCTACGTTTGCTGCGTTTTGCGCTGCATTTCCTCGAGCGCCCTTCGTTACATGGGCAGACGGAACCTTGGGTTTGAAGTGAAGCTACACAGGGCTCCCGGCGGGAGCTGCTGGGCTGGCGCAGTACCTTTGGGAAGGGCAGATAATGGCGAGAACTTCTGGCTTCCACGTTCTTATTTGCGCGATGAGGACTAACCCGATGAAGGGCAATTCAAATTTTAAAATTTTTGTTCCTAGATTGCACAACTTACAGGCACCACCAAAAAAAGGTAATTATTTTTAGTACGGACGTGCACCTCCCGCCTTGACTTGATAGTACTTGATAGCTGCTATCACCGAGTAAGGTGATAGCAGCCAGCGCACTCGGAAGTCATCGAAAACCAGAATGGCCATCGTTCACGGCCGCATTTCGCGCGGCAGCGAACTTTTGCGATAAGAATCATGAAAACATAGACAGTCATGTTGAACACCATGGGAACAGTTTCGCACGGGTACAATAATTACACCCAAATCTGGAGCCCTTACAGAGGGAGATGCAAGAGAATACATGGAAGGTGCGAGACAATACAACCGCTGATTTAATGACCACTTTTGTTGTGTCTCACCTCCCTTAATAGTTCCGCTGTTTTTGTGCTAAACAAAAAATGAACCATCTAGCCCAAACCACGACTAATAAAACATGGGGGTACACTTAGCCTCCGCCTCAAGAGTATAACGCGATAACGTTAATGGGCCCCTTCAGCGGCCTGGGTCCCTCTTGCCCTCTTTGCGCATCGCTTCGCTCACACCATCCTCCTCTACCTCATATTTACAGATCGCAGGGACTCCTCATACCACACCTGCCGAAGTGGTGCAGCGGTTAAGCGATACTCCACTGCCCCGGCAGGCGGCTGTTTCCAAAACAATCACCTGCGGGGCCTGTGAGAACAAGGTTGATCTCCCCGAGCAGCCTCTCACGACCACTCGTTAATTAAGCTACCGACTGCCACGATGGACAGATTGCTCACAGTCTGGTGGGCAGGTGGCCACCTGCCACGATGGTCACATTGTGATTACCTCAGAAGGTCACGTAACCGAGATAGCAGGTGGGGCACCTTCTTTTTCGCTCACAACGCCGACAGTGGATTTTGGCGGACGGGCAGCTTTAACGCTACCACATTGAAAATGACAATGTCGGGCACCGCTGGCAGTAAAGAGGGACCATAACAAGAGAACAAAACAGAAGCAACACGCAGCGACAAATGTTTAGCTTCTCAGCACCAACTTTCCCGTCACCAGTTAGCGCGGGACATATGAGAAGGCAGAGTTATAGGGGGAACATATATTTCTTGCGCACAGGTAGCGCCACCACGGGCTCATCATCATCATCATCATCACGTTTAATGAAGGACAAAAGCCTCTTCCATACCTCTCCAATTAACCCTGTCCTTTGCCAGCTGCGCCTACCTTATTACTGCAAACTTCTTTATCTCATCAGCCCACCTAACTTCCTGCCGTCCCCTGCTGCGCTTGGCTTCTCTTGGTATCCAGTCCGCTACCCTTATCGACGATCGTTTTTGTAGCGAAAGCTACAGTGGCGACGAACTCGCAATTTCGCCGTGCAAGCATTTCCACCTTCCTCGCATCGCACCACCTGACCAACCGCGTGACGAACGACGTGACAACTACTAGCCAGACCAGCAGACTAACCTGGACTTGCAATCAAGATTAACCAAGGCTAACCAAGCTATGCCTTAGCTTTCGATACGTATATCCTGGCATAGCCGAGCAAAGCCACTGCCATTTTTTTTGCCTTCGCTTAAGATGCTCTGCCCAAGCCCATTTCAGCTTCTTGATTTCGACTGGGATGTCATAAACCCGCGTTTGTTCTCTGACTCACTTTGCAATCATTCCGTCTCTTAACGATACACCTACCATTTTTTTTGCATGACTCACTGCGTTGTCCTTAAATTTAGCCTCCACGTTTCTCCCCGTAGGTAAGTACCGGTAAGATACAGCAGTTATACACTTTTCTATTGAGGGATATTGGTAAACTGCCATTCATGACCGGAGAGAACCTGCATTATGCGCTCCACCCCATTCTTGTACTTCTAATTATTTAACTCTCGCCGCCATCTATGAATGTTAAGTAGAGAACGACCAATTCTGCATATATGGGCACTAAACCACGAAGCTTCGAATGGTGTATTGTTTCTGACAACGTCACAGTGTCCCGGTATCCACTGGGAGACGATATCATGACCCTCTTTCTTTGCCTGGTGTTGAAGATATCTTTTCAGCTACGAGTTCGTAATCGCGATGGCGTCAAGCAGAATTAAGACATTGTAGGGCTGCTTTTGTGTCGCTGAGCACAGCCCATTTGTGGGGTGCTTGTGCACCGATGTATTGCACAGCCGTACGAAGAGCGGCCAATTCTGACCCGGTAGAGGCTGTTCGATGCGGTTTCCTGGTTAATACTAGACTCTTTCGCCGGAATGACCACAGCGCAGGTTGAAGTTGTATCTGTGACTGAATCAACTGTATACACTGTAGTGCGGTCCTTATATGCAGCGTGGAGTAGGTAGAGTGTCAACTGTTTAATTGCTGGCGTCGCTATTTCTATTTTTTCGTTATGCCCGGAATTGTACGGCGCACACATGGCTCCCGCAGACACCACGTCGTAGAGGAAGGCCGTGCTGCCGGGGTGAACTGTCATGGGATGGACGACTGGTGGACTGCTGTAACCTTTGCAAAAGCTGCGTGTAGCCTTTGTACCGCCACTGACACAAGGTGGTGGTGGGGAATCCTTGTTAGATGATGAATATGGATCCCCAGTGTGTCAAGGGTACATACGTCGAAAGGGGGTAGTCCTGGGCGATAGCAAAGGGTAGCAACTGTTGATGCACTGCGACGAAGACCCAGGCATGTGCGAAGTGACCGACATTTCAGGGTCTGGGGGGCACGCAAATCTGTCTTGCATATGCTTGAAAGCACGGGGATGCTATACCGCAAAAATCCCAAAAGTAGTGCTCTGTACAGCTACAGCATTCACAGAATCGACGAACCCCATGATTTTCCGCCAAGAAATCTGAGCAGGTGTGTGATAGAAATTAGTCTTTTCTGTACAAACCAGCATGATAAATACCAATGATAAATTCCGGTCAATGGTAATTACTAAAGAACGATGAGAAACACTATACGCAATGGTATGGTCGCCAAGAGATAGCGGATAATGAGTCATACTTTTGCGCGTAAATGCCGCTATAGCGCACTTCTCTGCTGACACACTCAGACTTTGCTCTCCGAGATAGGAGGAAGGTATCGTTGCTGCCCTGTGAAGGCTTGTTCGCACCTCTAGACGCGTCCGAGAAGAGGCCCAGATGCAGATGTCGTCGGCATACATAGAGATATGGACGGTATTAGGTAGGTTCTCCGGGAGTCTGATAAGTGTTAGATTAAACAAAGTAGGGCTGAGCACTCCGCCTTGAGGCACGCCCCGGTAGGTGTAATGCACGGGTGTGGAGCCATCTTCACACATAATAAAGAATGTCCTTTTGGTCAGATACCTTTGGATCCACCTATACATCCGTCCACCGATTCCAAAAGCCTCGAGCGCATCAAGGTGACCTCATGTGTCACGTCATCGTAAGCACATTTGACATCAAGGAAAAGTTCCACGCACATGCGATTCTGGCATTTCTGTTGGTGAACTGTGGACACAAGATCAATTACGTTGTGTATAGAGGAGCGACCACGTCGGAAACCCGCCATGGCATTAGAGAACACGTTATAGTGTTCAAGGTACCACTCAAGACGCCTCAGAAGCATTGTTTCCATGACTTTCTTCCCACACAACTGGCCAAAGCTGTTGGCCTGTGTGATGACAGGTCGAGCGTGGATTTCTCCGGTTTTAGTAGTGGTATCATGCGACTGGATTTCCACTGGGGACGAACAACTCCGCGTTCGAAGCACATAGATTTGCGGCACAGGTTGCACCGAAATGTTAACATGCCGACCAAGGATCGAAGATTTCACTGTTTTCGGCCCCACGGGACGCGTAACTGTTTCGCAAATAGGATGTTGCAATTCCCTGCGCTAGTAAGCTGTCAGAGCCGCTCTCGGTGTTTTTCGAGGGTATATCGAGTAGCGTTTCATGGAACGTGCCCTTTATGCATGTCCCATCCTTGACAAAATTAACCAGGCTCTCTGGTTTGCTTCTGACTTACCATTCCTTCTGAATTAACATTTCTGTGAACCATAAAATACTGTGTCAATTATTTAGTTTTCAGCACAGGCATAAAAACAAAATTTTCGTTTGTGTGATGACCCCCCATAATGCGCAGGTCCACACGGGACGGAGAGGCAACGAGACACCGTATGGCTCAGTTTAAGCAAACAGATGTATTCAATAATTACACATGATTAAGATTATACATCAGAGGCTGGGGCGTCCGAGCTTACGTGCCGACGACTTCACGGGGACGTTGGAGGGGCTCCGGAGTTGAGCTCGAACGGTTGCTGGCAGAAGCTGCACGCCGTCGGGCTTCGGCGCTGAAGGCCCCCTTGGCGAACGATGTCGTCCTGAGCGTTCTTCTTCGGTACTCCTTGTCGATTTTTATATCCTCTTATCCCCACACTCCCTAGGGTGAGGACGCCCACGCCGGAGGGGGGGGGGCCTAGGGCTTTCACTTGGGCGCACAAACACACCACCGCACTTATGGTCTCGCCCCCGTCACGTGTTGAGTCCGAGGGAAAGAAGGTTGTCGTCGAGGTAGCGTCGGCTGTGGTAGACGGTCTCTGGCCCGCTGACGGTTCCCGCGGGTCACCGGCCTCCGTTCTCCATCAAATGACACTCGCCCCTCAAGGCCGGAACGCGAGGTCACTAAAAGGCCGGGAAAGTGGTCCCTTGTCCTGGGATGTGCTCGGGAGGGTTGATTGATGATGCCCGCCGTCTTTCCACGGGGCCAGGCCCGCCGGAACGAGGCCCCCTTGGAACGGCCACGGCAATTGGGGAAGATAACGCCCGTCTCCCCGCGGCGGCGGCGGCGTTCGTCTCGTGCCGACACTATGGAAAGGGGGTCCGGTTGTGCTTAAACCCCTTCGTTCTGGTCGTCTCCGTGCGGTCCACGGCGGCAGGCCCGAAAGCAATCCCACTCAAGTTGCTTGCAGCCATATACAGCAGAAACATGTAAGGGGGTCCGGTTGTCGCCGTTCTCCTCTCTTCCAGCTGAATTGTTTTCCTTTGAGTGCTTTCGCCGCCAGTGGGGGCTCCGTCTACGCCGCGCCGTCGAACGTGGACCCTCGTAGCACACACAAGGAACGTCACACTTGCTCACCCTCCAGAAGAATGTTCTCCGAACATTTGAGTCCATGCAGCTCCCCTTGTCTTTCTGAATCGCCTCGCACAGTGCGTCCGACAAAACACTTTTCGCTGCACTCAACACCACTGCACAACACCATATGCCTCAGCTGACATAACTGGCGTCTCCAGGGGCAGCACTGATCTTCTTTTACAGATAAACATGAAACCCAGCACCCAAGCCTCTCCTTTCTAGTCCAAACTGGACGAAATAAATTTACCACAGTTACATAGGAGCTCCCACTTCTAGCACGATCACGGCACAGACAAAAATATAGATAACGAAAGGAAGTAGGGCAGGTTCTGCATGCGCTCCGCATGCTCTCCTGTGAAGGTGTTAGTTAATGACAGAAAGGTTTAACTACCAACTCCGATAACATAACACATACGTATATAGCAATGTTATGAGCTGCGGCATTACACAATTCTAACCAGTTCACAACTCCGCTCTGTTTACGCCATTAGTCCGACTTAGCTTTCCGATTTCGCAGCGGATATCGGCCTTCATGAGTCATGCTAAGTAAGTCTGTGACCCTTTGTCTGCTTTGGGACTCGCGAGGGCTCGTGGCAGGAGCCTCTCCTGGCGTTATCTGCGCGGCAACCTCACGCGCTTCTTCTTCTTCTAGCAATGCATGAAGTAAATCCGGTGGCATTCCGGCTGTCACCTCTGGCGCCTGCCGAACAAATGCAGGAGAGGGCGTTTCTTGCGAACTATCTGCGCGCTCCGCTTCACTTCTGTCCCCATCAAAATCCGCGCTTTCCCTTTCCTCATTTCGTGAATACTGAACCGGTGCCGACTTGAGGCGATTTGCGTGTATCCTTATCAAGCGCCGGTTCACGTCTCGGACTCTGAAGTTTACCGGAGAAAGCTTCTCGACAACCTCGCATGGTCCTCTCCACTTCGTCTGGAACTTACGAGCTAGCCCAATCTGCCTTTGGCAGTTTTCAATGTACACGCTGTCCCCCACATTAAACGGCGCGTCTCTAGCACTGCGATCGTGCACCTCCTTCCTGCGCTTCGCCGCTTTCTTTAAGGCCTCATTTGCGATGTCCCTCGCCACTTGCAAGCGCGATTCTAGCTCAACCTTATAGTCGTCCAGTGAAGCGTATGGGACACGACGGGGGCCTTCTGGCACTTCACTAGGCTGGTCCGGGTCTCGGCCGTAGAGAAGAAAGAATGGCGATTCGCCCGTGCTCTCGTGTGCTGCGGAATTGTAGGCAAACATTGCATACGGGAGCCACAAGTCCCAGTCCCGCTGGTCGCGCGAAACAAAATGCGACAGGAACCCGGCCACGGTTTGGTTCAGTCGCTCCACCGCGCCGTTGCAAGGCGGATGGTACGGTGTTGTCTGCTTCTTAGCGATCTTAAGCAGCTCGCAAACTCTCCTCATTAGCTGCGACACGAAGTTCGTTCCCCGATCTGTCAAGAGTTGCCTCGGGGGTCCATCTCGGAGCACAATCTGTTCGACAAATGCTCTTGCAACCGTGTCTGCCTTCTGATCTGGGAGTGCTACCGCTTCCGCGTATTTTGAAAGGTGATCGACAAATACTAAAATGTACTTGTTTCCGGAAGTGGTCGTTGGCAATGGGCCCATTATGTCCATACCTGTCCGCTCGAAGGGAGCCGAAACCTCAGGGAACGGCTGAATTGGAGCTGGTCTTCGTCCCTTGGGTGTTTTTCTTTCGAGACAGGAATGGCACTTCGCACAGTAGTCTCTAACATCCTGTCGCATGCCACTCCAAAAGTACAAACGCTCCACACGCCTGCGTGTCTTCGCTACGCCAAAATGACCGGCGCATGGCGCATCGTGAAACGCGCGAAGAACCCTTTCTGTCCACGACCGAGGTATGACGACTCTCTCCCAAGCGGTTTTCTCTGGTCTCCCTTTCCTGGTTGGCCTCGTGCGCCGACACAGGGTGCCGTCTTTGAAAATGAAATAACCTAGCTGTTCGGGGTGAGACGGTGCGCCCTCTAAGCTTTCGATTATTTGCTTCAGGTCAGGATCTTTGCACTGCTCTGTGCGTAATTCGGCGGGGTCGACTACGGGGACAAACTCATCTATAGCTTCCACGGCAGCTGTGCGGCTGAGTGCATCAGCATTGAGATGTGTCTTTCCTGACTTGTGCTCAACTTCAAAGCAGTATTCCTGCAGGTGTAGATTCCATCTAGCGAGTCACGAGCTAGGGTCCCTGACACTCATCACCCATTTCAGAGGATGGCAGTCTGTGACTAGCTTGAATTTGCGGCCGTAAAGGTAGCATCTAAAGTGCTTTACTGCCCAAACAACGGTGAGGCACTCCCTTTCCGTAGCTCCGTACTTTTGCTCTGTGGGGCTCAGCTGTCGGCTAGCAAAAGCAACGGGATGTTTTTTGCCCTCGATAACCTGAGATAGCACGGCACCAACTGCGAACTTTGACGCATCTGTGGCCATAACGAAGGGTAAATTAAAATACGGGTGGCGCAACAGCGGTGCACTCATTAGCTTCCCTTTCAGGGCCCCAAAAGCATCCTCCGCGTTTTCGTCCCAGCGAAAGGCGAGATTTTTGGCAGTTAAGGCAGTGAGCGGCTTAGCGAGCTTGGCGAACTCCTCTATGTGCCTTCGGTAGTAACCGATCAGGCCGAGAAACTGCCGGACCTGGTGGACGCTAGTCGGGGATGGAAAATCCGAGACACACCTTAGTTTCTCAGGGTCCGGTCGCACGCCGTCAGCTGAAACAACGTGCCCGAGGTATTTCACCTCGTTTTTGAGGAATTGGCACTTAGAGGTCTTCAGCTTGAGACCCGCTCCTCTTAGTCGCACCAAAACCTGCTCAATATCGCGCAAATGGTTCTCAAAACTGTCACTGTATATGATTATGTCATCCATATACACGAAGCACAGCCTCCCCAGAAGACCTGCCAGGATAACATCAGCGGTTCTCTGCCAGACAGCAGGGCTGTTGGCCAGACCCATCGGCATTCTTTTCCTTTCATAGTGCCCTGAGGGCGTGTTGAATGCCGTTTTCTCGGCATCTGCCGGATTCATTGCTATCTGCCAGAATCCCGCCGCCATGTCCACTACCGTGAAGTACCTGGCAGAGCCCAGCTGAGAAAGCGTCTCCTGTATATTGGGGATTGGGTATGGATCGATGCGAGTTACGGCATTTAGTTTGCGGTAGTCCACTACCAATCGATACGAGCCATCTGGCTTTTCCACCAATAGTGCTGGTGCTCCCCAGGGTGACTTTGAGTGTTCGACAATGCCGCGATCAATCAGGTCCTGCACCTGCCGCTCCATCTCCTCACGTTGGGAGTAAGGAATCCTGTACGCACGCTGGTAAACGGGCGATGAAGTGCCGGTTTCTATCTTGTGCTTTATAACGCCACAGCAGCCCAAACCCAGGTTGGACGCGGAGAATACCTCCGAGTAGTCGTTCAGCAAACCAGCCAGAGCCTCCCTCTCCCTGGATTTTACGTGAGAAAGATCGAACGACACCTTTGGAGCAGCCGAAGGACTAGCATGCTCTACAGTTGCGAGTACCGTATCGGTGGTGGGCTCACGTTTCTCTATCGCAGAGGTGAAGAAAGCCAATGTTTTGTTCTTGGGAAGGCTCAGTGGCTGCTGGCTACAGTTAACCACCCGTAGGGGCACTCTGTGGGCGTCATTAACTGTCACGAGGCACGCGACTGCCTTCAGGCCATTGCTGAGAGAGTCGACCGGCTCAAGCACTCCCACGGCGCCGCTCTCTACATCTGAAGGCACAAACGCGTACAAAATGTGCTCCGACCAAGGAAGGACGACTGCCTCATCGACCAGCCTGACGGCAACCCGCGAATACACCTGCTCCAATGATCCCACTGTTTGACGGGTGTCAATATCGGTAATTCGAATCTCAGCCCCTCTCCTGTTCAAAAACGGAACATTTGAGCCGCCCGCATTAACCTCTTCCTCAGAGAATGAGACTACTACCTTCCCTTTTCTCAAAAAATCCTACCCTAATATACCTGACACTCCGTTTGGCAGAGACACCGTGTCCGGGCATACGTAGCAGGTGTGCTCCAATGCAATTCCGCCGAGAGAGAAGTGTAACCGGTAGAGTTCACTTATGCCAAGAGGATCCCCCGTTATGCCTACAAATTTGGTTGCCATACCACCAGACGCTTCCAACACCTCGCGGTCCCCCTTCCTTCGAAGCGTGTTTAAACTGCTCTCCTTAAGCAATGTCACCTTTGACCCCGTATCTATCAACAATTCCATGCAACAACCATTTAACTTGCAACGCACAACAGGGCATGCCTCGTCGGCCACACAAACTACCACCACCTCATCATCCACTGCTCCCTCCCCACGCTCCTCAGGCTGGGGAGGACTATCTAGTTTTTGTCTCGGTATCTGGAGCCCCGCTGTAGGCTTGCTTAGGGCGTGTCTCGCCTGCTTCTCTTTGTGGCTCCCCACGGCGCACGTTTTGGCAGAACCTGGCGATGTTTCCGCGACCCTGGCAAGCGAAGCATACGATTTCTTCAACATCTCGCATACCGCGCCTGTAGCTTTGTGGCGGTCTCCGGTTTCCAGCGAATGGGCGCTGTTGAGCGCGCGCTTCCACCTGGCGTTCCACCAGCTGAGATAGCAGCTGTTCTAAGCGATCTAACCGCTCTGTCAAGAGAGCAACCTCAGGGTTGAGCACCGCTCTCTCTATGACGCGTACTCTCGCTGCGGCTGTCGTTAACGCCTCATTTCGTTCCTCATCCAATGCGGCCGCCACGGCTTGGTCGAAATTGCTCGGCTTGCGCGATAGCACGAACCGGCGCACGGAGTCTTGCAGACCAGCCACGAACAAAGCGGTCATTTCCTCTTTAAGTAGATCCTCCGCGTATTTCTTCCTTAGCTGGTCTCCTTCCTCCTCCCTGCTTAACGTATCGCGTGCTAGGCGCTGAAGCCGCGACGCAAACGTTCGCACGTCCTCACCCTACCATCTGTCCGGCGTCACGGAACCTCTGTACCCGCACGTGACGTGGTTCAGTGTCGAAATGCTCAAACGCGAGCTTCTTAAATTCCGCAAATGATTTTGTGGATTTTACTTTTTCGTCTCGCCATGCAAAATCATGAGCAGCTCCTGCCATCTTACACCTCGCCATTCCCAGTATTTGAGCATCGGACCATCCCCCCATTTTCCCAATCTCTTCTAGCATGGAAAAGAAATCGCAGATTGGAACCCCTGTCTTATCTCCTGTAAACGTCGGAATGACGCTTCCTAATGCCAGCATGCTTGCTCCGAGCGACGGCTGTGGAGTGGGAGCTCCCTCAGATAAAGACATTTTTTTTCAAGCCCTCCGGTGCCTCAAGCCTCTCAAATGGGGGTAAAAGTCCCACAATCAGTCCCGTGATTCCCTTTTGATTACAATTTTGAAGTCATGAATGTCGCAGCATTCAGAGGACATTTGCTTTTGAGACCCCACTTCTGACACCAATGTGATGACCCCCCATAATGCGCAGGTCCACACGGGACGGAGAGGCAAAGAGACACCGTATGGCTCAGTTTAAACAAACAGATATATTCAATAATTACACATGATTAAGATTATACATCAGAGGCTGGGGCGTCCGAGCTTACGTGCCGACGACTTCATGGGGACGATGGAGGGGCTCCGGAGTTGAGCTCGAACGGTTGCTGGCAGAAGCTGCACGCCGTCGGGCTTCGGCGCTGAAGGCCCCTTGGCGAACGATGTCGTCCTGAGCGTTCTTCTTCGGTACTCCTTGTCGATTTTTATATCCTCTTATCCCCACACTCCCTAGGGTGAGGACGCCCACGCCGGAGGGGGGGGGGGGGGAGGGGCCTAGGGCTTTCACTTGGGCGCACAAACACACCGCCGCACTTATGGTCTCGCCCCCCTCACGTGTTGAGTCCGAGGGAAAGAAGGTTGTCGTCGAGGTAGCGCATAGCGTCGGCTGTGGTAAGGCGCACTCTGGCCCGCTGACGGTTCCCACGGGTCACCGGCCTTGTTCTCCATCAAATGACACTCGCCCCTCAAGGCCGGAACGCGAGGTCACTAAAAGGCCGGGAAAGTGGACCCTTGTCCTGGGATGTGCTCGGGAGGGTTGATTGATGATGCCCGCCGTCTTTCCACGGGGCCAGGCCCGCCGGAACGAGGCCCCCTTGGAACGGCCACGGCAATTGGGGAAGATAACGCCCGTCTCCCCGCGGCGGCGGCGGCGTTCGTCTCGTGCCGACACTATGGAAAGGGGGTCCGGTTGTGCTTAAACCCCTTCGTTCTGGTCGTCTCCGTGCGGTCCACGGCGGCAGGCCCGAAAGCAATCCCACTCAAGTTGCTTGCAGCCATATACAGTAGAAACATGTAAGGGGGTCCGGTTGTAGCCGTTCTCCTCTCTTCCAGCTGAATTGTTTTCCTTTGAGTGCTTTCGCCGCCACTGGGGGCTCCGTCTACGCCGCGCCTTCGAACGCGGACCCTCGTAGCACACACAAGGAACGTCACATTTGCCTATCTCTGGATTTCATTTCAGCAAGATAGGCACCCAGCAGAGCAAAGTTAAAATGAAAGTGGAAGTGATGCCGAGCTCAACTTTTCTCGATGGTGTTTAACACTCCCCAGATATGTAGATTATTGCTGCGTCGTTAGTCATTAAAAAAAACGCGCTTTCTTTACCGTATGAAACCGCACTAGAGTTTGAGTGCAGCCCGTTCAACCTATTTGCGTCTTATGTTTTTAGCATATCATGTTTTAAGCTCATCTGCCTTAGAATCTTGACTGCACTGTTCACATGTTTCAACTCTCTATCACACCAAACTGCAAGAATACGTAATTTTTGTACCTGTGAATGAAACTTCGCAGACCGACATAAATACACTGATATGAGAGGACTGAAGAAAAAGGAATTGAACTAGATAACCTAAGTCCACCTTTTTTAGCGTTAAAGGTTACTACTGTCGCATATGAAGTTTATAGTTTATTTTCTTTCAATCAATTAAACGTACACCTATAACTGATTATTCATGCAAAAAGAGGTCTCACTGCAATATGCTGTAACGAGACACCTTAAAATGTAGTGGGTAAACTAATGACACTTGCAAGGAATAGCAACAGCAGCTGTAATTAGTTCAGGCATATCACGTAAATATTATGACCTGTATGATTAAACATACATATTCAAAAATAAGAGATGCAACTGATAGAGGAAGGATTGAAAGAACCAAACCAAAAAAGCCTAAAAATCAGCTTACTGGCCGATAGAGATAAATATATGAAGTTTGCGATTAATGACGATGGAGATGGAGCTATTTTAATGTCATAAAATAATGAATTATAAACTGTTCTGAAAGAAAATTCATGAGTTTGGATTCCGAAGTTCGTGCGCACATTTGGGAGCTAAAAATTATTCTGACGTGAACAGCGCGCAGCATTGCGGTTACTAATTTTCTTCGTGAGTATTCATTGTAAAATAATTTTATCACTAACTACCTTATAACCAAACACACCAATATCGAATTGAATGATGTCAATTATATTTAAAATATTAAGCTGGAAATATAAAATAGATGTATAATTGTGATAGCTTGTTTGTGTACACGCTGAGGAGACAATAAATGGGAATGACAAGTCAGTACCCATGAAGTTATGCGGTAATAATGATGACTATGAGTCAATATGTTGCGCAGAGTGATTAAAGTACGCGGGTTCAAGAAACGACGTGCTTTTTGTAATAAAAAACGTCTTCCAAAGCAAAGCGTCGCGAACAACCAGCGTTACTGTCCAGGCACAGACCAGAGGCCGCGTCCAGTCCAGAGCACGCACGAGGGAACGAGCGTTCGGCGCTCGAGCTTCGGAGCGTTCGGCGCTTCTCGTTGTCTTCTTCGCTAAGCGCCAGCTTCTGAAGATTCCAAAGCCGAACTCCAGTCTTACAATTCCCCCCGGGCGAAAGGGCGCCATCCTGGCAGCCTAGGGCGATGTGACGACGGTGGGGTCGTAGTCTGGTTTGAGGCGGGTCGCGTGGACAATGGCACGGCCTCGGCGACGACGATCTGGGGACGGCGTAAGGGGTTCGATGAGGTAATTGACAGGGGATGTCTGCTGAAGAATACGGTAGGGTCTCTGGTACTTGCTAACAAGTTTGGAGGAGAGGACGGGACCTGAAGAGGGTACCCAGAGCCAGACCAAAGAGTCAGGGAGGTAAGCGAGAGAAAGTGCAGGGGGATCACGGGTGCTTTTCTGCTGCTGCTGGGCGTGAGAATGAAGGACCGGGCAAGCTGTCGGCATTCTTCGACATAAGTTGCGGCTTGAGAAAGAGTTGTAAATTCGGAAGCATCAGGGCGGTAACGTAGAATGGTGTCCATTGGGCAAGAAGGCTAAGGGCTGTGCAGGAGAAAATACGGAGAGAACCCGGTGGTGGCTTGAGTAGCGGAGTTATAAGCGTATGTGTAAAAAGGCAGAACGCGGTCCCAGTTACAATGGTCGAAAGCAACATACATGGCCAGCATGTCGCCGAGGGGGCGGTTAAAATGCTCAACCATGCCATTTGTCTGGGCATGGTAGGCGGAGCTGGTGCGGTGAACGATGTTGCATTCCTGAAGGAGAGATTCTACAACTGCAGAGAGGAAGGCCGGACCTCTATCACTGAGCAGCTGCTTGGGCGCACCATGGCGAAGAATGATGCGATGGAGAATGAAGGATGCATTGTAGTGGGCTGTAGCGGATGGTAAAGGCGACGTTTCAGCGTAGCGTGTAAGGTGGTCGATGGCAACGATGATTCAGCGGTTCCCGGTTGATGTGCTGCGAAGAGGGCCGTAGAGGTCGATGCCAACACGATCGAATGGCTGTACTGGGCAAGGCAGCGGCTGCATAGGACCGGCGGGTCGGCGAGGTGGACATTTTCGTCGCTGGAATGTGGTGCAGGACTGAACGAACTGGCGGTCGTAACGGGCCATCCCAGGCCAGTAGTACCGCTGTCGTCGACGGGTGAAAGTATTCAAGAATCCGGCAGGGGCACACTGGGGATCATCGTGATAGGAAGGGCAAATGAAGGAGCGCAGATGTGTCGGAATGACGAGAAGCCACTTGCGACCATCCGGGAGATAGTTGCGGCGGTAAAGAAGCTCGTCTCGGATGGCGAGATGGCGGGACTGACGACGGAGAGCACGGGAAGGAGGTCGAGATGATTGACCACATAGGAGATCTAAGAGGCAAGTGATCCACGGGTCTTTGCGTTGCTCGGAAGCCATATCAGCGCACTCAAACGTCAAAGAAGGCAGGACGGATATACAAGGCACTGCCTCAGATGGCGCAGGGGAACGTGAGATGGCATCTGCATTGGCATGATTACAGCTGGAACGATAGATAACGCGAATGAGGTACTCTGGGAGTAGCAGAGCCCAGCGCGCCAGTCGACCAGAGGGATCTTTCAAAGCGGTCAACCAGCAGAGGGCGTGGTGATCGGTGACAAGGTCAAAAGGGCGCCCGTACAGGTAGGGGCGAGATTTGACAATCGCCCAAAGGATGGCTAAACACTCCTTCTCGGTTTCAGAATAATTGGCTTCAGCTTTAGTGAGCGTCCGGCTAGCTTAAGCGATAACGCGCTCGTCAAAGCCTTGCTTGCGCTGAGCGAGTACTGCACCGAGGCCGACGCCGCTGGCATCGGTGTGGAGTTCCGTCGGAGAACGAGGGTCGAAGTGACGCAGAATTGGTGGAGTGGTCAGGAGGCGACGGAGTGTCGTAAACTCTTCATCACAGGCTGGCGACCAGGCCGAAAGGTCGCAGCTGGAGAGGAGCTTGGTCAGGGGGTCGATGATAGTGGCGAAAATGCGGACAAAGCGGCGGAAGTAGGAGCAGAGGCCGACGAAGCTGCGGAAGTCTTTTACAGAAGTGGGCTTCGTTAATTCAGCCACAGCACGCAACTTGGCCGGGTCCGGGAGAACGCCATCCCTCGACACGACAAGTCCGAGAATAGTGAGCTGCCGAGCTCCGAAGCGGCACTTTTTCAAATTGAGTTGGAGGCCAGCGTCGACCAGGCAGCGAAGAACAGTCTCAAGGTGCTGGAGGTGAGACGAAAAGTCCGGGGAAAAGATTACTACGTCGTCTAGATAACAAAGGCATGTGTGCCATTTGAGCCCTCGGAGTATGTTGTCTATCATGCACTCGAATGTGTCGGGTGCATTGCAGAGGCCGAAGGGGATTATCGTGGTAGGAAGAGCAAATGAAGGAGCGCAGATGTGTCGGAATGACGAGAAGCCACTTGCGACCATCCGGGAGATAGTTGCGGCGGTAAAGAAGCTCGTCTCGGATGGCGAAATTCATAGAGCCCGTCGGGTGTGACGAATGCAGTTTTTGGGCGATCGGCCTCCGCCATCGGCACCTGCCAGTAACCGGAGCGCAAGTCCAATGAAGGAAGAACTCAGTCTTGCCGGCAGTCGAGACCATCGTTGATGCGGGAGAGAGGGTAAACGTCCTTGCGTGTAATCTTGTTCAGATGACGGTAGTCCACGCAGAACCGGATGGAACCGTCTTTTTTCTTGACCAGGACCACTGGCGATGCACACGGGCTGTGCGACGACTGTATCACATGACGCTTGAGCATGTCGGTCACATGCTCCTATATGATGCGGCGCTCCGCGGCTGACACGCGGTACGGACGTTGGCGCAAAGGGGCATGGGTTCCAGTGTCAATCCAGTGGGTAACGGTGGTGGTGCGGCCCAAGGAAAGTTGCTGGTAGTCAAACGAAGCTTGAAAACGCTGCAGAACGGCGACAAGCTGGTCTCGTTGGGTAGACGTCGGGGCGACGTCGACGGAACGGTGAAAAATATCGACAGACGACTGATTCGTGATGGGAACAGTCGTAATGGCGCTAACGTGAAGGCTGGCCGTGCTATCGACGAGGGGGTATGCTGAGGCGGGATCGAGAAAGGCGACGCTACCAAGCAATTGGCCACGGAGTAAAGTGGTAGGGCACGAGAACGGGTTGGCCACATAAATAGCGCTGGAGCCACGTACAATTGCCAGCACGGCATGAGGCAGCAAAACATACTTCTGGTCAGCGCATCGTAAAGAGGGAGTATAAGTGACAGTTGCATCTGAGAGAGCAGCACAAGAAAAAGGCGCCAGCACTGAAGTGAAGGCGGAACGTCTGTGTCCTCTGAGACGACCTCAGTGGCGGCAGCAGCACCGGTTACGTCCAAGAGGGCGTCACTCTAGGGCGACAACTCAAGCTGAGCACAGGCGCAGTCATTAACGGCGTAATGTGAGGAGAGGAAATCCCAGCCAAGGATAACGTCGTGAGAGGAGCGGGTGAGGACGATGAACTCGATTGTGTAGGGAACGTTCCCGATGAGCAGGCGGGCGGAGCCGGCGGCTAACGGTCGAATGTCCTGAGCACTGGCGATGCGGAGAGAAACAAGAGGAAGGAGCGTCTTCACTTTTTTGAGTGCGACAGAGGGTGTGACTGAGAACCGAAACGGCTGCGCCAGTGTCAACAAGTGCTTCAACGGCGACTCCCTCAACGAGCACGGTAATAATATTGACAGGCACACAAAAGGTCTTGAGTGAGTCGCTAGCGACGCTGTTCTTGCCTCTGGAACTGCGGCCGTTAGTTTTCCGCGTGGACGGCGGGTTGGCAGCGTAGCATCGGAGAACGGGAACGGCGGGCAGCAGACGGCGATGGGGATGGTACCTGGGAGAAGAAGCATCCGGAGGCGCCTCGTGTGACGCAGGCGAGGACGACGGCGGAAGGTCGTAGGTCGGCTCACGCCTATAATCGTAGGGACGGTGGTCACGACTGCGACACAAACGAGCCACGTGGCCAGCGACTTCACGGACGTAGTAAATAGGGCGGTTGTCTTGTGTGCGCCAGGGGTTGAGTGGCTGCGGCTGTGATCGGGGGTGGGCAACCGGACGGTAACGTGGGGTTGCAAGTCGCTGGGGTTATAACTGCCGGGTAGGTGGCCTGTAGACAGGGGCAGCAGGTGAGGGCCGCGACAGCACCACGGCATCGGCATACGTCAGAGGAGCCGCTATCAGAGGTGGCTGAGGAGAAGGTGGCAGGACTTCAGCGACCTGCTCCTCGATAACACGGTGTAGGTTGGAAGTGAGCGACGGCGCAGGCGTAGGCGGGCAGGTAGACAAAGATAGCTGGCGTGCGATTTCCTCACGTACAAACTTCTGGATGCGCTGGAGGAGCGACGGTTGGTCCGGAGTACAGTCCCCTGGGAGAACCAAGCTGGAAAGTGTGGCCTCCTGAAAGCCTGCAAGCCGGGTAGAAAGGCGCTCTTTGCGCAGCTGATCGAAGCTTTGGCAGCAGCCGATGACACAGGAGACAGTCTGGGGATCTTTGGCGACGAGCATCTGGAAGGCATCATCCTCAATGCATTTCATATTATGTCTGATCTTGTCGGCCTCGCTCATAGAAGGATTGACACGCTTGCGGAGGTCGACGACATCTTCTATATAACTGGTGAAGTTTTCACCGGTTTTCGGGGCCCGACTTCGCAAGCGTTGCCCGGCGCGAAGCTTACGAACTGCGGGACTGCCAAAGACTTCTGTCAGGCTGGTTTTTAGAACTGCCCAGCTTGACATGTCAGCTTCGTTTCGAAACCAGAGATTGGCTACGTCGCTCAAATAAAATATAACGTTGGTGAGCTTGACGGTATCGTCCCACTTATTGTATGCGCTTACGCGTTCATAGGAGGCCAACCAATCCTCCACATCCGTATCATCTATGCCGCTGAAGATGGGCGGGTCACGCTGGCGCGGCGCCGGAACAGAAGACAGCCGATGGAAGCGGAGAAGCGGTTTTGGTGACGGTCTCAGGCATTGCAGAGGCGGTAGGCAATGCGCGGGTGCGAAGCTCCAGGGCGAGGGGATCATTGGCACCTCCACCACTTGTAATAAAAAATGTCTTCCAAAGCACAGCGTCGCGAACAACCTGCGGTACAGTCCAGGCACAGACCAGAGGCCGCGTTCAGTCCAGAGCACGCTCGAGGGACCGAGCGTTCGGCGCTCGAGCTTCGGAGCGTTCGGCGCTTCTCGTCGTCTTCTTCGTTAAGCGCCAGCCTTTGAAGATTTCAAAGCCGAAGGCCAGTCTTACATTTTATTTATTAACGTTCTAATTCTAAATTACGTCCTTTTTTGAAATGCCGCTCCTATTTCAAACAGCAATATAAAGCAATGCCAAGAAGCACAAAATGATCAGTTGCATGAATATGATGCTAGTTAATATACAGCTACGATAGTCCTCTATAAAGTCAGCTGTAAAGTTTCAATAAAAATGGGTGTCAGGCTGGGAGACATGATCTCGCCAATTCTTTTCACCGCCTGTTTACATGAAGTATTCCGAGGCCTGGACTGAGAGCAGTTGGGGATCAGAGTTAAACGAGAATACCTAAGTAATTAGCGCTTCACTGATGACATTGCCTTGCTAACTCACTCAGCAGATTAACTGCACAGGATGATCAATGAGTTAGACAGGCAGAGCAGAACAGTTGGTCTAACAATTAATGTGCAGAAAGCCAAAGCAATGTTAAACAGCCTCGGAGGGGAACAGCAGTTTACGATTTGTAGCGAGACTTGTTTTTTACGAGAGAATGCTTTGATTCAGTGATTGTGACTGTCTTTCTCGTTCTTTCTCTCTTCCCTCTTTAATCCTCTCATTCCCTTCCCCAGTGCAGGGTAGCAAGCCGGAAACCCTTCTGGTTACCATCCCTGCCTTTCTCCCATCCATCCATCCATCCATCCATCCATCTATCTATCTATCTATCTATCTATCTATCTATCTATCTATCTATCTATCTATCTATCTATCTATCTATCTATCTATCTATCTATCTATCTATCTATCTATCTATCTATCTATCTATCTATCTATCTATCTATCTATCTATCTATCTATCTATCTATCTATCTATCTATCTATCTATCTATCTATCTATCTATCTATCTATCTATCTATCTATCTATCTATCTATCTATCTATCTATCTATCTATCTATCTATCTATCTATCTATCTATCTATCTATCTATCTATCTATCTATCTATCTATCTATCTATCTATCTATCTATCTATCTATCTATCTATCTATCTATCTATCTATCTATCTATCTATCTATCTATCTATCTATCTATCTATCTATCTATCTATCTATCTATCTATCTATCTATCTATCTATCTATCTATCTGTCTGTCTGTCTGTCTGTCTGTCTGTCTGTCTGTCTGTCTGCCTATCTATCTATCTATCTATCTATCTATCTATCTATCTATCTATCTATCTATCTATCTATCTATCTATCTATCTATCTATCTATCTATCTATCTATCTATCTATCTATCTATCTGTCTATCTGTCTATCTGTCTGTCTGTCTGTCTGTCTGTCTGTCTGTCTGTCTGTCTGTCTGTCTGTCTGTCTGTCTGTCTGTCTATCTATCTATCTATCTATCTATCTATCTATCTATCTATCTATCTATCTATCTATCTATCTATCTATCTATCTATCTATCTATCTATCTATCTATCTATCTATCTATCTATCTATCTATCTATCTATCTATCTATCTATCTATCTATCTATCTATCTATCTATTTATCTATCTATCTTGGCAGGCAGGCAGGCAGGCAGGCGGGCAGGCAGGCAAGCGGGCAGGCGGGCGGGCGGGCAAGCAGGCAGGCAGGAAGGAGGGCAGGCAGGCAGGCAGGCAGGTAGGCAGGCAGGTAGGCAGGCGGGCGGGCAGGCAGGCGGGCGGGCGGGCAGGCAGGCAGGCAGGCAGTCAGGCAGGCAGGCAGGCAGGCAGGCAGGCAGGCAGGCAATTAGTGACCTCCTAAGCAGTGGCACAGTTCTAACAGCATTTTATATGCGGATGACACCACTCTTTTTTCAGGAAATAAGTGTGTGGTTTCCGAAAGACTTTCAATCAATGTATTAATAATGTCTGCATGATGTATAAAAAATTCACATTTTCCTTATAAAGACATATTTTTGATCTTTTGCACTAAGGCCATTATTAAGGTCAATAATAATAATAATAATAATAATAATATTAATAATAATAATAATAATAATAATAATAATAATAATAATAATAATAATAATAATAATAATAATAATAATATTAATCAGCCTGACTGCGCCCACTGCAGGACAAAGGCCTCCGCGCTGTCTGTCCAATTAACGCTCTCTCTGCCAGCTGCGGCCTCACTATCCCCGTAAGCTTCTTAACCTCATCTGCCCACTTAACATTCTGCCGCACCCTGCTACGCTTGCCGTCTCTCGGAACCCAGTCAGTTACCCTTAATGACCATCAGTTATCTTCCCTTCGCGTTACATGCCCTGCCGAAACCGATTCTTCCTGCTTGATTTCGACTAGGATGTCAATAGCCCCCGTTTGATCCCTGACCCACTCTGCCCTCTTCCTGCCCCTTAACGTTATACCTCTCATTTTTCATTCCAAATTGACTGAGTTGTCCTTAACCTAAGCTGATCCCTTTTTCGTTAGCCTTCACCTTTCTGCCCCACAGGTGAGTACCGATTAGATACAGCTGTTATATACTTTTTTTTCTTGAGTGATATTGGTAAACTGCCATTCATGATTTAGGAGAACCTGCCAAATGCGCTACACCCCTTTCTTATTCTTCTACTGATTCCGCTCTGATGATTTGAATCTGCGGTCACTACCTGCCCTAAGTAGACGTACTTCATTGCCATTTCCAGGATTTCGCTACCAATCGTTAACTGCTGTTCCTTTCCGAGGCTGTTTAACATTGCTTTGGTTCTCTGCGCAGTAATTGTTGGACCAACTGTTCTGCTCTGCCTGTCTGACTCATTGATCATGCGGTGCAGTTAATCTGTTGAGTGAGTTAGCAAGGCCATGCCATCAGCGAAGCGCAAATTACTTAGGTATTCTCCGTTAACTCTGATCCCCAACTGTTCTCAGTCCAGGCCTCGGAATGCTTCCTGTAAACATGCGGTGAATAGCATTGGCGATATCATGTCGCCCTGTCTGACACCCTTCCTTATTGAAATTTTACTGCTGACTTTATAGACGGCTATCGTAGCTGTATATTAACTAGCACCATATTCATGCAACTGATCACTTCGTGCTTCCTGGCATTGTTTTATACTGTTGTTTGAAATAGGAGCGGCATATAGAGATATTACAAAAAAAGGACGTAATTTAGAATTAGAATGATAATAAATCAAAGCGCGTCGTTTCTTTAACCTGAGTACTTTAATCACTTTGTACTACGCATTACCTCATTGTCATCATTATTATCGCGTAACTTCTTGGGAACTGACTTGTCATTCCCATTTATTGTGTCCATCTTGTTTAGAAACAAGCTGTCACAATTATACCTCTATTTTATATTACCAGCTTAATATACTCAATATAATTGACCTCATTCAATTCAGTATTGGTGTGATTGGTTATAAGGTAGTTAATGATGAAAATATCTTGCAATTAGTAGTCACGAAAACAAAATTACTAACCGCAGTGCTGTGCGCTGTTCACGTCGGAATAATTTTTTGCTTCCAAATGTGCGCACGAGGTTCGGAATCCAAAGAGTTGCATTTTCTTTCAACAGAGTTTGAAATTCATTAGTCTACGACATTAAAATAGCTCCATCTCTATTGTCATTATACGCCAACTTCATATAATTATTTCTTTTGGCTAGTACGCTGCTATTTAGGATTTTTTTGTTTGCTTGTTGCAATGCTTCCTCTATCGGTTGCACCTCTTTTAAGTTTGAATAGGCATTTTAATCAGTTAGGTGATAATACTTACCTGATATGCCTGCACTAATTACAGCTGCTGTTCCTGTTCCTTGCAATTGTCATTAGTTAATACACGTCATTATTAGAGGTCTCATTACACACACACACACACGCACACACACACACACACACACACACACACACACACACACACACACACACACACACACACACACACACACACACACACACACACACACGCACGCACGCACGCACGCACACACACACACACACACACACACACACACACACACACACACACACACACACACGCACACACACGCACGCACGCACGCACACACACACAGACACACACACATTCTTTATTTCTCGAATTGAGAAAAAGGCCCCTGGGCAAAAAGCTACCTCAGAGTAGCTTGACTAGGCCCGAGGCCCATTACAAGGCAGCAGAGAGCATACAGAATTCATAAACATATTAAAGCACAGGGTGAATTTGGATAAGCCATGCAATTTCGAAGCGCAATAGAGTCGAAACCTATTGTCAGAACTCGGTAGAACCCCGAGGAGAGCTGAAGGTAAAACGGTTTACTGGTCAACTAGAAAAAGTCCCTGCGCACTTCAGCTTCTTCTTCTTGCCTCGCGCTCGTAGACCAAGTCTTCATCTTTGGCGTCTTCTTGCATGCGGCATTTGCCCCCCTCCTCAGGAAGCATCGTCTCGATGGTAACAAAAGGAAGTAGGAGGTCAAGATCGGTCCGAGTAATACGGCTTCATACGGACAACATGGACGACGTCGACTTGTTGCTGGCGTCGCTTGGATGTCGATAACCCGTCCGGCACCACCTCATACGTGACATCGGTTAAACGTCGCAGCACAACATATGGCCCGAAGTACCGCCGTAATAATTTTTCGGAGAGTCCACGACGGCGAACAGGCGTCCAGACCCACACTTTGTCGCCAGGTTCATACATGGCATGTCTGTGGCGAAGATTGTAGCGTCGTGCGTCAGCCTCCTGCTGAGTTCTGATGCGCACACGCGCTAGTTGGCGAGCTTCCTCTGCGCGCTGTGCGAATTCCTCGACGTCCTGATCGACATCGTCGCCGTCGGCATTCGGGAGCAGCATGGCATCTAGCATAGTTGTCACTGGTCGGCCATGAAGAAGGCTGAAAGGCGTCATGCGAGTGGTGTCTTTTTGTGCCGTATTGTAGGCGAACGTGACGTAGGGAAGAATTTCGTCCCAATTCTTGTGGTCTACGTCCGCGTACATACAGAGCATGTCTGCGATTGTCTTATTGAGGCGTTCCGTCAATCCATTGGTTTGGGGGTGATAGGCCGTCGCTTTACGATGACTGGTACCGCTGAGGCGGAGAACGGTTTCCAAAAGCTCGGCCGTAAAGGCAGTTCCTCGGTCAGTTACAAAAGTGCCGAAGCGCCATGCCTGAGGACAATGTTCTCAACGAAGAACCGTGCTGCTTCGGCGGCGGTACCCCTGGGCAGAGCCTTTGTCTCCGCGTAGCGAGTTAGATAATCGGTGGCGACAATTATTCCTTGATTCCCGGCAGTAGACGTCGGAAATGGTCCCAGGAGAT
Organism: Amblyomma americanum; assembly: GCF_052857255.1. Lineage (NCBI taxonomy): Eukaryota > Metazoa > Arthropoda > Arachnida > Ixodida > Ixodidae > Amblyomma > Amblyomma americanum. The sequence goes on along the minus strand of NC_135499.1, from coordinate 60,192,575 downwards.
CCATGCCAATTTGCTTGAAAGGTGTCTTTGGCACTTGAAGAGGGTGGAGTAGACCGGCTGGTTTTTGAGGGGGTGATGTACGACGTCGGCAGTCTACGCACGTCCGTACATAGTGCTTCACTGTCACCGGTAGTTTCGGCCAGTATTATCCGCGCTGTACTCTAGCCAACGTGCGGGCGTAGCCTAGGTAGCCGGCGGTTGGCTCGTCGTGACACGCTTGCAAGACTTCCGTGCGAAGAGCTGTTGGGACGACGAGTAGATGACTGTTCCCCCCACGACGGAAGTTCGTCTTGTAAATTACGTCGTTGCGAAGAAAGAATGACGAGAAGCTGCGGGCGAAAATCTTAGTCACATCCGTAGTTCGCTTCTCCAAGAAACCAATAAGAGGGAGCAATTCCTGGACCTATCTCTGCTGTTGGGCAAGAGTTGCGTCATCTATGACTCCTAAAAAAGCAGTGTCTTCATCGGTCATTGTGGAGGGTCCGACTGATGCTCGCGAAAGGCAGTCAGCATCCGCATGCTTCTTTCCGGATTTGTAAATAACCGTCATGTCGAACTCTTGCAACCGAAGGCTCCAATGCGCGAGTCTCCCTGAAGGGTCCTTTAAGTTCGTCAGCCAACAGAGAGAGTGATGATCGCTAACGACTTGAAAGGGGCGAGCGTACAAGTAAGGGCGGAATTTCATAACCGCCCATACAACTGCAAGGCATTCCTTTTCTGTTGCCGAGTAGTTCACTTCAGCTTTAGACAGAGTCCTGCTGGGATAAGCAATCACTTTTTCCACACCATCCTGGCGCTGCACCAATACAGCACCTAAACCCACATTGCTTGCATCGGTATAAAGCAGGGTAGGGGCGTCGTCATCAAAGTGCGCCAGGACAGGTGGCGTCTGTAGGCGTCTCCGGAGTTCACTAAACGCTTGGTGCTCTTCTTCACCCCAGCGAAAGACAGCGTTGTCGCGTGTCAGTGAAGTTAATGGCCAGGCAACTCGTGAGAAGCCAGCAATAAATCGACGGTAATAGGCGCAAAGCCTCAGGAAGCGCCTAAGCGTCTTTTTGTCCGTAGGTGTTGGGAACTTGGCGACTGCAGAGAGCTTTTCGGGGTCAGGCCGGACACCTTCGTGGCTAACAACGTGTCCTAAGAATTGCAGCTCCTCGTTACCAAAGTGGCACTTCTCGGGTTTTAGTGTGAGGCCCGCAGATCGTATGGCCTGAAAAACAGCTACCAAACGGCGCAGATGCTCCTCTAAGGTTGCCGAAAACACGAGCACGTCGTCAAGATACACCAGGCATGTTTGCCACTTGAGTCCTGAGAGCACAGTGTCCATCAGCCTCTGAAATGGTGCTGGTGCCGAGCATTAACCGAATGGAAGAACCTTAAACTCGTAAAATCCGTCAGGAGTGATGAATGCTGTCTTCTCCCGATCCCTCTCATCTACTTCAATTTGCCAATATCCACTTTTCAAGTCCATTGAAGAGAAGTAACGTGCATTTCGTAGCCGATCAAGGGAATCATCGATGCGAGGGAGGGGGTACACGTCTTTTTTGGTCACTTGATTGAGATTGCGGTAGTCAATGCAAAATCGTAAGCTGCCGTCCTTTTTTTTAAACAAGTACCACGGGGGAAGCCCAGGGACTCTGTGACGGCTGGATAACGTCGTCTCGAAGCATTTCGGCCACCTGACGCTGAATAGCCTTGCGCTCTTTCGGAGCCACACGGTAAGGATTTTGTCGAATCGGGCGAATCGCGTCAACCGTGATAATGCGATGTTTGGTCAAAGGTGTTTGGCCGACCCGCGATTCTGAAGCAAAACAGTCTCGAAAGTGATCTATGAGATCCAAAAGACGTTCCCGTTCTGAAGACGACAGATTTGGGCTCAGATTGACTATGGGTGCGGGCGCCTTGCTCACTGATCCTTCCAGTTGCAGCACGAAATAGTCTTGGTCACTTGGGACGCTATCGAAGAAGGCCACAGTTGTGCCTTTCGGAATTTGCCGACGCTCATCGCTGAAGTTTGTCAGCAGCACTTCGGCGTGCCCATTGGCCAAACTGACTAGTCCTTGAGCTATAGAAACACCTCGGCTGAGTATCAGGGTGACGGCCCGTTCGGCGACGCCACCGTTGGTATGCGCCACGTCGCACTTCACTTCAACAAGAGAGCACGATCGCGGAGGTAATGTCACCCCCTCATTGGCAACTCGTAAGGGCATCAGTGGTACTTGCGCATAACGAAGGTCTCCATGATTTTTGGTGAAGGCAACGACGTTGTCCCGAAAGCTGATCACAGCCCCATGAAGGCGCAGAAAGTCCATGCCCAAGATGAGGTCTTTGCAACAGTCTGAGAGGATAATGAAGCTGCCAACGAACACTGAATTTCCAATTCCTATGCGGGCAGTGCACTTCCCAGTCGGTGCCAGTAGCTGACCCCCAGCACTTCTTATTACTGACCCAGTCCATTTGGTTTTTACGTTGCGCAGCTTGTCAGCCAGTTTTTGACTAATGATTGAAAAATCCCCCCGGTATCCACCAGAGCGTGTACCTCCAGCCCATCAATGCAAACGGCGAGGTTAGCGCTAACAACGTCGTCTGGGTTGCTCGTATCTCTCGCATTTAGGGCGGAAGTGCGGTAAGGTCGGCGCTGTTATTTTCGTCGTCGGGGCTGCTTATCTGGTTCGGCATGTTCGGCGCTAATGTAGGCGGCATTTTCGGTGGTAGTGCGGCAGCGTCAATGTGAACAGAGGCGTCACAGTCGTGGGTTGCGGTCGGCAGTTGAGGCGGTAGTGAGGGCTTTGAAACTTTTCGACTGGTTGCAACCTCCCCTCGCGAGGTTGCGGCGGTTAGTTTCCCCGGCGAGGGCTCGGGGTCCGCCGTCCGCTGACGTCAGCATCGCTACGACGCGTCGGTGAAGAATAACGCCGTGGAGATGGGGAGCGGCGGCGGAAGCCCGGTGAGTCGGCTTCCCTGCTGAGCGGTGGGTCCTCGAGTTGGGCACGGCCAGCGCCGAAATGGCGTCGAGCAGAACCAGGCAGAAAGGTCTGCCCCTCTTGGCGGTAGCGGCAGTACCGATACACATGGCCAAGTTGTACGCAGAAGAAGCAGAATGGTCGGCTGTCATAAGAGCGCCACAGGTCAGTTCGGCGCGGCTGAGGGCGACCGGGACGTGCCCACTGAGGCTCCTGGAAGAACCGCGTCTGCTGACGGCTCGCTGAGCTCGGTGGGGCGTGGTCTGGCGGCGGACGACGAAGGACTTCCGCATAGCTCGCGGGTTGCGGCTCTGGCTCATAGTAAGGCGCCGTATTGACGGCCGTGTTGCTGTTGGGTTGGGGCACGTGGTATGGTTCGCAAACGGCTGCCGCGCTGTCAACTGGATGAGACTCGTGGTATTGTGCAGACGGTGACACAGCATGCCGGAGCTCTTTCCTAACGGCTGCTGCGACGGCCTCTGGTGACTGAACGCTCGTAGCAGTAATTCGCTGCAGCTCCTCAAGGACAATTTCTCGAATGAGGTCTCGAAGAGTGTTCCCATCGGTTGCAGTGAGTGCCGCCGCAGTCGGTGGAACACCGGTGAAGGGTCGGCCGTACTGGCGGCACCGTTCTTGGAGGGCTCGCTCTATAGCTGTAGCGTCCTTGACGAACTCACTGGCGGTTTGAGGTGGGTTGCGCACCAAGCCAGCAAACACCTGCTCCTTGACGCCATGCATGAGATGTCGTAGCTTCCTTTGCTCAGTCATATCGGGGTCGGCACGGCGAAAAAGTCGAACCATGTCTTCCGCAAACATAGCTACGTTTTCATTTGGCTTCTGGACGCACACTTCAAGCAGGCGCAGCGCATTCTCTCGTCGATCAGTAGTGGCAACAGTGTCCACCAGCTGGCAGCGGAAGTCATTCCATGTGGACAAGCTGGCCTCGTGGTTTTCATACCAAGTTCTAGCAGTATCCTGAAGTGCAAAATAAACATTGCAAAGCTTCTGGTCCACGCTCCACTGGTTGAACTTGGCCACTCGTTCAAACTGGTCGAGCCAGTCTTCCACATTTTCAAACGCGTTCCCGCGGAAGCACTCCGGTACCTTGGTGTTGTGAAGAGTCACCGACGTAGGGGTGGGAGGTGCCATGGCTTGGAAGACCCGGCGAACTTTGACATTTGAAGAGACTCCGGGGAAAGGCCTAGACGCCGGCGGCTAGCGCGATGAACAGGCGTGTCCATGTCCGGGACTCGCTGTGGAGTGCCGGAAAGAGTCCTTTGCATACCCAGCACCTCCACCAGTGTCAGGACTCGGTAGAACCCCGAGGAGAGCTGAAGGTAAAACGGTTTACTGGTTAACCAGAAAAAGTCCCTGCGCACTTTAGCTTCTTCTTCTTCTTGCCTCGCGCTCGTAGAACAAGTCTTCATCTTTGGCGTCTTCTTGCATGCGGCAATATGTAAGGTTCTTTTTTACCAATTAAATGAAAGTGAATACGACACAATATGACAGTCAAGAAGAACAATACATGAAATCATAATCAGACATCTAATACACAACGCTACTAAGTAGTTCTAAGAGACATGAGTACAAAATAAGATGTTCACTAAGATAATAGAGATAGAGAGGCGAATTTTCTTTTTATAAGGAGAAACACCGAGGATGTACAAGCATGCACAAAAAAAATTCTGAGAAAAAACTGTCATTATCCTTCTTACTGAGACAATTTCTCATAAAAACATTTCTTTTATAGCCAGCATTTTCACGCCACCATTCATTTGAATTAAGTGTTGTTATCATTTGCCTCCCATAGTTGGTGCGAACCTGAGGTACTGCCCATTTCTTACTTTGACGTGTATATCTGGGTGGACCCATTTTTTGCAAGGATGCAAGTTTGGAAAAGAATTTACTGCGGTGGGAGGTCATGGATTTCGTAAGAAGCAGGACGTTATACTCTAACATTTTGTTTACTGGTGGAATATTCTGTAGGATAAATAACGGTGGTGTATGTGCCACGAAATCGGCGGAGGAAATAATACGGATGCTTTTTCTGCATGATGAGTATGTGGTTAATATGTGTACGGGCTGCGGTCTCCCAGACTAATTGGGAATAGTTAATTTGCGAGTGAAGTAATGCATGGTATATCATTTTGTTAATTGCTACAGGTAGTATATCACGACATCGACAAATGACACCTACAGCTTTTGATAAGTTACTTGTAAGATGTTGAATATGGCCAGACCACTTAAGATGTTAATCAAAAATGTCTCCTAGATTTTTGCGTTTGGTGACGACTTCAATGCTATTGGTGCACAGGGTAATCGACGTAAGTGCAAATACTGTGCGGTTTACTGGACGGAAAATTATTGCTTTAGCTTTCGTGTTAATTTTTAAGGAGTTCATATTGGACGAGTGTAGTACTTTTCTAGAACGGAATTTCCTTTCACAAGTAATTCACATGCAGATACTCTTGAAAGAAACAAACTAGTGTCGTCGGCATAAATTATAATTTCTTCCGTAACTATAAACTGTGCCAGGTCATTAATATAAAAAAAGGAAAAAAGGACCCAGTATACTTCCCTGAGGTACACCACACTTAATATATTCAAAGGAGGAACACAAGCTGTTAATGCTAACACACTGCTGATGTTTATCAATATATAATGTCATCTGCTGCAATGCACTTCCCCTGACTCCGTACTTTTGCAATTTGTCTTGTAGAATATGATGATTGATGCGGTCAAAGGCTTTGCTGAAGTCAATAAATATGCCTAAGGTTAGTAGTTTTTTCATCTATATTTTGTAAAATGAGTTTTTTTTGTGTCAGCAGAGCAGATTCAGTTGATAGGCGTGGTCGAAAACCGAACTAAGAATCATCTATGAGGGATTGTCGATTGCTGAAGCGTTCTGAGCGCCTTAGTAAAATCTTCTCCAGTGGCTTTTGAAAATACGGGTAAAATCTACACCGGGCGGTAAATGCGCATTTCATGTTTTGAGCCACCTTTATGAAAAATAATAAATTTCGCCTGTTTCACTTTATTTTGAAATACAATGGAAGAAATGGATAGGTTAAAAAACATGCGATAGACATGGTGCAAGAATGTCGGCCATAAATTTAATTGGTTTAATGGTGAAACCCTCAGTGTCTGAGCTAGAGCTGTTTTTAAGTGCCATAAGCGTAGAAAAAACTTCAGATGGGCCAGCAGGCTGAAGAAACAAGGAATTTCTTACTTGTTTTGCAATACAGCGAGCCACATCTTTATTGTAAGTAGTAAACACTACGTTAATGAAGGCATAGGTTAATGAAGACAGGTTAACGAAGTATCGATTGAAACAGACCGCTAAGGCGGCGCCCGTTACTGGCCATCCATCAATGAAAAGTTCACCGATGTTCTAATTGCTATTTGGGCTATTGATTATCTCATTCACAGCCCGCCACATTACTTTCCGATTGTCGCGCCTATTTTCCTGGAACAGTTGATAATAATAGCCTCTTCCTGTCCTACGTAGTTCTGTATTCAAAAGATTTCCTAACCTTCTTAAAAACAACTAAACCTTCTTTGTTCCTGCCTAATGGAAATGTTGGATAAAGTTTATCTTTTGTTTTAATCTTTTCGTAAAGTTCAGGGGTAACCCAAGGTTTCCCTAATTTTTTATGTTTCTGCTTTGTTACCCATGGAAAATGAGAACAGTAGATACCCTTAAAAGTTTCAATAAATGAATTGTACGCTTCATTCGCGCAAGTGTAATTATAAATATCTAACCAGTCCATGTTCTGTATGGCTTGTCGAAACGAGATTAGGTTTTCATTACTGGATGATTGGAACTTTATAAAAGGATATGAATTACACAACGGCGCTTCTCAACGGATACAAAAATCGGACAGTCGTCACTAATATCACGTGACGAAGTGGCAGCAAAATGAACTATGTCAGCGTTAACTATATAAAGATCAATGATGCTCAGGCTAAACGGCGTAATTCTTGTTGGAGAAGAAATGACATTAGTAAAACCATTCGATTCAATTATGCTAGAGCATGTTAATGATGCTGTGCTCTTCTCATTCATATTAAGATTGGAATCCCCACCCATAACAAAGCTATATTGGTTTAAAGAGCAGAATTCTTGAAAATGGTTTAGATTTTGGCAAAAGACATCGTAGTTTCTGCTCTGAGGCAGGTAGACTGCAGATATGTATTTGTTATGGCGTAATGCTAGTATTTCATAGTTTTCTGTCGAGGCTGAAATTTGCACAACGAGTTCACATTTATAAGAAGATTTTACATAAATGGCCACGCCCCTTCCTCGTGACAGGCAGTTTAAGTATAAAAGTGAAAAAGGGACTAAATGATTAAAGTCCCTTTTTTGTTGACACCAAGTCTCAGTGAACATATAGCAATCAAGACATTCAGGGAGGTAATTCAGGAGGTTATTAATATTATCTCATGTTTGTATTTCATTGAACGAATGTTAAGGTGTAACACCGTGAAAGAATCCTGTTCATGCACACAGGCTTTTAACTTATGAGGCAGGACGCCACCAAGATAGATTTTTGCTTGCGTAATGCATTGCACTGTGTTATCATGCGTCTTTTTATCAAGTTCCGTCATGCCAGCGCAAACGGCAATTTTCAGCGCTCAGTTTCCTGGTGAGTTCTTCATTCTTAGAATATCCTCATTGCATGCAATCTTGATGACCGAAGAAGCGTCAGTTTGTCGGGCAAAATTTTTTCCATTGCGCACCCAGACGTAGTACTTCCATTTTTCTTCGCGTTTGCGCAGAGACTTTACCAAGAAGGCGTTTTAGTTCTTGGCATAAGTGCTCGTTCACGAACACTCATCCCTCTGTATCAAACCTAAGGTCCTTCCCGACTAGTCGTATTTGGCGAGCTTTGACAAGAAAGTTTACACGACTCTGCCTTGCGGGTAAACTGTACAAGTATGTTTCTGACAGAGGAGTCATTTGCCAATTGGACACGGTGAGCAACCTCGATACCAGGAGGATCGAAAGGAACGTTCAGCTTGGTGGCAATTTTGGCGACAATGTCAGAAATGTTTTCAGATGAACTGAATGGGACGCCTTTGATTTCTATATTCGCGTTACAGCAATACCGTTCCATGTTTACAATTATATTTTCATGGGCTTTTACTTGGTTTTCACGGTCACTACATCGCGCTTCAAGTTTCTGGCTAGCTTCCTTTAGGGCCTTGTTCTCAGCCCGCATTTCCTCATATCCGTCGCTTATATAGCTCAGACTCCCCTTGATCTCTATCATTTCTTTTCTGAAGTCCCTGTCAAAAGTGCCCTTGAACTCCTTCAGTTCAGATCGAATTTCCTGCTTTCATTCTTCCGTAAGTGCGGCAATTTCCTTAGGCATCGCTCAGTACAGGAAGCAACACAATACAGGAAACACTGGCAGCAGCAGCGAAAGCTCGAACTTAGCAATCAAAAAATAAAAGGCTGATACGCAGCACCAATCTCTGTAGAAGATTCTTAGAAAAAAATGGTGAGCAGTTGATCTTTGCTGTCGCCGCTGCTGCCAAGTAATCGTCGGCTAATTTTTCCGGTGGTTTTATAACATTGCTGTTATTGGCTCAGCCAATCCCGTCGATGATCGCTTGATGTCGTGGACCGCTGCGCCGCTCATGTATGGGGCAGCTGGCGTAACACTGGCGATGTTATCATGCGTAGCACAGCTTCAGTTTCCCAGGCTGACATGAAGACGGTGAACACGCCTGCGTAGAAGATTCGCAGAACAAACTGTGAGCAGTTATCTTTGCTGTCGCTGCTGCTGCCAAGTGACAGCAGCGTATTACAACATATTGCAGTGAGACCTCTTTTAGCATAAATAATCACTTTTACATGTACGTTTAATTGCTTAAAAGAAAATAAACATTTAACTTCAAATGCCACAGTAGTCACCTTTAACGCTTAGAAAGGCGGACTTAAGTTAACTAGTTCAATTTCTTTTTCTTCAGTCCTCTGAAATTCTAAAATCAGTGTATTTATGTCGGACTGCAGAGTTTCATTCACAGGTACAAAAATTACGTATTCTTGCAGTTTGTGGTGATAGAGAGTTGAAACATGTTAACAGTGCAGTCATGGTTATAAGGCGAATGAGCTTAAAACATGATAGGCTAAAAACATAAGACGCAAATAGATTGAACGGGCTGCACTCAAACTCTAGTCCGGTTTCAGACGGTAAAGGAAGCGCGTTTTTTTTTTTTAACAGACTAACGACGCAGCAACAATCTACATATCTGGGGAGTGTGAAACACCATCCAGAAAAGTTGAGCTCGGCCTCACTTCCACTTTCATTTTAACTTTGCGCTGCTGGATGCCCATCTTGCTAAAATGGAATTCAGGAATAGGCAAACGAAACCTTTGTTTTTATGCCTGTGCTGAAAACTAAATAACTGACACAGTATATTTATGGTTCACAGAAATGGTAAGCATCATCACAGCAGCCTAGTTGCTTCAGCAGGGTGGGTGTATTCTTCAGAATACTGCAGCAGAAAAGGGGCAAAGGTTCTGCTGGCAGTAGAAAAAAAAAAAGCAGTTCGGACTTTCGCTTTATGGCATGTACATAAATTAAGGAAGAAACAACTGCGCCGTAAAGTACCTCATGCAGCAACAAAATGTTTAAAATGAAAAAAAACAAGAAATACCGCAGTTTCAAGCAACGCCTTCTCACGATTTTTTTTTAGAGTTCTACTCGCCGGCACACCCTCCATGTTTTGCTCATTCTCGCAGCAATTTTTTTAGAAGCAGCCGCGCACGTTCGGAAGTATTGATGAAGCAGGGCTCGTTAATCAGGTGCACATATTGCCTCGGATTCTGCATTACTTCTGAAGCTGTTTATTGCGTGGCGCCTTTGCTGAAAGTAACCACGTTGCACGGTTTGCTTCTGAGCCGTATAGTGGAGCACTTATGGCAACCCTCAAAATATAAATAAATCTAAGATAAAGAGAAAATTTATCCTCACTTTTAAGAGCGTTTGATACATTGGGAAGCCTTAATTAAATGTTTGACAATACGAGTCAGAAGCAACCCAAAGAGCCTGATTAATTTTGTCAAGGACGGGACATGAATAGAGGGCACGTTCCATGAAACGCTACTCGAAGTAACCTCTAAAAGACACTTAGAACGGCTGTGACAGCTTATTAGCGCAGTGAATTGCAACATCCTATTTGCGAAACAGTTACGCCTCCCGTGGCGCCGAAAACAGTGAAATCTATGATCTTTGGCCGGCATGTTAACGTTTCGGTGCAACCTGCGCCGCAATCTATGTGTTTAGAAGACGGAGTTGTTCCTCCCCAGTGGAAATCCAGTCGCATGATACCACTACTAAAACCGCGGAAACCCCCCGCTCGACCTCTAATCACACAGGCCAACAGCTTTGGCCAGGTGTGTGGGAAGAAAGTCATGGAAACAATGCTTCTGGGGCGTCTTGAGTGGTACCTTGAACACTATAACGTGTTCTCTAATGCCATGGCGGGTTTCCGACGTGGTCGCTCCTGTATACACAACGTAATTCATCTTGTGTCCACAGTTCACCAACAGAAACGCCAGAGTCGCGTGTGCGTGGATCTTTTCCTTGATGTCAAAGGTGCTTACGATGACGTGACACATGAGGTCACCTTGATGCGCTCGAGGCTTTTGGAATCGGTGGACGGATGTATAAGTGGATCCAAAGCTATCGGACCAAAACGATATTTTTTATCATGTGTGAAGATGGCTCGACACCTGTGCATTACACCTACCGGGGCGTGCCCCTGGACGGAGTGCTCAGCTCTACTTTGTTTAATCTAACACTTATAATACTCCCTGTCAATCTACATTATACCGTCATTATCTCAATGAATTCCGACGACATCTGCATCTGGGGCTCCTCTGTCACGCGCTCCTCCAAACGCCGCTCCAGTCGACCGCACAAGCAGCCATGGCGTTCGCGTTCGGCGTCACGACCAATTTGGCGGCACCCATGATAAAATGGTCTAGAGCGAAACGGAACCAGCATGCAGCAGGTAATATACCCTGTCGAGGCATAGGGCCGTACACCCGAGGGATCTCTTGTCCATTTCCCCTTCCGCATCCATTTGGTCCTCTGGCGTCGGTCACTGTTCTTCGGAGACGTAGCCGCGACTTTCAAATGTCCTTGGGAAGCGACCTGACCATTGGCTGCGATATCAAGCTAATGGTGAGTCGGTGCGTGCGGCGAGTGGTGAAGGCTATCACTTGTATGAGGACCCACTACATTGTGATTTCTGTAAATGGCCGTCTGCTGCTTTCGTCTGATGCTGCCGTAACGCTGATGTCCCACCAAATGAAATGCAGTATGGCTCCTCATAGAATACGGCCCCTGATATCCCGAGTTGCTGGTGAAAACTGGAACCTGCAGGTTTTGCAAGCACACGAACACGTGTCATTCCTGCAATGGTCAGGGTCTTTTTCGCGACTCCGAGGGTGTGGAAACCTAATCATGTCTTTCTGGGGACGAAGGATTCAGGATAAGCGCATGGTACACGCAGTGTAATGATTATTTGTTTGATTTAGCGGTGAAATTCCTGATATAAGCTTATTCCTCCTTATGCGGCCATTTTCGAACCTGTCCCAGGGTTGCTTAAAAGGAAGCTGGAACGGCTTTCAAATTACATGAAACACTGTGGTTGTAAAGAAGGAACCTTGGAAATCATGTGTGTAAATTTGTTCTCGATTGTGTCCGCAAAAAAAGCTGCAATCGCTTCTCAGAAACCCGCAGCCGACACGCCCAAGTCGCTTCCGGAAGCGTAAGGTGAGGGACGCCAAAAATGGGAGAACTGGCGGACGTGACGCTACTCACGGAGTGTCGGTTGGCCGTCCTGTTTTGGTTGCTCCGCTGCGGCCCGCGCTTTCGTGAACAACGCTATCTATTGCCAGTGCCGTTTGCTTCGTCTATTTTATGGAGTTCAGTGTAAGGCATGAAGCGTGGATATGAACCAGTTTTGGCATGCTACATCTTTCGAATAGCACTCAGCACACAGCTTCGTAGAATCCGTCGGTTGTTCTCCTCCAGCCTCTTCGGTGTTAACCAGGCAAACTGGCAGTATAATCAGCATACCGGAACTCCCTGCACAAAATGTGTTTATTGAACCAATATCACTCTTTTCATTATATTACTTTTTTTTACCTGTATGTAAACTTTTTGCCTTTTCCAGCTGGTTCACATTCATGCTGAGCTAAGGGCACTTCCAGTACTGACTTACTGAGGCACACAGTCTTCCACTCTTTTGAGCTCATTATGCAGTGTACGCCTTTTTGCGTTTTCCTCATTTCTTTCACCTCCTTGCAGTACAAGCAATCATCTTAATCTTTCATCAGCGCGCAGCCGCCACAGCGGCACCTAATTGAACAAAAACTGATTATATCAACCTAGTATACTTGAGCAATGCAAACATTTGCATTCACAAACGCCCAGTCATGGCTGAAGATCGTCAATGGCGTCAGAATTCATGCAAATTTTACCTTGAGTCAGAACGCAAAGTCGTCGAGCTGCGGTGCACGTATATCTGCCACAAGTAATTCGGCGGGTTGTCTGGATATGCATTAGCAGTAGCAGCAAGGATATATGTTGTTACGTGACGGCAAGCTGATCAATGAGATGCGATCACAGATGGCTACAGAATGATTTTAATGGCGGACGGCCTGGCGCCAGCACTCCTGCCCGCGCCACTGCACAGTTCGTCTTCTACTTCGTCACAATGTCTCGCAGCCCACCAGTTTGGAAGAGTAGCCCGGCGACCTCCGAAACGCTGCCACAATTGTTGTTCAAAAGTGTTTTCAGCGTGCTAAAAAAAAGCGTACGTGGGTTTGTGCAGAAGTTTCGTGGTCGAACCGTAGCCCGAACATGCTACAGAAGGAATAGCACACACGGGAGCTTCCTCCGTCGTCTCGTCCCTTCGCGCTGCAGTACAGTAGTGAACCCTCTCCAGCTCATGCAGTCTGACTTCCTTTTGATGTTCTAAAAGGCCTTCAGGTGTCATTTGGCACGCCACTAAAGAGAAATGAACAAACAAGTGCTCTACCTCACGCGACTCGTGTAAGCCTGCCGGCGATTTGATTTCGATCATGTTTACAGGGGTTATATAAAGTTGGCTGTCCGGATTTTATGCAGCAGCGAGCACGCCAGAAAGTTTCGACTCGATTTCCTTTTTTTTTATTGCCACTTGTACATACACCTACACAAAACATATGCGCGCGCATGCACCTACGCAAAACATATGCATTAGTCGAGATTTCGACCACGTGAAAATGTCGCGACTTGACTTTCGTTGCCGGCGCACTCCGCGGCGTCGTCGCCTCCGTCGTTTACTGAAGCTGCTGATCGATGGCTCGAACATGTATTGTTAGGGTCCAAACTGTTCAACGCTGCTTGAATTATCCATAATTTCCATTACGTAGTTCTTAAACCAGCCGAAACAACCCTCTACGCAGCAGCGCCGTAGGTGCTGGCCGGAGGTCCTCGTGGGTGACGTCACGACGGACCCGGACAATCGCGGGCAACAGCGGCGTTCGCTCTTCGCCTTGAGGTCATGGGGAGCGTTTCCTTCTAAAAAACTGCTTTTTGTGTTTATTTCCGCCCTTTTTGAATGAGATATTCTTTTCCGGTGGACAAAAAACTATAAAATGTCGCAAGGAACTAATTTTTCTTGGAAAAGTGCTTCATCTTCCCTTTAAGTACCATTCGATCATCGCTCATAAACTTCAACAGCAAAACTGTACGATATGTGGTACGTTCTGGCCAACGAGGCGCTTGAAGTTCTGTTTGAATCTCCATTTACATCGCTTCGCGTCGGAAAAACTTGATGGAAAAAACCACAAAGAAGGTTTTCTTGGACTATAATGAACGAATATGTTTCGTTTCGTTGATAATCACTTTGTTTCAGCAGACGGCGAGCCAGATGCCTTTAGCTATCTATTTATTGCCAATACTTTAAGCCCTCGCGGGCTGCAACTGAGTGGAGTTGAGGAGAGGAACTCCTCCGCTTATTTTTTCCCGACATTTTTGAGCGACTGTATATGGATATGACTCATAAAGACTCCGTTCATAGCAAACTCGAATTCCTTCATTTGGCCTGACATTCCTTTCACGACGTGTGTTCCTGTTTCCAGCCTATTTCGAATCAGAGATTATTACAACGTAATAAAAAAAAAACTCTTACAAACCTTCCAAGTGCCGTGGTTTCCCAAGAGTGCCCTGACAAAATCATATTTTTAAATTACTTAGAGCAGTTGTTACGCATCAGGGTAGCCTCTACGTATTCTTCACCTCCCTTCGCGCTCCCACCTGTTCCAACAGAACTGTTCATACCCGGTATGAATGCCGAGAGCCGCATGCCAAAAGCTGCAGTATCCCAGGCCTTTCTGAGCAACACAACTGAAAAGGGCTGAGAAGAGACCGGAATCTTCACAGACGGCTCATCTTCGATTAAGAGTTCCCCCTGCAGTTTATAGATGATCTCTATCGCCTTCAGCGGGCAGCGTCCTTCAAGTAGGTCAGAGCTGCACGTCATCAAAGCGGCCCTGTATGCCTTTTGCAGTAAAGCTATTTCACAGCCATATACTGTAAAAGAGCAATACAAGACCTGTCAGGCATGTTTAGGAAAACTAAGGTTCAGCCATTTACCACAAACATCGGATATCAACATCACCTGGCCAGCGTCTCAAGCCACTGCGCACTTTTCCGATGAATCACAGCCCACTTTGGCGTTTTAGGCCGCAAGAAAGAAAAAGAAAAACGAAGCCCATCACATGAATTACAGGATTGTTTTTGAAAATATGACCCGTTCGTGAAGGAAAACTCTAGGAATGTGAAAAAAGGAGTCGGTCCTGCCTGAAACCATCTTGAATAATGCGTTTCCTCTTTCTATTCACCTGATCCTAATATCTGGACTTCCGCATATACTTTCTCGCCATCTGGAATATCTCTACCATCGACTCCTCCTCAATGACGCGTTCACAAGCAGCTAGGTTTAGCGATAAGGACGAAAGAACAGTCCACACTGTGACAAATGTGACTTAGCTGAAACTATGGAGCACATTTAGAGCGACAGCTCTACTCAATGCAAAACACGAGTTTGAGTCCGTGTGTTGGTATGACCTTCAAGTGCCCTTCGGACTTTGCGATTTCATAGCAGCAGCTTTAAGTCAGATGTCAGAGCACACTTTCACTATGGCCAACACGTTGGTGTTTCCAAATTAGACTCGGATGTTTCCAAAATGTTGCCCATACCAGCCCCAAATTTAGACCACTTCACCCCCCAAGTTTGATCTTCTTCGATTTAGACCAAAACTGATATCCAGGCTAATTTGAGATCCTCGTTACGATGGTAGTATCTAAATTTCACCCTGGTCACTCCCAAATTTGGCCCACCGCACCCAAGAAATTTGACCTTCTTCCATTTGGACCAACCCATGTCCAGCCTAATTTGACCTTAGTCATTCCGTTGGTTGATCCTTGGTTTGTCCTTCGAGAGGCCTTGACCTTTAAACGGAATCCAGAGCATGTTGTTTAACAATATTCTCGTGATATACTAGCAAGAACAGCTATCGCTCGACCACTCAGTGTAGCATAGTTAGTCTGCTGCTAGAATACCGACCTTATTAGCGCAGGCGTCAGAGTTGTAGTGTGAACATCCCCAAGGAAGCAAAGCAATTGAAAAGTCAGTTAAACTAATGTTAGGGCAGTGGAATTGGTCGAAGACGTCTGAGAATCATTTAAATATGCAAAGTAATTGAAGTGAATAGTATATTTAGGCTGAATTTGGCGGGAATCAAACACACGACCATCGTATTCGGGGACGAGCACAATACCCATTGACCATGAAGGCTAATTGGTTCAAGCTGAACAAAGATGAACCTACAGAAGGCGTTGCGGTCTTCGATTTAGTGAAGCGTCTTAGGAACGTGGACTGATGCGTCCATAACTAATTGCGAGTATGCGATTTAGGAATTAGGCTATGATGCGAGAAAAAAAGCAGGCTATTGCGTTCTACTCTTAAAGGCGAAGCTCAGGCTTCCCCAAAGTTTTTCCGACGCGAAGCGATGTAAATGGAGATTCAAAGACACTTCTAGCGCCTCGGGGGCCAGAACGTACCACTTATCGTAAAGCTTTGCTGTAGAAGTTTATGAGTGATGATTGAGTGGTACTTAAAGGGATGCTGAAGCACTTTTAAAAAAAAAATGAGTTCCTTGCGGCATTTTATAGCTTTTGTCCGCCGAAAAAGAATGTTTCATTCAAAAGGGCGGAAATAAACACAAAAAGCAGTTTTTTAGAAGGAAATGCTCCCCATCGCCTCAAGGCGCCGAGCGAATGCCGCTGCTGCCCGCGAATGGCCAGGTACGTCGTGACGTCACCCACGAGGATCTCCGGCCAGCACCTACGGCGTTGCTGTGTAGCGGGTTGCTTCGGCTGGTTTAAGAACTACGTTTTGGAAATTATGGATAATTCAAGCAGCGTTGAACAGTTTGGACCCTAACAATACATGTTCGAGCCATCGATCAGCAGCTTCAGTAAACGACGGAGGCGACGACGCCGCGGAGTGCGCCGGCAACGAAAGTCAAGTCGCGACAGTTTCACGAGCTCGAAATCTCGACTAATGCATATGTTTTGCGTAGGTGCATGCACGCGCATGTTTTGTGTAGGTGTATGTACAAGTGGCAATAAAAATAAGGAATTCGCGTCGAAACGTTCTGGCGTGCTCGCTGCTGCATAAAAGCCGGACAGCCAACTTTATATAACCCCTGTAAACATGATCGAAATCAAATTGCCAGCATGCTTACACAAGTCGCGTGAGGTAGAGCACTTAATTGTTCATTTATTTATAGTGGCGTGCCAAATGACACCTGAAGGCCTTTTAGAACATCAAAAGGAAGTCAGACTGCATGAGCTGGAGAGGGTTCACTACTGTACTGCAGCGCGAAGAGACGAGACGACGGAGGAAGCTCCCGTGTGTGCTATTCCTTCTGTAGCATGTTCGGGCTACGGTTCGACCACGAAACTTCTGCACAAACCCACGTACGCTTTTTTTTAGCACGCTGAAAACACTTTTGAACAACAATTGTGGCAGCGTTTCGGAGGTCGCCGGGCTACTCTTCAAAACTGGTGGGCTGCGAGACATTGTGACGAAGTAGAAGACGAACTGTGCAGTGGCGCGGGCAGGAGTGCTGGCGCCAGGCCGTCCGCCATTAAAATCATTCTGTAGCCATCTGTGATCGCATCTCATTGATCAGCTTGCCGTCACGTAACAACATATATCCTTGCTGCTACTGCTAATGCATATCCAGACAACCCGCCGAATTACTTGTGGCAGATATACGTGCACCGCAGCTCGACGACTTTGCGTTCTGACTCAAGGTAAAATTTGCATGAATTCTGACGCCATTGACGATCGTCAGCCATGACTGGGCGTTTGTGAATGCAAATGTTTGCATTGCTCAAGTATACTAGGTTGATATAATCAGTTTTTGTTCAATTAGGTGCCGCTGTGGCGGCTGCGCGCTGATGAAAGATTAAGATGATTGCTTGTACTGCAAGGAGGTGAAAGAAATGAGGAAAACGCAAAAAGGCGTACACTGCATAATGAGCTCAAAGGAGTGGAAGACTGTGTGCCTCAGTAAGGCAGTACTGGAAGTGCCCTTAGCTCAGCATGAATGTGAACCAGCTGGAAAAGGCAAAAAGTTTACATACAGGTAAAAAAGCAATATAATGAAAAGAGTGATATTGGTTCAATAAACACATTTTGTGCAGGGAGTTCCGGTATGCTGATTATACTGCCAGTTTGCCTGGTTAACACCGAAGAGGCTGGAGGAGAACAACCGACGGATTCTACGAAGCTGTGTGCTGAGTGCTATTCGAAAGATGTAGCATGCCAAAACTGGTTCATATCCACGCTTCATGCCTTACACTGAACTCCCTAAAATAGACGAAGCAAACGGCACTGGCAATAGATAGCGTTGTTCACGAAAGCGCGGGCCGCAGCGGAGCAAGCAAAACAGGACGGCCAACCGACACTCCGTGAATAGCGTCACGTCCGCCAGTTCTCCCATTTTTGGCGTCCCTCACCTTACGCTTCCGGAAGCGACTTGGGCGTGTCGGCTGCGGGTTTCTGAGAAGCGATTGCAGCTTTTTTTGCGGACACAATCGAGAACAAATTTACACACATGATTTCCAAGGTTCCTTCTTTACAACCACAGTGTTTCATGTAATTTGAAAGCCGTTCCAGCTTCCTTTTAAGCAACCCTGGGACAGGTTCGAAAATGGCCGCATAAGGAGGAATAAGCTTATATCAGGAATTTCACCGCTAAATCAAACAAATAATCATTACACTGCGTGTACCATGCGCTTATCCTGAATCCTTCGTCCCCAGAAAGACATGATTAGGTTTCCACAGCCTCGGAGTCGCGAAAAAGACCCTGACCATTGCAGGAATGACACGTGTTCGTGTGCTTGCAAAACCTGCAGGTTCCAGTTTTCACCAGCAACTCGGGATATCAGGGGCCGTATTCTATGAGGAGCCATACTGCATTTCATTTGGTGGGACATCAGCGTTACGGCAGCATCAGACGAAAGCAGCAGACGGCCATTTACAGAAATCACAATGTAGTGGGTCCTCATACAAGTGATAGCCTTCACCACTCGCCGCACGCACCGACTCACCATTAGCTTGATATCGTAGCCAATGGTCAGGTCGCTTCCCACGGACATTTGAAAGTCGCGGCTACGTCTCCGAACAGCAGTGACCGACGCCAGAGGACCAAATGGATGCGGAAGGGGAAATGGACAAGAGATCCCTCGGGTGTACGGCCCTATGCCTCGACAGGGTATATTACCTTCTTTGGGCTAGTTCTGCTTCTCTCTAGACCATTTTATCATGGGTGCCGCCATATTGGTCGTGACGCCGACCACGAACGCCACGCTTGCTTGTGTGGTCGACCGGAGCTACGTTTGGCGGAGCGCGAGTAGCCGTTGTGTGCGCTGCGCATTCCCGCGCTACTGAGCGTTTTTCGTCTGGTATGTACTTTTGTTATAAGTATTGATCTGGTATGGTTATCGTAGTAGTTGGTAGTCTTAATCTGGCTCTGCTGTCGCTGGCACAGCCTGCCTGTGCACACAGAAAGTATGGTGCTTGCATGCATTATCGAAGCACCACAGAAGGGAATGTTCTATGATATGTCGATATGTCTCTGCAGCGTTCTATGCAGCCCAGCAGATGGAAACCGACAATACAGAATAAATACAAAGAATTTGTATTCAGTATTCTTCTAAGTGTTCGTGCAATTTTTTTTTCCATTGTTTAGTCGGTATAGTCTGGTACTTCCCACATAGGTTACATGTGTTGTCCTATAAAAGAATCATTCAGGGTGGGGATGCGCTGGAACGTCAAAAATATTTAGTCACGACAAATCCTGTGTAAAAGTATAAGAAATTCGCGCGATTTAGCAAACTGCAGTTTAACAGCTCGTTCGATACATTGAGACGCGCCCCGTGCTACTGCATGTGGCGCTTCTCCCAGCAGCTCTCTTCAATCACTTTTCCCGCTCTGAGGTTAGTCGTCTGCTCAGCCTTAGTCGTCTGCTGGCAGCGCTTGTGCTCTGAAGCCGCGTAACGAGGTGAACGTAGGCTGTGCTTGAGGTTGCCCTTCGGTTTCATGCACTAATTTTTCACACCGCATCGCTGTGATGCGGTGAAGCCAACCTAAGTAACTAAAAATTTCCGGCGGTTCTCTGACAGGCTTCGCTGCCGAAGGAGTTGCAGAAACCAGCTCTGCCTGAATTTTAATGAGCGATCATTCTATACATATAGTGTGCTGGTTGCACGATCATATGTGCTGGTTAAAGGATCATACATCTTATCACAGGCAGGAACTACTTCCATAGACCGCTGCGGCTTCGATGCGAAATAGTTTAGACCTAGCAACGCCTCATGAGCACTGCGCTGCCAAACACGCCGGCCGGCGGCACGTCGCTCCAAGAAGTGTATCCACGTTCATCTAGATTACAGATAAACTATCTCGTGTCATATTTTATATTAAAATTACCGATATATCGAAAGATTTCGCGATCCTTCCAGGTTCGACATATCCGGACATAAGTGTGTATCTTGCACTAAACTGTTGTTTTCTGCCCTGCTGCAATTTATCAAGGAAACGAACAGGAGCAAGGTGTGTTTTTCAGCGCTTTCTGGGTGCCCTTTTTTAGTACCTCTTTGTTAGGGCGCTTGCTAATTGCCAGATATCTGCCAAATAGACCAGTATGTATGCCCATATGGCACAGCGTTTTCACCCCCTACGAGCCGTTCGGATACGCTCCGGCGGACCCCATGATAGCGCGAGACAAGGCGGCCTTACGTTCGCGAGTACATGATCACAGATTTCTCTTCCTTGTTGAAACCAGGGGTGTGTGATATGCAAGGAAATAAACAAAGCGCCTCGCTATTCTAGCCTTAGCGAAAGGTGATCGGGCGACATCTCCACGAAGGCGACTGCAGCCATGGCGGACGGGTGTTCGGACCGTTGTTCGCGGCAGTGACGTGTTAACGAGCTGCTCGGCATGCTCCGGCGGGATCACCGGGCAGGTGATCCGCCTACCGAGGCACGCAAGGAGCGCGCGTTCGGTAAAGGCAGGAATGCCAGCTACGCAGCGCGTGGCACGCACGTCGCCGTAAGACATCCCGGCGGCGGTGGGGTAAGGAGGCGATGTGGTGGCGCATGCGCACGAATGGCGACGCCGACCGTCACCTGCGGCCACCTGTCGTCGGGGGCGCGAGGCGCCCGTGACGCGAGGAAAGGAAGGAAGCCAGCGAGGTGGTGGTGGGGGGAGGAAAGACCGCCGGGCAGACCTGTTTCAGCGCCGACCGACCCTGGCAGAGCAGCGGCAGTCCCCGCAAAAGGTGCGTCGTCGCCGGAGGAGAACCGCGCGGCCTGAGCGAATCCGTGCACGCGCGTGTTGTCGTCGGTGCCTCCGCAGCTGCAGCCGTGCGTGCGCGTGCAGTGGCCCGCACGACCAAGGGGAGGGCCCCCCTCGCCTCCACAACGATGGGACCCGGCCTTGTGCTTTGGATACTTACCGCCACTCTACTGCTGCCTCGGCTGCGCTGTCAGCAACAGCCAGCAGACGGTGAGTGCCGCGTCCACAAAAGGCCGCCGCTGCGTCTTGCGTCACAGCGGATTACCACACGCGGCACCCGGGGCCGCTGTCAGTGCCAAGATGGAGTCGCCTGCGCGCTAAGGCGACCCGCTGACGACAGCCGAGCATCGATGGCTCTCAAAGGGCTTGCCGCGAAGGATTCGATCGTGCCGAGTCGTGGGCTGAGCCCAGCACGTGGGCCAACAACACGTGAGCGCCGTCTGTCGAGGAGCAGACGATGCGCCAAGAGCTGCGAGACCTGGACCTCTGTCAGTACCCAAGCAGCACAAGTAATTGGCCCAACGTTGGAACTGTATTGGCAAAGTTGGCCCTACAAAGGGCCAGGATGGGACCATCCTGTTGCAATATTGGGCCGATGACCTGTGCTGCTTGGGTAGTGGTCGGTTTTGCCTGCCTGCGTTCCTGACGTTAGCCTCTGCGAACGTTGCTTTACACTGAAGCTTCAGAAGGGTACAGCGCCGGTGCGCTCACACCGCTAAGGAGGCGTCTAGAATGCAGCTACTACGGTGCTAACGTGGTAGTTTCGCTGATGAATCGCAGGGGCTCCGATGTATTCAATATGAAGGGCAAGAGTTAAACGGCCGTCTTTTTGCTGGAGCATCGGGTCATCATATTCCCATCGAAACTTCGGTTTTTTTATTCCTTACTCTTGACGACGTACCTAGAGTCCTGCAGTCATGGTTTGGGTGCACCTTTCAAGTATTGGTATAATCAATTTCTTGTGTATGCTTCCCGGAGGTCGGGGCTCAGTGACAGCTGTGAATGGAACTTTGCCCTTACAAGAAACTATCATTTGGCAGATTGTTGCTCCAGGATCTTCCAGAGAGATAGTACTCGACAAATTTCTTTCTAGCAGAAAGGCTGCAAATTAGATGTTTGGGAATTCAGTGGCCTGAAAAACGAACGCGGCGGCTTTTTGATTTTGTTCCGCCCTGGTGGAAAGGGATGCGCGTTACTGACGGATCAAAGATACGGCTCGCTGCGCGCGAAACCTTGAAGCGCTTGTCATGAGTGCGCTTCTGGGCGGATCTTGCGTAACAGGGTGTTCAGTCTTTGCAACGATAGGTGACGGCATGAATAACAACAGGCAACCTGGGCTCTGAGTTGACGTAGCAAATGTGCACCGCGAAGTGAGATGTTTTTAAACTATTTTTAGGCTACTTGATATGAACTTATCTCCAATTCATTCTAACTCATATACAGCGAACCTTTAGTGGCTGTGGTACCACTTGTTATATACACATTTAATGCAAACGCAGATATATATATAGTAATGTACCACATTGTGCTACGATTGCTCTTATGTGACCTTTACTGTGCCTTACACATTCGTCAACTGCAGTGCCAAGCGTATGAAAGCATTGTATTCGCTCAGTATACCACTTACAGATCACTTTCTTGGCGAAAATTTCAATCAAATCTTGACTTCACCGCCGTAATCAAGTGTAATGTTCTGCAGCTATATTGATGAAATTGTGCTAAATTTGCATATTTTCATTAGGGTAATGTCTCAAATCATATCAGTGATAGCCGTTAGCGAGACACTGGGCGAGTTTTGAGACGTTCAAAGACGAACGTGAAGCAGACCATGCACCCCGCTATCACCCGTAGCCAGTAAACGCAATCTATATCTGCGTTGTGTTGAATGAGAATGTTGGCCATGAGAATACTTCACCTGTGGTAACGGGGCTACTATTGCAGTTTGTCCGTACAGCACGAGTGCAGACCGTTCGGAAGGCAGGGCGGTGCTTAGCTGGTGCTGTCGTTCCTGGTTCCTAGACTGGGATGAATTTTAGTTCCCTTTATTGATAATCTCCTCCACAAGATCGGACGAAAATGGTCTCGTATGACCCGATATAGTATATGAACACCAGCTTTAGATGCAATTTATAATTCAGCATGCACTACTTCCTTACAAATGCATCGCTTTCAAGAAGACTGGATCTCCGTATTTTTATGCAGCAATAAAAAGCTTCCAAAAAGTTGAATAAAGGCACAACTTTAGATCTCAACTAGTGTCAGACGAGGCAGAATTACCAAAGTAGTGCCCTGTTTTTTAACAGATCATTCTTCAAGGAGGTCTGCATAAATTATTGGAAATGTACAATATTTGAGGCTGTTGAATTACGAGTTTTATTTGAAGAACTTAACGCACTATATACCACTTCTTTTACTCAGTTCCTTGCCCTATGTTACTCTGTGCGGTATTTCAGTCATGCGTCACCAACGGTACTCCTTAATTACACTTGCAAAGCCCCAGACGGTCGGACCTTCCTAAGTTAGGTGTTTCTGACGGATACACGTCTTTTTTCTACGTGTACTACTAGGCTCGTTAAGAAATTATGACAGTGTGTAGTTAATGTGCTGTTTTTTTGACAATCAGATTAAAAAAGGGGGGTGGGGATGAGGGGAAGGTGACCGCAGAAGGTCTTCATTGCCCTAAGTTACGTAACGAAGATGTCAATATGGGGAATTTGCGCTGAAGTTTGCGGTGCCGATTGCAGCGCCATAACACACTGCCTAGCGAGAAGAGCTAGCAGTTTTAGGTAGTGTTCTTAGTACTTTTCCGCGCCACCTTCAGGCGCTTATTGGCGTGAGCCTCCGCGCTCTGTCGAAGGCGCACGTGCCGTGCGTCAGCTATCTATGCTATGCCGAGAGAAGCTAGGCAATGAATGCTGTCAGCTAAACGCGGGTATCTAATCGCGCAGAATGTGTTCTCGCGTTTGCAGCGGCCCAAGCGGCTGATAAAAGAAGTTTTGAGTCACAGAATGGAACAATTGCAGTGCCACCTTGGCAGCGCAGGTTTCCCATATTCGTGCCTTGTGCAGTTCATATAGCCGCTAAAATAAGCCGGGCCCTGCCAGCGTTCTATCATCTTCTGTCGGACTGAAGTAAGTCGTCCACTGAAAATTTACTATCATTTTCGATGCCGACATCGATAATCTCGACTGATAGGCTCAGGGTAGACAGCAGCTAAGGGCTCCGTATTACCAATTTGTCGAGGGTTCTCTTACTGGGCGAAGATCTAAACACTCGAATGCGATCAATTAAGTGCTGACGCCAAAAATGCTGCTCCTCCTCGGACTTCCTTCTTTAAATGGCAGAATACCAGAGCTCTGAACTGCGCTGGCGCGACTAAAAATCCTGATGTGTCGTTTTTGAACTGAAGCGAAAGCTGTCTACGCCACCACATGACCGCCTATTCGCTCGGCGCGACGCGAGAGCTCGGGCGTTTACAGCTGAGGGCGATTCCCTGAGATTAATATCCCCGTGCGCGTTAAAAACAGCAGGCAGCGGCTGCCTGCGCTAGCCGTGCAGCTGTTCACGTGCCCCGTTGGTCCCCCCCTCCTGCCGCGAGTTCTTGATCTGCACTGGGAATCGTTGACCCCCTCCCTGCTCGACCAGATTGGCGCCTCGGCGGCGTCTGCGTTCGCAAAACGCCGCCCGTCGGCCGAGGGGTGATTGCGAGGCGTGTCCGGCGATAGCGAGCAACAAAGGGCGGTAGCTATCTCGATCGCGGCTGGCGCGAACAATGGCTCTGGAAAGGTGTGTAACGTCGGGGCACCGCGGAACCAGTTTTGTCCGAGTGGTGCGTTACCGTTGCGGCCCGTCTCTCGCGCGTATCGCCCCCAATCGCCGTCAGCTGCGCGGAACAGTGCCCGCCGTGGAATGTCGGCGCCCCTCTCGGAAAACCGGCACGCAGTCGTGGGTTGCTGTGTAAGCGAACTGAAAGCCTGCTGTAAACCTCCTTGTCTTAGCGAAACCACAGGCAGCGTTCGGGGACCGCGAGATGCTGTTAGGTGATCATGTTCAGGCTTTGCGGCTTCCATCGGCCCGGGAAGCGTATATATTGACAGGCTCGAAAATCCGCGTTTCTTTTCAACTGCATGCAGGCAAAAGGAAAAAATACTAAGTACGTGAGACCAGCGGCAACGCCGTTACTTTTGTCAATTTGTATATCGGTGCAGCCAGCGTTTAACTCTTTGCTCTCGCGAGCGAAATGTTGCTGCTGCCGAAGCTGCGTGTCGTCGCGCAATGTGTGGTCATCCTCGAACGCGCCAGGCTTCAAAGGCCATCTGTATGATCCGCCAAAAAACTCGAAACACTTCCGCCGAATAAAAGTGCTTTTGCAGCACGTGTTGTTACACACCAATTATTTACATCCCAGTTGAATGTTTGCGTTATTTTCATGGGTGCGGTGGGCATGTGCGAAGGAAAAATGGATAGCTTAAATTTTACTTATTCACTAATCTACATTTATTGCAGCCACGAAGGGGCTATACAAGTAGTGCTACAACTACGAAAGGATCAACAATTGTTGAAAACAAAACATTACGCGAGTTGGAAATGAACATTCGTGGCATTAATAGCGACAAACACGCCTAGCTGGACTGCGTCTCTTTCCAACACAAACAATCAGATGCATAAAATGACAAAAATAAAATTGCACAGGAAAATTACGGAGAAATTAATTTTAAGCCGTAGCACGGATGATGCAAGGCACGCCCTCCTGCGCGCTGCCGCTCTGAAAAATAAGTGGACATCGGCTTTTTTCATCTCAAATTCCTCGTTCGCAACAGGGATCGCCCTCTCAACTCCGTCTCTCCGCATCCGGCCGTCACCGTCGGATGCCTGTTCGCGCGTAAAGTGCCCATGGCACCCGCGAAGAACACCAGTCAGAGTAAAGAAAGGAGTAATTGGTGCACGCATGAAGAAACACGCACGCTTGCTCGAGCGCTGCAGACGCTGCGGTCAACGGCGGCGGGAAACGTTGTCTTCTTTTTCTTTGTTTCTGGACGCCGCTGGAAATCTGCTCAGGCATATCCTTGTGGCGATACGCGGCGCAGTTCCCGAGAGAAAGTGGAAGCCGTCTTTTCATTTTGCCGGATGTGTCGCAAGGCTTGGGAAACCAGCTCAGGTGCGGTGCTCCTTTCCCGTTATTTCTCGATTTCTCTCTCAACCACCTTCGTTCTCCTTGCCCGCGTGGCAGAAACGACGAAGGGGGAAGGAAGACGAAGAGAGAAAGCGCCGCCGTGCACTGCCAGCTCAGCCTTGCTGCAAAGCTGCTGCTTCTCGAGTGCACCTTCAGGCATGCTCTCCGGAGGCGCCCGTTTCCGCTCTCACCGCATGAAGCTGCTGTGAGGGATGTGTGCGTCCGTCGATGCGCGAAGTGATTCGGGGCGGATCCGTTGCAGTGCAGTCGGGTGTAGCTCGAATAAAGCCGACCCAGCCTGTTTTATCTGTCTGGACACGGCAGGCAGGGTCGCGGCGCGCCCATCCGAAATGGCGCGCCGTGACACGCGGTGGTTCATTTTGTTTCCTTTGTTCTTGCATCGGCTGCATGTCCGGCTTCTCAAGAACTGCGCAGTGGCACCATGTGAGCACTGGGTGCAGCCGACACTGGGTGCGGTGGGGCGGATATCGAAGGAACTGGCACTGACTTCTTTCGACTATTTTGTGATGAAAGGTCTCTTTGCTAACCGCAACCTGCTGACCATGAATACGGCGTGCGCAGTCGCAAGTCTGACGGACAATTATGTATTTTCTGGTTTAGCTTTACCCCGCGCGTTGCTACACTCATTGCTGAAAGTTGGGTTATG
Source organism: Amblyomma americanum (assembly GCF_052857255.1). Lineage (NCBI taxonomy): Eukaryota > Metazoa > Arthropoda > Arachnida > Ixodida > Ixodidae > Amblyomma > Amblyomma americanum. Next base: position 60,165,828 of record NC_135499.1, on the reverse strand, counting down.
AGGTTCCCTTCCTACGTGGTCGTTGCTATACAGCTTTTGTCTATGTTCTCGAAATCGCCTACGTCATTGACAGACCAGCTTCCACAAAGCGGAGTCTAGTAATGGTTCAGATGCCCGTCGCAGTGCTCCTTCGCATAGGGTCTCAGCTCACCAAGCTGCACTTTTCTTTTGTGTGTGTGACTTTGGTCTAATGTCATCACCAGGGTTAACTGGAGAAATAAGGGAGAGGCCTTTGTTGTTCATTGGACGCGTTGTCAGGCTGATGATGATTATCGTTAGGAGTTTAGCACACTGCATACACTAGGTACCGTAAGTGGCATAAATATTTTATTTACTGGGCGTCGGGCGCGTCCGGGCTCATGACAATATGAGCGTTAGGAACAGGGTTCTTACACTTTTATATTCGGCAAACTTCCAGGAACTCCGCAATGCTCTCTGTCAAGTTGTCTTTTTGCCACTGACCTGGACTACATTTTTGTCCAGCTTGGGCAGAAATCACTGGCCGCCCAACTCACGCCGCCTGGTATGCGTTAGGAGCGCGTCGGGCGCGGCACCTTCTGCACTGCGGGGGCCGTTCGTGTCCAGCTTCTAGATGGTGGTTCAGGCTCTCCGGCCTCACGTTTAATGCCAACGCATCCCTTAAATTTGATTGCAGTTTTCCTCGGAATGGAAACTTGCGAAGAGGGGCGCGAAGAAGATACCGCGCAAAACAGAACGGTGCTTCTCTCTTCGCGTCAGTTGTGCGTTTTCGCCATTCAAGGCGCGACCTTTCGCGTCGAACCGAATCGCTAATCAGCCCACTATAAACCTCTGCTTTATTTTAATTGGTCATAGTTAGGCGCTCTTACGGCTTGATGTCAAGGTATTCCAAGCATGACTCCCAAGTAGAAGCGCACCGCCTTGCTTCTTGGACGTATACCCTTTTTTGTTTTGTTGATCCTTTACAGCTTGCTCATCTGCGCTAAGGTGCCTCGATGCGCGCGCCCCTTCCGCCCCATCGTGGAGGGTGGGGACATCCTTTGAAAGGGTCAGTTCCGCCTCGGCGAGGACGCGCGCCATTTTTGTACCGACTCCCTGTCCTGCGTGCGTCAGTTGCACGCGCGGCGGCCTGTTTCCCGTCGATTCCAATTTTTCTTGGCCGCAAGACGAGGAAGACACGCCGGGGTGTTGCGCGCCTGCGTGGACACATAAATACCGAAATGGCTGGGGAGCGTTTGCGTTTCCGAGAGAACCGAAAAGAAGCCTTCTGTGGACTGTGAAGGTGAAACGTGACAAGTGGCAACATGCCGAAGACAACCAGCTATGCTGTCGATGATTTGGGCATGTGGTCCATCTTCTAACCCATGGCAAGCGCAAGCTAGCTGCGCCAGACACATATGAAACCGAAGGTTCCGAGATACTCTTCATTGAAGGGCTTACTGACATCTACAGAACGTACCATGCTGTTTCATATTGGCGGATTCCTCGTGAAAGACATTATCAAAGAGATATACAGTGGCGAGCAGTGCAAAGCTGCTCTGCGAGGTTCGACAGACAGTCAGCATTCATGCCTGACAAGACTAAAGGAATACACCCGGAACGGCGGCTGCCTACATTGCCCCGGTGCTCAAGTAACGAGTATTCTAAAGCCGTGCGAGAAACTTTTCAAGGATATCACAGAAAGGGCTTAAAGCCTTCTTACTGCACAATCTCCTTTTCAGGGTGGAGTCAACGTACAGTGACACCACAATTTCGCTTTAGTGGGCATAAAGCTTGTGTGTAATTTAATAAACTTTGTTTCTATAGCATTTGCATATATTCCGCATATTGTTGTCATATTTAAATGGAGTGGTGTCGCAAAGCTTTTTTATCACTGCACTATACTTTCTGTGCATTCGTTTAGTGATTTCCACATAAGTGGTTTGCTGTAATAGAAAAATATATATTCACCCAACGCAGCACGAACTTTTTCCAAAGTAAGCAAAATAGGCAGAAATTGTTCGTTTGATTGGGGGTTTTCAACGGCTACGCTTCCAGCAAACTTAGTTGGCAGGTTAATAAAATGTTGTTGAACGCCGTCCCGCCGCAGTGGCTCAGTGGTTAAGGCGCTCGACTGATAAACCGGAGTACCCGGGTTCGAACCCGACTGCGGCGGCAACATTTCGATGGAGGCAAAACTCAAAATGCGGCTGTGTGCTATGCTTTGTCAGCGAACGTTAAATATTGCCAGGTGGTCGAACTTATTCCGAAGCCAATCACTGCAGCAGTTCTCCCTCTCCCTACCCTACTGCTTCGCCCACGACGTGGTTGAGGTGTCCTCCTAAAAGAGAGCGAGAGTTAATTCGCCTTTCGGTTTCCTATAACCACAATAATTACTGTCAAGGCCCGATTAAATGCCGATTTTACATGAACAGGTTTCGGAAAATGTGGTATAATATTGGACGTCGCAAATAAATTCCATATACCTGCTCTTTAGCATCGTTTGTGTGTGCGCGCTCCCGAAGAATAACTGCCTTATGATAGGCAGCCACAGATGTCCTTGACTTCGCCAAAAGAATGAAATTTTATCATTCGAGTCACACGCCTTCTATTTATATTGATACGTGTCGCTCCGTGAGCAAAGGAGCTCACTTTCAAGGAAGCGCGTTCGGCCCCAGTCCGCGCTCCGAAGCGCGATTATAAGAGGCCACAGATACGTCAGAGGCCTTAGCAGACGACGAGGCTGTCCCCACCCTCGACGGAGCGGCGGATGGAGGCGCGTGCATCGAGGCGGCGCACAAAGCGCCGCAGTCGAGGGTTTTAGCGGGCTGCTCTTTAGCCCGCGACCTTCGCAGTAGTGGCAGTAGTAGTAGCAGTAGAGTCACTTTTTCGGTCGCTCGATATATTATTGTGAGGCGAGTTTTGATGCAACGCAGTTTTACTTCCAGCTCGGAGAAGAACGCTTTTATTAATTTACGGTCCGACGGTTATCGAACAAATACGTGCCCCCAGCTGACCACGGGAGATCGATCGCTTATGAAGTAGTGACGTGACGGCGAATCAGTGTAATCATATCGCAAACAAAGCATGCGGGCGATAATGCGGCCCGGCATTTTTTTCCCCCTCAGTGTCGGCAGAAATAGGGCGAAAACGACGGCGCCCGCTTCGCTCACTGCCGTGCTCTGCGTGCAGCCGTCGCGGAGACCTTGGGGCCCCGAGAGAGGCCAGTTGCGACGTCCGCCGGGACTTTCCAGCCGCCGTCATAACCTGTCAGGGGCGTCTCCGGTTCCGCTTTACTTATGCGTCGCGCCCCCCGAAGCAGCGAGACAGGCTCCGGGTGGGAAACAACAAAACCATCCCCAAGGGGTGTCCACCTCTTGTCCTCGTGGGTTTGCTCGCGTACGCACGTGCGAGCGCCCGTGTGCGTCCGCTGCGACGGGAGCACCCGAGGAAGGCTGCGACGGTGAGGCGGAAGCAGGCAAGGCGGCAGGAGGATGTTGCCGAGAAGCGCGCGTGGTTACTATATAGATTGAAATGAAAGCGACCGGTACGTGCGGAAGTGTGGCTGTCGGGATGACAGAACTACTTCTACACGTGGCTGCAATTGAGGAGAATGCATCATGGGTGCTAAACAAATAAGAACTTCGTAAGTATGATTACTAGCGCGCCTTTTCTTTTTTTTTTCGGATTATAGTTTTCGCCTGAAGGAACAATGCCCTTTGTAAATGTTAAACAGCAGTGCAGAAACTATGCATTCGTTACTGTGCGTAAACTGCGTGCTCCGTTTCATGTGATACCTATCTGTAGGTTCCGGGAAGAATGCAGGTGAGGTGGTGCAGTGGCCAAGGCAGAACCTACAAAGAGCTGCGGGCGGAAGTGGCACCCTTGTATGAACCAGTCGGTGCACCAAAAAGATTGCTGAATCCGCCTTCTGTTGTTGTTACATTCACATTCTTATCATTTCGCGCCCCTGACGGATGAACAATCGCCGAAGAAATTAAACATCATGCCGCTAAAGTAGGAAACGCTTCGTTCAAGCTTGCTGTCTGCTGGTTTCGGTAATTGGGCCTGTGTTTAATGAATACTTTTTTTTTTGTGAATCATCCTTTGTCATCACTTGTGTGGCAGACAAGAATTTCAAGCGCCAAAAGTGAACAGCATGATAGATGGGGGAGCAGTGAAAAGGCTGGTGAAAAGAGGTGTTTTCCTTTCCTTTCTAGATTGTTTTTTTTTCATACAGTAGATTTTCGCTCCTTCCTTCTTGTTAATGGGAAGCTGCCTTCAGAGATATCAGAGCTAAGAACCACCGAGAAATGTCACTGGCCGTCTCCAGCACCTCAAACATTGCTCTGTTTATGGCAATAAATCAGAACAATGAAAGCGGAAGAATTCGCCGTTGACTACGCGAGTAAATTGCGCTCTCCTCGTCGCCGCAGTGCTGCACCAAAATGACGCGCTTCCTCATTGCAGCGCTTTCGACCTCCCCGTGTGCGCCCGGTGATATCGAGCCGCATTTCCGGCGAGCGAGCCTGCAGCGGCGCTGGTTGCGGTGGCCGCTATCGCTCGCCTGCGGGGCGTTCCCCCAAGGTGTTAGGACACCGCCGTTCGCGCCCTCGTGCAGCTAGCACAGGCCCCTGCGTCCCTCGTTTGTAATAGAACGCTAGTGCACCGGGATTGTATCGGCGCATGCAGTGAGGAACTTTATCGCGCGTTTTTGTTTTGTTTGGCTTTGCAGATGCTTCCGTTCAAGGTTTTGCGAAAAATATTTGATACCGATAAATGCCGTTCTTATCTATAGCATTTTATATGCATATCGCTGCACGCATATTTTAGATAATTCCTGCTGCATCCTTGCAGCTGTAACACCGTTGTCGCTGGCTTTCGTGAGAAGTCTTCGTTTGCATCCCTTATTGACAGATAACAGGCAGTCAAGGACAACATTTCAGCTTTCATTTTTGAATTTCAGTACTTGTTGAGCGCTTTGTACCCGAGTTTTTTTTCACAGATGAAGTGGATTTCATGGAGGAACGTTCATTCCCGTTTCGGTTACTAGTTCCGCTCGCTTTTTAGAACTGAATAAATAGTTCACAGTCGATATAGGTGTGCACTATGAGGCATTTATTACGTACTGCCCCCGAGCACGGTGACCGCGAAATATTCAAACGCCAATGAATGAGCGAGACAGCAGACGAGCAAACTACGAATCGAAGCCCTCGACAACATTTGCACTGCCATAATCATTATCTTCATAATTCAATTTTCTGCTTTCAATTTCAGTTGGGATGCCAAGAACCCCAGTTTGTACTGCAGTCAGCGCTGCACTAATCGTCTCTTAACCTTAATCCATTCTTTTCGTTTTCCGCAGTCGGATTAATATGAAGCATTTTTGTTGGCTTCCAAGTTTAGCCCCATTGTTGAATTCTGGCAGGCTGTAATTTGTGTATACGTTACTCATCAAGAAATTTTGGAAGCGTGCGGTTTATAACTTGACGATGTCTGTGGAGCTTACACACCAAGAAGTCCGTGGGGCTTTTCAGCGCGCGTGCTTGTTCAGTATTTTTTTTCTGCTGCAACTGCCGTAGTGAGCGCAGGGAACATTTTGATTTCGATGCTGTTGCTTGCATTCTGTGGCTGTTTATCTTGTGCGTATTCAGCGTCAAGCCAGCATTGCAATAGTGTTTGCCTAAACTTGGTGTTAGAACAGAAGAAAAACGGAACGAATTTACGCTTGTCAAGATTAAGTCTTCAAGACTAACATTTTTATCTGGTTTTGATTACTCGTGCGGCATCACTCGATCGATATCCCAGCCTAAATCAATGAGGCAGTGGCCGCTGGCAGGAAATCTAGCGTGAAATATGCAATGGCGCTTTTGGATTAGCGGGAGAGGTCCCCTCTTCTAGCCTCGCACTATACTCGGTCCCTTTAGATAACGGAACAGATTATGGGAGACGTAAACGCAGAATGGGATAGCAGCGAGCCATGTGATTGCATTTAGAAATCTGCTGCGATAAAGTGGCCGAGCTGGCGCTGGAGATTCCCTTGTTTCTGCGGAGAACACAGCTTGGCTGATCTCGACGACGATGATGACGATCATCATTGGAGTGCCTTTAGCGCATCCTCTAGGGCCCAGAAGTGGGTGCTAGAAGTTCGAATATTGAGCCTATAGGTGTTAATCATAGTGGCAACGGGCTGAACTTGTTGCGGACAAAAACAAAAACGAAGACGCGCCACAAAGAACGCCAACTGACATCTGATTTTAATGGGTGATGCAGGTTTATATGAGGCCCGCCAGCTGCGCTAGTCATATTGCATTTTCCGCGTGGCCGAGGAATGCTTTTGGATAGAATTCATAGCTGCATGGGCTTCCTGAACGTTTATTACAGTTGCGACGTTTGCTTACTCTCATTTGCACCCCAATGCTACCCTTTCATTATCCAGCATGGGCGAATGCAACAGTAACCTTGCTGTGCCCCGTTACTGAACTGTTGTCTGAAAAGTTCTATTCACTCGACCGCTGCCCGAGTGCCATTGCATGCTGTTAGCAGCGATTAGCAGCGGCGCCGCTGTGAGCGTCTCCGGCTCGTCCGGCTGCTAGAAAGCGGCGCACAGCCTCCCAATGACGTCACCGCGCTTCATCACGAACAGACCTCACGTACGGCGGCTCATGTCGGCGGATGCACATGCGTGTGTCGGTGTTATTGCCCGCGCTCGGAGCAGAAAACCGCGCCGCGGCGAGCTGGGACGCTCATTAACATGCCCGGAGGCGAACGAGGAAAGAAATCGCAGTGTCTTCGAAACCGAGCGTGACTCACTCGCGCCGCGCCAGAACCGTTGGATTTCTCCGCGAGAGGGGCGACCGCGATTATTCCCCGTTATGCTGACACACGACCACGAATAGGCCACGTGTGGGACCCTCAGTTCTGCTGGCGTTGGCTGGACACTTGTCCTGGGACAGCAGCAGGAGATACGATGTGTGTGTCCGAACTTCGCTTCGTTTATTGAGCAACGCGAGCTCAGTCTCTTGCTAAACAGCAATGCACGCCGTAACTATAAAATCATCACGGTTAATGTTTCTGGCGGAACTGCAGCATTGGCCGCAGTGCGCCATGACACAAGGTGTTTCGCTCTTCTCAAGATGGGTTCAAAGCTGGGCCGGATATATGGGTTACTCTTGGGGCTGACGAGGCTGGTTTCAATTAAATCACCTTTTTCTTCGGCTTTGTTGTAAAAAAAAAATAAAATGATGGGCGGTTTTGCCTGGTTAGGCCATATGCGAAGCAGACGCGCTCGCACTTCGGTTTTCTCTTCGGTTTTGGTTCGAGGCTTGATTTTCAAGGTCAGGCAGGCTTCGGACAAAGATCGGAGAAAACGGCGAGTGGGTACCTTAATGCTGGCGCATTAAATCTGAAGGGTGCACGTAAGCCCCGCATTAAGGGTATCACGCGATAGCGTTTTTGGGATAATGGCCATATCTAAAGAACGGGCCATTCTCTACTTCACATTAATAGATCCATGGGTGTCGTCATACTGCTCCTGGCGCAGCGGTGCTTCTGGTGGGGCATCGGTATGGCTTCTGAGACCGAGATTCGTCTTCCCGAGCAACCTGCGTCGCCGCACATACTGTGGCGAAATCGGTGAAAGGGGGGAGGGCTGGCGGCTTGGTGTTATAGCGCACTAAAAATGTTTTTCAGCACAGTTTTCATTCCTAAAATTTCTCGCTTTTTGGAGGATGGAGGGCAGATAACCCCCCTTTCCCTATTTACATCGATGTTTGTTAGGAGTAACCTATATTTGCTTGTAACAAGCACCTTGCAGCACCGTATCATTTTTAATTGATCAAGCGAGCAGAAAACGTACGCCCAGCGATGTTTTCGCAGCAGGCTTCGAGGTCTTAGAGGGACCACGCAGGCGTGGATAGTTCCAGGCGAACAGCAATTTTAGATATGAGTAAATTGCTGCCAATTAACGGCTTTCCGGCCGCATGCTTCGAGGCCCAGCACAGACAGACAGGCAGCTGCACGGACCGGCGCCAGGCCGCGATCTAACGCGGAGTAAGCAAAAAAGCACACGGGATAGTCGGCTGCGGAGGGAGCGTATGCACTGCCGTCCTGCTTGAAATTGCCGTCGGCGACGCGTGTGCGAAGGCAGTGAACAGAGGGGGCGGAGTAGCGTAGATTCCACTATTGGCTGTGCGCACCACAGACCATCGCCATGGTTTAGCGTGTTCAGAAGGGCGAAAACCAGCAAGAAAAAGAGAGACTACATAAAACAGAGAAGAGCGTAGGACGACGTGTCTGATCTGCCTTTAGTTGCGGTTTCGCTTTGCGTGCATTTCCAGAGCCCAGAAAGAAGCGAGTGTAAGGAATGGCGGTCAGCATTTGTCGCCCGAAAACGGCATTTCACTGCTAGCGCATTTCGCTTAACGGGCTAGCGGTATGAAGGAACCTTTGTCGTTAACACGACGTTCGGCGTCGAATTTGCTCTGACGTGGAGGCTTACGACCGGCGTTGCGCGTCACTCTTTAGCGCGCCGCTGCTCAATCGCTCGCTACTACGGGAACAATAGGCAGGTCGCCTGAAGAAACGTTCGGGAGAACAGCTCCGCGAACTGACAACGCGACCGCAGTCGACGACTACGTGAAATCAGGAGTTGGCCTCCTGCGAAGCGGAGCGAAAGCGTCAGTGGCGAGTGAATCCCGACGCGCGAACTCGTTATGCCGAGATGAGACAACGGCGCCAGGATCAAGCAGTGCACGCACGCAAAGGCCGAGCCCCCGGACGTGAGATACAGACGAACAAGGACAAGGTTTGAGCGTCAGTTCATAGCCAACCCGTTCGGCTTTGCGTGTTGAGCCGGCAACGGGATCGCAAAGACGCCACGACTATTGCACAACGAGGGGAGGGACGAATTCGGACAAACTCATATATGAACATGTACTAGTAAAGTTTGTTTTCCCCTAAGCAGTACCCAAATGCATGCCCCTGCGGCCGCAACCGCCCAGCACTATTCCACACCTTACACGACTGTACTGGCAAACCACCACTCCTAAAAACACGACAGGCATCGTTCGAGCAGTTGAAGGCAAGGCTGTCCAGGAATGATCCGGGAGGTCAGCGCAAGCTCATCGACTGGGTCAAGGCGGCAGCGCCAGCCGCTCGCGTTTTGAAATAAAAATGTCGACCAGAGACCAGAGAGGAAAAGGGGGGAGGGGGTGGGGGGCAACGCTGCTAGCCGACCTCCCAGCATTTCTCCACGGCGGGCAGCGTCCCCTAGTCTTTAAGTGTCTGCACTCAGATCAGGTTTCTGACAAGATTCAATTCTAGAACTTTATCAATGTAAAGCAAAGTGTGGCTTAACTAGCTGGCTTCATGGCCAGGCGTAAAGCTTTTTTCTTGAGTAAATTTCGTCAATCCTGTGCAAACAAAAGTTGTTGATTGACTCACCTCTGTTCATGAGCATGGCTAGAATATGAAACAGACTGTGCGCGAACTCTTTTCTTGGAGTCGGTCACTCCTCGTGTGCTGTTCATTTCAATTTAGTTTATGCGCATTAAGAAACACGCCTCTAAACTGTGTAAATTAGGAAAAATATATCTACAACAATAAATTTTAATCAATATTCAAATGAAATATGGAATAAAAGAATTAAAAAACAAACTCGAAGTTTTCCCCCAACTTCAAAAGGAGTCCCTGATGCCGACCACCGACTAATCAAGTCCTCTATTTCGCTCAATAAATGTTGTCAATCAATCAATCAATCAATCAATCAATCAATCAATCAATCAATCAATCAATCAATCAATCAATCAATCAATCAATCAGCAGTCTTGCCTTTGCCACTCACGGAAACCAAATCTTCGAGCCGGCTCGCATTGCAGCGCGCTATTAAACGACCAGGCGGTACTTCCTGCCTAATTTCAACAGCCTCCCGTGCCCGATGTTGCCCGTGAGGGCACCGCCTCCATCACAGTGGTTCAGTGGCATGATACATACCAGGTAACATTGAAACTCGCAGCATATATCAAGGTCGCCTGTTAATGGTTCTATGTCGTCCTGCAGTTTCCCAACCATCAATACCAGTTTTATACCCGTTTTGTTAGCAATCTTTTTATCTGTATGAAGCCGCACTCGTAGCTTCGGCCTCTAAAACAGCAAAGTTGTGTAATGCGATTTGAAATAATTTCAAGGTCATTACTAGTTACAAACTAGTAAGGACCCATCTGGCGGCAGCATGTTTCAAAACTCTGCCTAATTTAGCCGCATAGCCGGGCCTAAGCACGAATCTGTGTTGAGTAGACCGCAGTGGATATGTTTCTTGTTTTTTTTTCTCCACTTACCCTCTGCCCAAGATTCTCAGGTGAAATGAATTTAATCGGAAGCCCTCCACTATACCACGCGATTCTTAAAAAGCTACGCCATCAGGACGTGAATTGGCACTGATATCCTTGGAGTATTATATGCCCCTCTGTGCTGTAAACAAAAAAAAAACAGTAAACAAAAGCTTTGCAAAATCAAAACGTATTCATCTCGGTACCAATTTTTATGCATGCGCAAGGAAACGAAGCAGGTGCATTCCTCTGTTTTTGCAGACAGTCTTGTGCCAAGTCAGTAAAACTGTATTTATTCTCCTTCGAAAGAAATGCCACTCAAAGATGCTCACTTTCAGTTGCGCATTCAAGTCTGCATGGCAAAAGAAAACCACTTTATTCTTCGCCAATATGGGCGTAGCCTTGCGGTCCTGCGGCTTCTTTCTTGAAAAGTGTTTTTTACCATTGCACCAGGCAATCGGATTTTATTAATAGCCCGTCACAACGGCATCGTTTTAAGCGCGCCAGATATGGACGTATTTAATGAGCGTTTTTATTCCTACCCTCATACTTCAAGCGCTTTATTCAGCGGTTAAAGATTGCCTTTTTTCCTGTGGTTACAGATAAGGCGGCACTATAGGACTATAGGCCATTCTCTTAATTGGCCTCCTCCTCCTCGCTTTTTGGCATATCGTTTGCACCGGTGAACGCGCGGCGCATATGAACGGGACATTGAGACTCGCGAGGTGTGGCCGCCTGTCGGCCTTGAGCTGCCGGCAGCAGTCGCACTTCAATTAGCGGCGGCGGGTGCCAGGGATAGTTTTGTCGCTTGCTTCCTTTTTGTCAATTAGTTCCTCGATGCGCGCCTCTGCCTGTTGGTCGTCGCTTTTCTTGGCCCGTCACCAAGCTACGCCCGGAACGTGATCCCCCCCCCCCCCCCCCCCCTCTTCATCGAACCAGCAGAGGTTCGATCGCTGTTGCCGAGGTTCCACTGCCTCAGCGACACTGGCATGTGGTGAATCACTCTCCAGGCGGCAGATGATCTCGGCCTTCATTCAGGCAGAGGCGGCCGGGCGAGATAAAAAAAAAAAATCCCAGTGAGTTCTACAGTGTCAGTGCAGGTTGAAGCACCCCAGGTGGTATAAATTAATCCGGAGCCCCCCACTATAAAAGCCGTCCGTCATAGTTCACAGCGTGGTTTCGCAAACTAAGGAGCCGATCGTCGCCACGCCGTGGATCAATGACTGGCTGGAGGACACGTCATGTCAAAAGAGTTGAAATCTGGGCTAGTTAGTACATAGTTAGGCGACGTCATGCCGCCTCGATGGCGAAGGGTAGGTTAGTAACCTCGCGACTCTGTCAGGGGTGTGGGTCTGAGAATAACGTCATTAAGTACTTCTTGCCGCCCTGGTCGGTGTCGATTGGATCGGAAATACCGGCAAAACTTTCGTACCGAGTCATGTGATAATGCTGAGTGAACTCTGTACCGAGTCAAGTAATACACTCTATAGTTTATTAGTGTCACTGCGACACTACACTATGCAATACAGAGCATTGCTCTAGCATAGTTATCATTAACTTCTGATCCCGCAGAATGCAGACATGGAACCGCTTGTTTTTCTCCTTCTGGACGAGAACGTCTTTGTTCTTTATGTGAGATCAAGTAGCCATAGGTGTCGGTTATCAGCTAGAGGAGCGACTGTTGAAAAGCTATTATTTTTCTATATAATGCGTTTCCATGAGATCATGTTGCCGTTTCCAGATGTCCGCCGAAGACGGCATTCTCATGCCCCGCATTTCTGTCCACCCAGTGAAAGATAACCTCTCCTGGTCAATACTTGTTCAGACTGTACCGCCTAATCCGAGATTTTCATTACGAAACCTGGATTGTCGCCTACAAAACGACGAAAGAGAAACCGGCGCGGCCGTGGAAGACAGCGCAGTGACGCCCATGCGACGCCTCTCCCGCTTTGCATTTGCCAAGACGCAGCTGAGCTGCGTTAGCAACGCTCAAGGATGTTTCCTATCTCCGTCATACACTCGCGCGAGCAGGCGAAGCAAAAATATGTAGGAATGACTGCAGCGAGTGATTCGTTTTCATTTGTTCAGCCTTCTTTTTTCGTTTGTTCTCTCGCAATACACATGCTTTCTTTTCTTCTTTTGCTTTAGCCAACGCTTATTCGTTTCCCTTACGCCCTTAGCTTTCGAGTTGAGGTAACATTTCTTAGCCTTTGGCCCCCCAACCAGCATTGCAAGCGTCTCTTGAACGTAGAATACGCAGCCCGGAAAAGTGCTCTGGTGCCAACAAATACCACTCTCTAACCGGTATCCTTGTCGACTTGCGGAACTTGACTGACTGTAGCGTCGGCTATACATGAATGCGACAGAAGTCCACTTCGGTGAACTTTTTGAGAGAAAGAGCAGGTTTTGAGAAGGAAAGGCATGACTCGTCCTCTACTCTCTACCTCGACATTTTCACACTTTCCCTCAAAACGTGGACTGGAGTTACTGCGTCATTTCCTTTCCTCAAAACCAATTTTCAATTTTTAGATTTCTGTCGCATTCTACTAAGCGGGGCTTTTGAAGCCGTTCCCAGATCAAAACCATCGACGCCGCGCACGCCCAGAAGTGGCGCATATTGCAGGACTATATTCACTTATTACGGGCGGTAATCAGCGCTAGTAGTTTCATGACCAGCACTTATTTTTGCCTATCTTTTTTTTTTGTTGCAAGCATCAGGCCGATGATTCTTTAATAGGGCGCTGCGAATACATAGAAGTTCGCCTATATCGATATGGCACCGAAATCTTATCTCAAAGGTACGCTAATAATCCTAACCGCAAAAGCCGAGCTTTCATAAGCTAACAAGACGAAAAACAAAGCAGAGCGGTCACCATCACCGTCGAATTCTGGGGGAATCGCAGTGATGGCCTAGTGCTTTGAGCATCCGCTTCGCATGCGGGAGGTGCGGGGATCGATTCCCAGTGCCACCGGGCACCCACCGGTAGTACAGTGGGTGCAAGCTTTCCCCTGGCCGGGTGCTTGGCTCCTCTTGGGCGAAATGCTTGGAAATGACTCTCTCACCCCACCTTGAGTAAACGGAAACACCTTGTCCCATGGCGCTTTTAGGCCAGATTCCCTTGCGGCATAAAAACTCACCATCATCATCACTAATTCTGGGCGCGGATCACAGAGGCTAGTCCACACCACCGTTCACTTCAAACGGTGGCAGCAATCATAAGGACTTCGCGTGTTGGAATCGACTGGCGGAAGGATCTTTACATCCACTTTCTAAGCCGTCAACATAGCGAGAGAGGACCAGAGACTGATATTTTACGGGGAACAATAATGTGATGGTGATGTTCTCAGAGCCGGTTTAATCTGCTTTGTGCTTTGTAATCGCCTTTTTAGAATCTTTATTTGTTGATTTGAAGTTACATTACAGGTTCGTGTATTGAAGCGTTCATATTCTACCAGGCCGATTCTTTTCCATTTCCTTCTTGCGCGTTACCTGTAGAATCCTCCTTCTCTCTAATAAACTTCCGCTAGAAACGTTGGTATTGACAAAGCTCCGCTTGATTTTGTGTATTCGGGGTTTGTTGTTTGTGCTTCTTTCGCGCGAGGGTATTTTTAACCCTCGAGTCGTTATCTTCCTGTGCGTTTATTTTTCATTCTTTTTTTACCTTTTGCATTATTTGTCCACGCACTCCTGTCCAAGACCTTGTATAATGTTCGCAGTATTTGTAAATACAAACAAAATAAAGCAGGGAGTAATGCCGGGATGCGCTCCTATTTAATTCTTAGTTCTTCGCTTGCATGCTTTGTTTAATGGCAGCGGCATGCGGCTTTATCTCTTCGTTTCGGGCAAGATGCATCGGTAGAAAACTTTGGAAAAATCATGTCCAATATTCCCAAGATGATTGTCAGCGCTTCACGCTTATTAATTATCTCGAAGCTCCGCTGAGGTCATTAAATTGAGCACGACCGAGAACGACTGGCATTGTTAACCCGACGATCAACCGGTGCATTTGCTGCTGTCGCCCTCGCCGAACAGCTTTGCGCTTGTGGGCGCAAGATCACCCGCTAAACACTTCCATTCCTGCTCCAGCCTGACCTTCTGTCATCTACTGTCGTGAATTCCGTCACAAACACCTGACTATGCACTTTTTTTTTACTGGTTACCACTTGAATGCGCGCGCATGTATTTCGGACTTTGACGCGCATGCCGAGTACGCTGTCCAGTCCGCCAATGCGAGCACTGTTGCCACAAGGCAGTGGCAAAATGACTGCGCCCAAAACAGCAAATTTCAAGAGGTATATAAAATACCGGAAATTCCAGGCACCAGCCTTCGACCGCCGACTTGTGGCGATCATTCGCGCTCTATGTCTGACTCTATCTCAGTCTTCCGATGATCAATCGGGCGGAAACTTCTGGACTGACGTATCTCCGTCGAGCAATTCGTGGCGAGTCGCCGTTTCCGAACTTCCTCAGCGCTAAAAGAGGAGAGCATTAATTGGTTTTTCGTGATTAGAAAAGCGCTTTTATTCAATAGCATTGTTTTAAAATCCAGTGCATTTTACCTTCGCTTTTAAGGTGCAGACATTTCTTGCTCTGCAGTTAGCTTCATCTATAGCAAGAGCATGGCTGTTTCAGCATAATTTTTCAAGAAAAATTGTACTTTTGAAGGACCCTGTGGCGTATATATGTTCAACATGCTCGGCGCTGCGTGGCGGGGCAGCTTGTTCCAACATTAAACAAATTCTTCGGACTTGCGAGACGCTCATCGCCAATGCGCTTGATATGAAAATTATGGTCATCGCTACTCTCAATAGAAAGGAGTAAAAGGAAGTGCGCTGGAGGACAGCATACGCGCTTTTTACTTCCATATATATATATATATATATATATATATATATATATATATATATATATATATATATATATATATATATATATATATATATATATATATATATATATATATAATGTAAGTATTATTAACGCTGTGATTTAGCACTGCACATTAAAAAAAATTAAACATTCCCCTATGCACCTTGGTGTCGGTGACTGTTGGCTCCTTTCATGTTTGTCAAAAACGAGTCCCTCATCTCCTTTACCTTGTCTGCTAATTGCTTAACGAGGGTCTCGGTTCTGACAGTCTTGATGCCATAGGTAGCACAAGAGGGTTTTCGCACAGTTCCCGCCCTCGTCGTTAGATGACGTTCTACGTCACACTTGCGGTAGTACAGGACGTGCTACGTCCACCGCTATAGACGAGGGTGGCACTGGTGGACACTCTCAAGGTTCGCTTACACGCAAAAACATAAATACCCACGAGAGCAGCAGATTGGACAGCCGTCGCCGTAGCTCAGTTGGTAAGAGCACTGGACGCGATATTCGGAGGTCGTGGGTTCGGATCCCACCGGCGGCATGGTTGTTTTTTTCTTCTGCTTTATAAGTAACTTTCTTTAAGCGATAGATTAATGTAAGTATTATTAACCCTGGGATTTAGCACTACACATTAAAAAAAAATTAAACATTCCCCTATGCACCTTCGTTTCGGTGACTGTTGGCTCCTTTCATGTTTGTCAAAAACGAGTCCCTCATCTCCTTTACCATATATATATATATATATTAATATATATATATATATATATATATATATATATATATATATATATATATATATATATATATATATATATATATATATATATATATATATATATATATATATAATATGCATGCGTGCGTAATCTTGTTTCGAGTGTGCTACGCACGATTGCCAGCCAGACGCAGAGTGGCGCGGTGACAGCGAAACAACAGCTCATATGTGTTGTGATATTTTCTCGCTGCGCTTAAGTTAAATTCTTGAAATATTGTACCTGATAAAGCACACTAACTTCCGAGGACAACGAGCAGTGACAAGACTGGCTGAGTATTGAACGTATTACGTGTTCCCGCTGCGTCATTTCCTATCCTAGAATAAATATTAGTGACTACTTCTTCTGCGAAGCAAAGCAATAGAGTGCCACAACCGTGGACAAACGACACTCCTTGCGAATAGGGCTCGTTTTTTTATTTCGACACACAATGAAGCGGAAGTACTGCTATGCAATCGCCGCATAACGCTAGCTCGGACGTGGCTAGATCAGCATTCCTGGTTTTCCATCTGTCGTCTATATACCGGCTCATACTTTCACCACGAAGTGTGATGACACAAGCTGTGTGGTACAGCTTATGGACATAGACAGGGCAGGTAGTGATCCCACCTGAACTTACGCCTCTGATAGTAATGCTTGCGGAAATTTGCTGCCAGCAAGGGAACCGTTTTCAGTTATTACACAGCACGCAGTTGCTTCAGCAAATGCAAAGAACATTACGCGTTACATGGACAACCTACATAAGTGAAAAAAGCGTGAAGATAACACACGGACTTAGAAAAAGTAGTACGAAGACAGGCCCTAACTCGCAACTGAAGTTTAGTCGCGTAAAGTACGGGTATAAATAGGAACAGAAACGGCACAAAAACATATTAAGGCAGCAATCATCATATTGCGAGTGTTAGCTTCGATCTTTTTTCAGCTATACATTTCAACCAACGTGGCCTACTTTCCGTTCTTCTAAATGGATACGTAAACTCATTTTTTTTGTCTCAGTGTACCAGTGAGTTCTGGACCAGGCCAGTGTGAGGGGACGAGAAATTTCTGGCGGCGCATTCATAGCCCGTTTCCACTTATGGTAGTTACCAGGACAAATCAAAATACTGCGTCTTCTGAAGGCTTTAACACGAAGAAGCGGGAGAAGTCGAGCTGCTTTTTTGCTACAACGTTTCTGACCTTCTGCTCATAATTACAAAAACTCAATTGACGGTTTCGCTGTCTCCCTCGAGGCTTTTGTATTGCGGCTTTTGTATTCCCTCGAGGCTTTTGTAAAATCAGTGCCACTGCCTAGCACCGAAGTCACGTGAGAAGGTGCGGACATCAGCGACACATCCGCAGTTGACCCCCAGCCCAATCGTATAGGTTACGGCCGAAGTGCAGTGGGCGACGACGCGGGCTGTTAGCAACAGTGGGGGCGCCGCGCTGTTTGGCAGCTGCCCCCCGGGCGTTGCGTGAGGGAGGCCGCCAAGGCCGCGCCGGGGCTCTCCTTGGACGCCGCCTGATGGGGCGCTGCGCGAGGCCGACCCTGACGTAACGCTGTCCGACGCCCATGGGTGCGCGCGCGGCTTGGTGCAACGATCGGGCTGGCCTCGGGTCCCCCGCTGCCGGGGCTCTGCACTGCCGTTGCACGGTCGGCGGCGTCCAGCCGGAACTGATGGGCGAGCTCGCGGATCAGCTGAGTGCCCTCAATGCGGGACTGGTCAGAGAAAAATTTAAAAAAAACGAATAAATCCTTTGCGCTTTGTAGCGGCCCACGAAAGTGCACAACAGCTAACGGGAATCGCTTAGCGCTTGCCGCCTATCTGCTGAACGGAATGCGATTACTGGCACGTAAGCTCAGATTGAAATTTGCATGCAAAAGCTATGCGTCTATTGTGATGCTATCAGCCCCCAAGAAAGAAAGGCATCGGTCACTTCAATAAAAAAAAAAAAAACTCTGAGATGTCTGGCCCTCCGAGCTATGGTTTTATGGTTTATGAGGATTTATCGTCCCAAAGCGACTCAGGCTATGGGGGACGCCATAGTGAAGGGCTCCGGTAATTTGAACCACCTGGGGTTCTTTAACGTGCACTGACATCGCACAGTACACGGGCCTGTATAATTTCGCCTCCATCGAACTTCGACCGCCGCGGCCGGGATCGAACCCGCGTCCTTCGGGCCAGCAGCCGAGCACCATAACCACTCAGCCACCGCGGCGGCTCCTCCGAGCTATGAATTACTCTAAATATTTCTCTTAGTTCTAATTACACAAAAAAGGTGGCAGCAATAATTGTAGAAGCATACTAAAAAGCGATGGTACAGAAAGTCGCATGAATTGCTGCATGGCTTGTCATAACTGCTGTTGTCATGCGGTAATGCGTTTAGTTAAGTCTAGGGGACACTAACCGATGAGAAGTGCTACAAAAACCCCGAAAGTAAATTCATCTTGCCTCTAGCCGCAGCTCTCACAGAAGCTGCCATCGTGACGAAGAATTTGACGCACCGCCGCCAAACGCGCTAGACCCTTCATCATCGGCCCTGCACGGGAATCTACTCTTAATCGGAGTGGCATGAGCGAGATGCCTTGGTTTGCAGAACCTGTTGCCTGGAAAAAGCGCGCTTGAGCTGCGCTCGCTCTCGTACCGTCTGCACAGGTAGAGTAGACAAGGTAGCAAGGTGCACTTTGTTAATGTCACACTCAGTGGTCAGGAACGCAACTGCGTGTTATACTCACTGCGGGAACGGTCGTGCATGTATCAGACGCCTACAGAGTGGCTACCGTACGGCCTTCGAGCTCTGGAGCTCACTGCTTTACGTCTCCTCTAAATGGCAAGACAGGCCAGCCCCTCGTTTCCTTAGGCCCACTGTTCGACACTATCGTCGTAATCTTTGATGTACTCTCGGTTCTCGCACACTTGGGGGCCGTTTTCCGGACCCGACTGTCACAGAGAACTTGTTCAGGCTGAAACAATATGACGGAGAAGTCTATATTGGCACGCAGCCGACGATGACGCCTCAGGTATCAGCGAAGAACGTTCTTTGCCGCCTTGTCTCCAAGTTCATTTTCTCCAGGCGGACGGTCCTTGTAGTAACTTTGTAAGGTCGATGCAGAGGTAAAAGTGAATTTCCTTCTTAATGACAAACTGTGTGATCTCTCTTATAGTGCTCGTTCCTGTATCTGATATAAGCGAGAGCTGGAGATGTCTGTTGAACCACCACACTGTGTTCACGACGCGCATGATGCCGCAGCACTTAGACACCACTTTGCGTGCTCTGGCACCCCTGTATAAGACGGGTGGAGCTGGCTGCACACACAAATGAACACAGAGATCAAGACTTCCTAACAGCCCATGCGTTTGTGCGCGGAAATGTTGTCATGCTGAAGTTGTGCAGGGCAAATTCAAGAAGAGATAGTATCTTAAGTTTCGCGTGTCTAAGTCGTAACCTTGGCGTTGTGGTTGATACAACGCCACGTGTATTTAGAGCGCGAATGACGCTTTGAAGTGCCGCGTGACCAGATAGCGGAGGTGATGCGTTGATGCGGTCGCAATTCAGGCGAAGTCACGCGAAGAAAATATGGAACAAGGACGGCTTGTCGAAAGCCTGTTGTCTTCACTGTCATGCGGGATTGCGAAAAGAAGCAATCTGCTCGTTTGTTCTGCAGTGCTTGTTTTCTGTGCTCCTTTCGATTTTGCGACAGGCGAGATTGCTGGAGATTGCCGGCTAAGACCCACTCTCTTCTGCGGCCTTCCATTACTATGGAAGCCTTTATCTGACTTCAAATTTGCTCCTCTGCGTTGTGCATTACTGGATATTGATTGGTCACTTAAAAGCTGTCGAGACCACCACTGATCGAGGTTTTAAACTGGGCCTGAAACTCCGTACAAACCGTCGTGCGTTTGCGGTACTAGCTGTGCGTCACGTGCTGGCGATTCTATCAGTGATATCAAGAAAAGAGAATTGGGTCCCTCGTTTCCTCGAAGAATGTGAATTAATGCGTATTCGCCTAGGTTTCTTTTTTCCATATTTAGTGCGCCTTGTCCGACAGGGGCGTAACTCAGACGAAAGAACCAAAAAACATTTTTCTCGGCATTCAGCCTCATGTGTACTACCGAATTTAATTTATGATGCTACTTGTTCCAATTAGACAATTAGCCATGCTCTACATTCAAAAGGCATGATTTATTCAGACTCTGTTTCTAAATTATGAGCGTGCATCGTCACATCAGAGCTCATCACAAATTTAAATGCACTTCTTTTCTCCTTGCGTCTCGTCGGAATTCTTCGACCTAAGGTGAAAAGGATCATTTTCTGCTGCTTTTTTCTCGGTGAACTGATTTTACACAAGTTGTGAAAGTAATTTCTTTTCATCAATAGGCCGGCTTCGAATACCTGTAACAAAAGCCCATCTTTGATCAGAAGCCTAATGGCGTGCTATAATTATCTTTAGAAGTCAGCCCCCTACGATACAGCGCCTCCTAAGCGGACACTCAGGTATTTTAAATACATGCTGTCGGCTTTCGTTGATTCGTTTTTCTTGCGTTCTTTCCGTCATGCACGCGTGGGTGATACCGGGCCAAGCTGAATTATGCTTCCTCAGCAAAAAAAAAAAAAATGACGCTACATTGATTTTATTAGGCCTAGAGAGGGCCATCAGCGTAAACGATAAAGAACATGCGTTTACGCTTTACATCCAATAACAAACCTTCTTTGTTCCCAGCAGCACGCTGGCTGCACCGAGGTGAGAGAGAGACTGTTTCAAATGCCAGCTACGGTGATAGCAAAGAAACGAGCTTTGTAAATTATTTTTAAAGTGTTTCATCACATCTAGCAAGCCTATTTTCGCGGCGCTTGCGCTGACAGCAAGCTACAAACTGGCAGAGCTTACGTGCACCGTTCTCCAAAAGTATAAATCCCAAGAGGTTCGTTTCTGGGCCATGATGCAAGGCTCGCTTTGTATCGTCAGTCTTCCAGATCGCTCAAGTAGAAAAGAACTGTCGCACTCAGCCCTCGTAACTTTGGGAGATCCACGCATGGTATAGGAGCTCCCACCATCCATCTCAGAAGTAAACCCCTTGGGGACCTTATTTTTGACAATGCCTGCATCTTCTTCATAGCCGCATAACAGCCTTGCAGGTGCATTTAGCTGTGCTTTGGTATATCTAGAACGGCATTTTTTTTTTGTATCGTACGGTGTTCATGGATGCAAGATGTCTTCATTGTCGAAGGAAACCGTGTGATGTTATTGCAGTGCCAGCGGAATGCCACTCTACGCCCGTAAAGAAGCGCCAGCATCCTGCTTGCAATGGGCACTTCCGGACTGTGCATTGTTGCGAAGTTTGGAGGAGATCATTGCGTCGAGTCTTCTCTCGACCCTATTTGTTATCTCTTGTCGCGGCCCGGCATTTGCTTCCCGCTCCGCCGCGGCGCGTCTTAGACGTGACGGGGCAGCCAAGTTGTCTCGCGGAGTTACAATGGCCGGAATTAGAGGCGGAGAGTAAAAGAGAGATTCCGTCTCAACTTACCGCATAGGCGAGGTGGCCACCTTTTGCACAGCCTTCATATTATGAGCTGTGAGTGCATTTTACGCATAATAAGCAACCCGCATTGGCAGCAAAGAATGTGCATTAACCACGTATTCTGAGTCACGTCCTCATTACACGTGCGCGGTAACCTAACCGCAGTGCTCTTAACGCGCCAAACTGCCTTATTTAATGCACGCCAATGAGCGCAGCCGTAAACTTTCTTTGCGACGACCGGGGTGCCGCATTTGCGAACTTGCAACCAAGTCGCCAAGCAATGTGGCAGACCACTCCTCGATGTCCCGTGTGAAAGGCTACAGGAAGTCTTACTCAGTAACAGCTCACTCATACCCAGACATTCTGGGCAAACACATTTTTCAACAGTAAATAGTTTATGAACGCCTAACTTTTCATGTGTCGTGCAATTTCACTGTAACAATCAATATATCGGCAGGTCTCCTCTCTGCAGGCGTGCGTTGTTTTGCTGTAAGAGTACATTTGCTATCCTCAAATACGTTCCACATCCGTTAGCTTTGACCGTCTTGTCTACTCGATGCGAGCGATGGACAAACTTTAAAAAGAAACATTTTGTTACGCATCGGAAGAAAGGAACAATAGCTTCAATATTTCCGCAACAGTACCTTACAATATTCCACACTTGCCTCACAATTAAAACTGATGTGCAAGAATCCTGGACGTGGTTAAGATTTGGGGCCATAGCAGCATGCCCAAGCAGTCTAATAAAATTGGGCACTATGTAAACAACCGTTTGGAACTTAGCCGTGTTTACTTGCCCAAAAAGCACTACATAAAAAAATGTTCACCGGGCGAAATAGATTGTCTGACATATAAATAAACGGAGCGGTGCTGCTAAAGCGCCCATTTGTGCTAGTTAGCCGGTCGTCGTCTCATTAATCAATGACTCGCTGAAAAGTGCAAAAACACAAGGAAGGGTAGGTAAGGGTTTGAATTCTCAGTATAAACTAAGAAAAAACGCGAAATTACACAAAAATCAGTTTTCGAAATTCGGTTTTAACTGAAAAAGCTCGGTATTGTCGGCATGCAAGGCATATATACATGGCTGTTGAGCAAGAGTTACACTAAGTCAAAGCTGAAACTTAACGAAGTACGGAAGCCACGAGCTTGATGCGACTGCTGTATTGCAGGATAAGCGGCACAGTTGTGCGATATGGGGCATTCTCAGCTCGCGTACGCGCCTCTGCTAATAGGGAAGCATCACCTCTTTGTCGCCTGCTTGATAAATACTGTTTGTTCGCTATCATCAGCCGCTTAAAGCAGCTGGTCGGTGTAGGATGTCTATCAACTGCCTGTTGGACACTGACACGAAACCGTTCATGGGCTCCCCGCAAAAGTGCCATGTTCTGGCTACCGCGGTGATTGAGCAGCAGTTCTATCACTGCCTCAACACGGAGACCACGTGTTGCCCTGCCGTCTCGCTCAACCCAACGGTAACATGTGAACCTAGTTCTTACAAGTGAACTTCCACTTGCGTTTGTTTCTGCCGACTATGTCATCTAACTTGCATTACTTTTTTAATGATGATAGCAATTACCGTAGAAGCAGAGCTGCAAGTGTTATCCTTTCCACGTTAATTACTGGTAAATAAACCGCTCATACTGTGATAAACGCCGACGTAGACTCTAAGTGACTTTTTACCTAAAGCGCAGGATTTCGAAGTTAAGTCGCCGAAAAAAGTCAGTACTTCATTCGTCGAAAATAATAATCTTCGAAAGAACACCGCAACTTGCGATCTAAACACCGAAAAAAATTCCGCCGAATTTTGAAAAAATAAAATACGAAAAGTCAAAATCCCTAGGGATAGGGCAGGACTGGCTCGTGTCCTACCCTCCCTTATCATCGAAAGCTGGGAAATGAAGCGAGGAAAGGGTCACAACTCATTAGGCCACGGTGTGGCGTATACGAAGCGTGGTGCCAGAAGGGGACGTTGGCATCTTTACGTATCAGCCTTGCCTCGCCGCGCGTGCTGCTAGGCGGACGTCGGACAGACGTTCAAGCAAAGCACCGAAAGCAAACGCCCCGCCACCTGACGCCCCTAAAGGCGACGCCCCCCGCGGAGCGTTCGACGGCGCGCGCCACAGACGTGCCGGCCGGTGCTCTTTCTTCTCGGGCATCCCGGGCACCGCGGCGGCGGAGTGGAGCCCAAAAGCCGTCGCGAGACTGGCCCGACTATGCTGGGCGGCATCGGACCCCCGCGGGTGAGTGCCGGATCTCTCGCGTCGCGCTGCGGGAGGGGGTGGCTGGAGCACTTGTCGCGCTGACCTCGATGTCTTCGCTCGATACGCGCGACATACGCATTTTGCTTTGATACCTTCCTTTTAATGCCGCCTCCCGGCGATGCAGGACGCGAAGCGACAGCTTTCTCGCTTGGTGCGCGACAGACTCTAAGACTATCCACGACTGTCGTCAGCGAGTGTTCGTTCTGGATGCGTTCTCCTTTTTTATAGAAGGTCAATCGTTAGGCTAAAATGACGGCTGTTGACCGGGCCGGTTCATGCCGGGCTCAAACTGTGCTGCACTCGTTAAGCTTCATTTTGCGTCCCCTTTCCCCTCCTTCGCTGAGTGTCTCATAGTTCTCTGCGGGATAGGGTGCCTCGACGCGCACGCCATCGAGGCACCCAACAGTGGGACTTTGGCAGGCGCCATCTCTCATCAACCACTGCATTGAAACCGGCCTAAAGCCTGAAGCAGATTGATAGATTGAAACACGTCCTTTTTGAAAGCCCTCAAGTGCGCATTGCTCGAGGCACTGGTGCGGGCATTTGGCCCCACAGTTATCACGGCGGCCGAGGCGGATACTTATTAGGTCACCGACGACTGCCGTAAATCTTGGCGCTAGGGCCTTCGGCCCTCTAATTCTTCGAGCTTAGCGCAGAGCAAAGCAAAGGCCGTACTGTCACGGAGAGCAACTGGAAGTTCTGCGAAATTTCGTCTACGAATATCCCTGGCATTCCCGGACTATGTGGGTAGCGGTCGCCGGACTTCGACAGCAATGGCGCATTCCTTCGTGGGGGTCATTGTTGTAAAACTCGTGCCTTAACGACGGAGTGAGAGCGCAGTGTCGGTTTGCGAGGAGGCGGACTAGAGTCTGCGCGCCCCCGGCAGCTCCTCCGGCACACATGTCGAATTGGGCGCGCCTGCTCCTGAGCGCATTCCTCTCGTTCTCCGCGGAGGTGCCGGACGGCGTCGCTTCTTCGCGATTTCCTTGAAGGCTGAGAGGTCCAGCGGGTGAAGTGGTAAGGCGTTGGGCGCAGATGCTATCTTGTGTGCTGCTGCTCGCGCCTCGCTGTTGGCCAACTCATTGCCTTCGAGGGCAGCGTGTGCAGGCCCCGAGGTAATCGTCGCTGTAATGTTCAGTTTGCGCTTGAGTTCCTTAAATCTTGCGAATAAATCATCGACGATGGTACGGTATGCTGACGTGCGTGCGCTCACTTGTCTGCAAGTTTCATATGCGTGAGACGAATCTGTGAAGAGGTAGAGTCAGTGCCTGGAGTCACATTGCGGAAATGATTTCGGGGCCCACTGCTCTGCTTTTAGGGTAGCTGTAAGTGTCGTCGGCGATGGGTAGTATGGCGGTATTCACCATGCGACGGGCGATGTCGACCCACGCCATTGTACGCACTACATGCTGGGGAGTGCAGCCCCTGCCATATAAGAGTGTATGGCAGGGGTTTTAGCCGGTGGTTTGCGCGCTATGTTACGGCAGTGCGCCTTAGCGAAGCGCTTGCGTCGCTCCGACTTGCCACCTCGTGGAACCATATTTCGCGCCGATTGTGCGGCCATCTGTAAGTGCAACTGTGTAGGGGCCCATGGAGGACAGACGTAATCATTTGAAGGGCAAACTTCTCTGTTGGGTTGCGGCAGCTCAGCCAGTACCTTTGGGCGAGATTCGTCTGTTTAGTATTTCCCAGAACAGGTTCATGCCGTCGTGCCAGTAAATCACCTTGAGAGGGGTTTGCTTCGGCAGACCCGTGGCAATACGGAGAGTTTCTGGGTTAAGCTTCTCAAGGTGGTCACACTGTTGTCTTGTGTGGACGTGGTAATTGTATCCACGTATAATGCGTGAGCCAAGGATGGTTGTGACTAGGTGGCGGGGCTCCTTTTCCCTCGTTCCCCACCGAAGACCGGTCACTGTTGTAATAAGGCGCAGGAGGGTCTGGCGTTTGGACGTTTGCTCACCCATGTTGTGCTCTTTCAGTCTTAATCAAGATACGCGCCCATAATCCGTATGGAAGTTTGGCGTCGAATAATTTGGCCGGACATGGAGAAGTTGATTAGTCTGCGGAATTTTCCGCCTCCCTGTGTGGGTCGTTAAGAATCACCCTGTATTCAGTTTTCTCTGGCGATGCTCATATGCCCGCATTGCTTAATATATCTTTGATGGTACCTAGGCCTAGTTGCAGAGTATGTTCTTGCTCACCCGCTGAACCTGTCGTTGTCCACTTGAAGACGTCGTCTGCGTACAGGCCATAATGCAATGACGGAATGGCAGCAAGAAGCGGCGCAAGTCTGGCCATCATAAGATGGAATAATATAGTTGCCGCTCAGAACCTAACATTGCTGAGTGCTAGCGTACGGTCGGTGATTTTTTGGCGTGAATGCTGGCTCACGCATTAGGATCTGCGTTATATTTGTGAAAAGTTGCATCTGGTAGGTCTCAAGGGTTCCTGCATTTGTTATCACATATATTTACACCAATATACTCATAAATTTACACGAAGTTTCCGTCCCAGCCAGTACATGTTGCTTTTCCTGTGGTTTATAATACCGGAAGCCTATACATGACACACTTTTCTTAATACGCTGCACTTATACGCAGAGAAAGCAGTGACCCTTTAACAGTACAGTGCTGCCGCTTCCTTGTGGACATACAATTTTTCCTCCTCACAAAACCCGCCCACCAGCACCCGACTCGGAGGCGCCGAAGACTTGTAACGTGAGCATCATGCAGGTATGCTGCCCTCATCCATCAAAACTGGAGAATGTGCTTCATGCGTAGATAAAAACAGTTTGGTTACTATTTAACGCATGTCGAGTCCGTTCTACTTGCAGAAAAATATGGGTCGCGGTTCCCGAGTTCACTGCGCCATGGAACAACTGCTTCACAATCGACTAAATCATAATGAATAGTGCGGTTCACACAGAAGGAACATGTAAACTTTTAACTCTAGGAAGTCACTCTTCGAGGAGAAAGTGTTCGTCGTTTTCAAGTGCGTTCACGCACGCTTTCGCTTCGCGTCAGGTACAAGACCCAGGGAAAAATTTCATCAATATGTGAGTACGTGGTGCTTTGCTGAAATCCGGTTAAACATAACATTTAGGCCGCTAAGGATGTCTTAGAAGTGCAAGCTGCACCGACACCAAGAACAAGCACTTGCACCTGGCTGCTGTGCAGGTGCCGCTACTCCGGACGATCTGCGCCTGCACGTCGGAAGAGATCGACATCCCCTTAGGCTACTCGATATGGCGTCCCTCGTTATATTGCTGCTTCACGCGCATTCGCGTGAGCGACCTTGCGGGACTTCCCTGTTAGCGCGTTCTCGCCTGGCGACGGCTGAAGTCAGAAGTGTTCTCCGCTCTGACAGGGCTGTCGGCCGCCCGGCCTTCGAGCCCTTTGAGTGGACCCGCCCTGCGTTCAGTGATGCAACGTGGCAGCAGACGGGGCTCACCTTGTTGCAGTAACGGCAACGCCCTCTCTCGCTGGCCTCTGCCGTCGTGGCGAATTCCTCGGAGACAAAGGCGATTCTTCGGCCGCCAGTTTCCTGGCGCCGAACGTCTTGGGAGGCGTACGTGCTCCGCTGGCGAGCGTCACTTAGGAGAACAATGTGCTCGCTTTCCCACGGGCCTGCGCTGCCCGCGCCAATACGTGTCTAATGGGGTTGGGACCTCGCATGGCTTGGCGGTTAACATCGGACGAAGCACTTAGAGCTCAGCGCAACTCAACCTGGCTAGTTTGTTTTCAGTGCAGCCTGTAGTTGGTGCTCTCATGACCGCTCTAAAGCGGCCCCTGAGCGAGGCAGTTTTCGGGAGAACCCAATTTTTGTGATCTTCAGGAACTGACTACAATTGCAGCCTCACATAAGATGCTTTGTGATTTTCTAAAGCAATGTTCGGTTTCACTTACAATATCATCGGGAGCGGCATAACGCTGCAGCTTCGCGTTCTTTTTAAGTCGCGAAAATATGTTTTCCCTAATTTCTAGGCTGTGCTACTTGAAACCCATTTTAAAAAATTGAGCTTTTTTTTTTCTAACGCTGTAAGCTCGCAACGAATATTAGATCGAGACCACTGCATTTCTGGCTTCCCCTCTTATTCGAGTATGTATTAACGGAGGCTTCAGTTCGTACGGCATTTTCTTGGTTTGTGGTGCGGTAAGAGCACTTTTTCACGACAATGCTATTGCACTGTCATGGCTGAGACATCCAGAAGACGACGCATTTCTTTCATGGCACCTTCATCGTCTCAAATGTGCATATGCTCCGCTCACTGCTTTCTGTTCTGTCTCAGGATTCGGGACACCTTGGCGTTGCAGCAAAACAGCAAACAAAGTGCTCTGAAAGCCAAGTGTGCGTCCAGGAACGGTTATTTCGCTCCAGTACCCGGTCATCTACGCTTTCTCCTTAAAGCAATGTCAGCTTGGGAATAGCAGCTATATATTTTTCTAATGGATATTGTTTCCCAAATACCTCGCGGCCAAGTCCATTCCTGAGGACGCGTCGCTTCCCTCCCCTCAATTGTTGAGCCTCGTATTACGAAGCTGGCAGAAGAGTAATATTCGTATTTGCATCTCGCTGGGTCACTGTCTTCGTCAGAAACCCCTTGGGGTGTGGTTCAGGAACTCATACAAAGTGGCCGCAAAGGCATACGTTTCCTCTTGAACACGCAGTTTTTCCTTTGTGAGATAACAACCCATTCAGGAGAGAAAAAAATCTCGACTTGGCTACCAGCCACTGCTCCGAAAGGCGCTTGCACTTAGCTCGGTGCCGCAGCGCGATGCGATACCTGCTGAGAGCGCGCAATTCCATTGCAATACGACTCTTTGTGCACTGTTGTGACCGTGTACAAATTGTGGTGCTCGGAAATTACTAAAGTTTTGCCGAATCAGCACTCTAAATGTTCGGCAGTAAAGTATAGGTTTAGTCGGGAAAAAGCTGTTTGTCGTATCCCTTATGTTGTTCTCAGCGCAAGTGCTGGCACATTCAAAGACTAAAGAAGAAAGTTGGGGCAGTTGATGCTTTTTATCAACTTGCTGAAACATGGTAACTAGCCTTAAGGACACAACGAAGAACGAAAAGATGCCGAAGAGGATCTAGCCTGTGTCTCGTCGGTATCTTTTCGTTGTTACTTGTGCTTTTTAGCGCTAGTTACCATGTTTCAACCAGTTAAACAAAGTCTGAAGAAGGGCAATCTTATACTAATGTAGCGCCTTACCAGCTTTGCGTGGTCTCTGTTCGTGGTTTCATGCAATTATACTATCTTTCCTTGTGGTGTTGTCCTTCGTTGGTTCGTTGTCCCGGTGAATGTAAAAACAGCGCTGCGGCTGGGGGCCAAGGAGGAAGGACAAGCGCTCCACCGTTTCCCAAGGCGCACGTGGCTCGAAGTCAGTCTTTGTGACCCGTCCACTTCTGAAACGCGCTGTGCGTCTGAAGGGGTAAAAGGAGGCTACCGTAATCGCGCGCATTTCCGACGGCCACATACGAAAAGGTTAAACGCGTCAATGAGACATGGCGGCTTAATTCAATTCCCCCTGTGCACGTGCCGGTCATGCACAAGCAGGACTGGTCGCTCAGGTGCCTCGGGCCACCGCCGCCTCTTCGACCGTGACGCTTCGCAGGCCGGCGCGGCGCGTACTATCATTCGTCCGCCTACGCGAACCGGCCCTCAGCTATTGTCCATTCCCAAGGACACTGCTCATACGCAGGATAACGGACGCGTTATGCCGAACAGTAGCCTACACGACCGGCTTTATGTACGGCGCCGTCTGGACAACTCCATTACGCCCAACCACTTTGGGTGCATCGTGGATACGCGTGTAGAAGTTGCGGCGTTTCGCGCTGTGAAGTGGCCGTCTTCCCTCCGGCTTCTGACCGCGTAGTCAGGAAATTGTGGAAAGGGGGAAAGCCCAACTGATGTAGATATCGGTCAAGCAAGCGGCATCCCATATGACCCGGATGTCGTGTACAACCCTAGTACTTTTCCCTAATCGGTGCTTTCTGATCTCTTCCGCTCATAGCTACGGAACGATATGCCTAATTTCTCTGGCAATTATTGAAAATTGCGATATTGATTTTCCTGTTTTTTATTTTACTATTTCCGTGCTCGGTAAATATTCGGCCGAGGTTCCTCGTGCGGACTTGGAGAATGTCCCTGAATAGTATTCTCCATGGCGAGTATGGTATTTCGTCCCATTCCCCGCGACTGCGAGTGTACGCGTTTCAACTGATTCGGGCACGGATGCGCGCTGGACTCTAGCGACTACGTACACCCGTACGTGGTACGCGATTCTCGGCAGGAGCGCCACGCCCCGCTAATAGCTCCCGATGGACGGGCGTCTATCGGCGGAGGGGCCGCACCGATCACGACGAGATGCCAGACTCCTTCCTTTAACGCTCGCTCGGACCACTCCTCTCGGAGAAGCATCGACGGACGCCTGCCGACTGGCGCCCCATCGCTGCTGGCTCGTCGTGTATCCATCGCTAGCGCGTTACAATGCCACGCATTTGCAATTTCGCAGCCGCTTATTCGGCCGTCGGCGCTCAGTCCGGGATGTATACTATGGTTGGAGGAGACGTAGCAGTCGCCGCGTCGGTGCGGTGCAAACTGAAATGTGTAGCGCACCGGGGCCGGAGACTGGGGCAGGAGACGGGACCGTGCGGGACGGCCGGATATACTATACTCGGAAATTGGCAGGTGCGCAGTTAGTTGCCCGATCTACTCGTAAACAGTCGCTCCGCAACCGAGGCTCTCATTGTTCCTGTCCTCCAGCTGTACTCTAGTTCACTCCCTTTCATAAAAGGGAGTGTGCTTGCTCCCTGATTCTCTTTCGAAGCGAAAAGCTTCACTACGCGGGTCAGAGCCGAGCTTCGCGTGAGCCGAACTGGTGAGTTATGCGCATGCGCGAAAACGAGTGACGTCACGCGCCGCGCAGGTGGTCGCTCCTCGCCGCTGCCGCAGCCCGTCGCCTCCGCCAACTCCGTCGCCTGACCTTTCGGCGCAGCCGCGCGCTACCGCACATGTGCGTCATGTGTATGCGCAAGGAGGCTATATAATGCGCTTGCCAGGGAATAGGTGTGCGCACTCGACATGGAAGGGAGGGAAGGAGTGTGCGGCTTCTGCTAGACTACGCAGAAAAGCTGAGAAACTAAATTCGTTCCATCCAGAAGTACTCTCTTGGGAGTTGGCTGCACAACAGCGAAACCATAGAGACAGCCGCTTGCTACTACTCGGATCACCGAGCTGTCTTTATGGCTGTAGAGAAACTGCAAGACAGTGTCCAATAAATAAAGAAGTTTAATACTGTCGCTTCTGTGTCTAACTCGTAAACATGTGCCATTGAGTAGCCAAGTCTACGCCTATAGATAAACAATGTATACAATACCAGCTAAGCTACGCCAGCTACTTGCTTGTGCATTTATCCCGCGTTTAGCCACGCTCACGGTCAGTGCAGCCATCCTGCACCGCGGTCAAACCTGGACTTTTGCTTGTTTACTCTGTTTACCACCGCTTGTCACGCACGAATGCGTTAACGTCAGACTTATCTGTTGTTCGGCTTACCGGCGGTGCAAGTAGCAGACGCAATCTGTTGCTTTTTTTAGAGCAAGCAACGACCAACTCCTCGAAAAAACAGGAATTCAGTTTGGGCCTTGGAATTTAATAACATCCTTAGAGGTAACCACCGCATATAAGTTTTAGCGAATAATTTCTGCTGGGTTAGTCTTTCGTAGTTATGCACCTTGTGATGGCTAACGAAATGTGGAACCTGTTCGGTGTGATGTATTTAGAAATTTACAGTGTCTACTGAGGCCAAGGTTATGACTGAGTATGAGTTGGCGATGTGGGCGCAATTACCCTTGGAGGCATTCTGGACGGCCAGCGTAGTGACGAAGTTCCCTCGGAGAAATCGTTCACTAAGTGACCTCGCGTCTGTGTCTGTTTTTAAAATTTCATGGTTTGCCTCATGACTAAAAATAATTCGTGCGTTTTTTGCATGCTGCAGACGGAAATAGCAGAAAGTATAAGAACAAACGGGACGGACTTCATTGCCCTTCTTGATCCTCCACATTCATCGTATTTCCGGCCGGAAATTATTCTTTTGAGTATGCAGGCTTTCTTGAGACGAACCAGCAAGAATTAAGGCCGATTCTTCATATGGTGCACCGGCGAGTTTTTATTGAAATATATGTGTGCTTTTCGCCAGCTGCGACTGCAGGCTCTTCTTACCTCTATTTGCACGTAAAGCTGATTTTTTTCTCTCTGTCGAGTACGGTTGTTTTTTTACCGAACTTTCACCAGAACGGGATCCAATAGATATGCCGCTCATATGTCGCTGTCTATATGCCACTCAATTGTATTCGCTTGTGTTAGAAGGCACCTATTTGTACTAAACCTAATAATAAAAAATTACCGGGGCCACTTAGTAATGAGGAAGCGCTGCAATTCTACTCTAAATCGGTTTCACTTCTATTCCAACTATATTTCAATTCTTTTCGTTCTATTCTAATTCTATTCTATTCCTTTGTAGTTAGTGCAGTAGTATGTACAAGTACTGACTATTAGTGGTCAATATTTCATATTTTCCCGCCTTTGATTGCGTCACACCGTTTCGACCAATCGGGAGTTTTATAACACCGCCACTATTTGGGCGACGCCGGGTTTTCGTGCCCATAGATAGATAGATAAAGAGGAGGAGGGAAAGACAGGGATGTTAACCAGAAAAGGGTTCCGGTTGGCTACCCTGCACTGGGGAAGAGGGATTAGGGGGCTAAAAGGAGGAAGAGAGAAGGGGAAAAAGGCATGTGCCATCTAATGTGTTCGCATCAGTAATCGCCTAATATAACAGCTTCATGAGAGCACCAAGCATCCCGCACCGCCTAAGCCCGTTTGTGCTTGTATGAGACACCGGCACCCATTATTAGGCACCTCATGTCACAGTACCGTTGCTCCGATAGATTCATGATCATAAAAATAGGGCACTATCAGTCGTTCCTTTTTTACTTCTTGTTTGCTGCGTAGCCGTTTTTCAACGCCTTCTTTGGGCTTTCAAAGGAAACCCACTGTTTGCACATGATGGGATACTCTTTTTGGCTTTGGCGCATACATTGCTTAGTATCCCAGAATCTCAGAGATAACGAATATTAGCCAACCGTATAGAGATTTTTCTCTGCATGTGGAGGCTTTTCTTGGACTGTATATGAACGCAGTGGTGGCCTAATCGTTTGAGCATCCGCCTCGCATACGGGAGGTGCAGTCGGTCCCCAGTGCCGCCGGGCGCCCACCGTTGATACAATGGGTGGAAGCGTTCCCCTGACCCGGTGCTCGGCTTACCTGGGATGAAATGCATGTGGAAATGAGCCTTTGACCCCACCTTGTGGGTACAAGAATACCTTGTGCCGTGGATCTGTTTGGCTGCAGACTCCCTTGTGGCATAGAAACTTCAACATGGTCATCATTGACTTTTTTATAGATCCAGGGCAGTTCGGTCTCCTAGGAATAAAATATTGCGATTTTTCAATGCATATATAGACTTTCCTGCGCAAGTAGTTGGAAAATGACGAAGAGCTTGTTGTGACGCTTGAAGACTTCATGATCTTCAGCGCAAGTATTGTTTTCTCATTTAGGCTCTTGAGGTTTTTGCACGCAAGGAGTGAAATGACATGTATTGGTAAACGCTCTCACTCCGGGTATCCTCCATGAAGCATACGCGCGCGAAGAGGACAAACATTGCGCGCTTTTAGAAAGGAGAGTGCCTACTGAGAAGGTCGTTACGTGGGAATCGGGAATTCAGGAAGACTGCTATCTTTTGCCCAACCTGCTCCAACCATACCACACTAGAATACCGCTACAGAGAGAATGTACTTTAGCGTCGTTGACACGTGACGGACAGAAAAACTGTCATTATTTCGATAAAGCTTCATTCGTTGCTGGCGGTTGTAGCTGAGCGGATACGAACCGATAAATTATTTCTCCAAAGCGCATGGCGAGATTCCGTGTCTGATGCGCACGTCTCTTAGCCTCATAAGAAGTTTTATTTTTTCCTTAGAGCAACCTCGCAGCGCACTTTTCTTCGTAGAGCGTCTTCGGACCAGGGCCTCTTCGGGACCTTCCGAAGGCGGTGGTTTGGATGCCGACTCTCGCGCCCACCTTCAGGCTTCACTTCTTCGGGCTGCAAACATTGTCCAAGTTTTAAAGCGTCAAATTTAAGCAGCTGAATTTTAGTGGGGGTTATGCATGAGCATGCGTATTAGACGTTTATGAAAACGCTGTACAGTGTTTTGGTTTGCCTGACATTCATGGCACAAGATCTCCTCTTGTGGAAGCCTCGTATTAAACAGTCGCAGATGCAGATATGATTACATGACAGTGCAATCGCGTACGCACGCCTGCCCCCATTCCACCCTAGTGAAAAAGCTGCATGATGCAGTAACCTAATACAGGCTTTGTCATACAATTTTTATGATATTGTACGACTTGTGTATCACAAGTGTGATTTTGTAAAACAATGAAAAACAATTGTATGAGAGTCGAAAAATAATTGTATGACACTTGTATTACAAACTTATACGAGGTTATTGCACGATAGTTTTTTACTAGGGAAGTATCGCAGAATAGTCAACATCTCCGCGGAATG
Source organism: Amblyomma americanum (assembly GCF_052857255.1). Classification (NCBI taxonomy): domain Eukaryota; kingdom Metazoa; phylum Arthropoda; class Arachnida; order Ixodida; family Ixodidae; genus Amblyomma; species Amblyomma americanum. Next base: position 60,131,512 of record NC_135499.1, on the reverse strand, counting down.
GCAAGTGTTGGAATACAAGTGGCTCGCGAAAGGGCTGTGTCTTCAGCCTTCCTTCCGGCATCAAAATTCCGATGAACATGAAGGTGGCAACATGGGCTTAGTAGTTATACAGTAATCTAGCCAAACTGTGTCCATCATGAGCAGCGATTTCGGAGACATGAATGATAGTCGCCGGCGACGCGAGTCGGCTAGCAGCTCGATTCTGTCACAAACAAAAAGCAGGTCGAGTCGGCGGGAGGCTTTATGGCGGTGTACGATGCAAGGTCGTTTCGGCAGGTTCACCTTGGCTGTTACGCTCTTTTGGCAACGGCGTGATGCAAACGCCGCTCTAAGCCGCAAAGTGCTTTCTCCCTTTGTTGTCGCTTTCTCGGCCTCTTGTCTTTTCCGTTCTTCCCAGCGCACTACTCGCCGCGCCTTCGGAAAGCCGCCTTCGGCTGCCCGGGTTCCCCGTCGCTGTACCCCCTGAACAGTTGACGTTGTTGGGATTTTTCTTGATCTTTTTTTTTTGAGTGATTACCACGAGGAAAACCAAAGAAATGGTCGAAAACTGGAAAACAGTGCGAGGTCACCAACAAACGGAGAGAATAAACAGAGCTGGCGTCGTTTTGCACGGTGCTTTCTTCCTTTTAGAACAAACATTTTATTTGTCGAGAAAGTTATGATTTTGTCCCGCGTGAAAACCGCCATAATAGTACTCTCCGCAGGGGACAGGGTTTAAATGAAGAAAAGCTCTTAAAGGGCGTAAGAAGTATCCAAGGTAAATAAAAATGGGGAAAGAACAATTATTGTCGTGGACATTGGAAATCCAGAATTGAAGTAAGGGTGGGTACAAAAGATTCTTATTTTTTTTTAGGAAGCCCAATGCCTTCACTTGGGCACAATAAATCTCAGTGCATGGCGGTGCTAGAAAATTTAAAAGAAAAAAACCTTACCGGACTTTGTTTTCAGTTGTATTTGCGTGAATGCTTCTGCTTTACACTCGTAACCTTCTCGACTCATCAATATAGCCTAGACGTTCCTGAAAAATGTGCTGCGCACTTCCAACAAAACCGCAACCGTCACACCGTTCATGGCCAATCGGCCCAACCTGTACCGATCACAGCTCGTAGATGCGGCATTCAGACGGAGTCGATTATAGAGACTTCCCAGAGGATATCTGGACATCGGGGATCCTGGCATTAACCGCGCTATACCGAGCGTACCTGCGCCTCCACAAAATGCGCAGCGCAGGGGCACTTCTCGCTGCCGCGTTGCGCGAGTCTTCGTCATCCCAACGCGACATCCGCTCGCTGGGCGACCTGCGGTGCGTGCGAAGGGGTCTTTCCCCTTGTGCAACGTGGCGCAGAAATGCCGACTGCGGGCCGATAGGACTCGAGCGACGCGTCCTGGAAACGCTGCGAAACGGGGCCATGAGTCAGAGATGGCGACCGTCACATTCCGAGCGGCGGTCTACTTCGCTCTCCGCTGGTCGAACGTCACCGCGAAACTCGCGCTGGGTGAAACTTTCCCGGCTTGAGAGAGTGATGGCGCCATTCTCGCGTCCCTTCGACGAAGAGGCCAAAGTCTGTCCTTAGTTTCCGGACTGCTTGGAGCTGCGAGGCACGGCTTGCTGCTTTCGCCCCAGGAGCACTGTTCGAGAGACGATACTTGTCAGCTCAGTAAACCGGATGCCCATGCATGGTCTTCTAGGTCGAAATGTAGCCCGCGTCAAGAGGGAAGTTAATGGTGTTAATATTCAGCTTCAGTTTCGTTTTGATTTTCTGCCGCTTTGCGTTTCTTCACATCCGCACTCATCTGTTTAGAAAAATGTGTGCAGTTGTGCCTTTACTGGCCACCGGAATCCTTTGTGCGATCTCAGAACGTATTGAGGGGGGAAATGCCGATGACATGACGAACGCGTTGGGATCGTTTAGGGCCGTATCGTCCATTGACGCAATGAAGTGGGACGGTCGGACTCACTGCAACTAAAATTTCATTAATGAGAACAAGCAATGTGAAAGGACGACCGTCCATTAATGAGCCCGTGAGCTCATTTATGCTGTTCATGTGTCTAGCAGCCGGGGTCTGAAACATCGTGAATAGCATTGTTTCGTTCCTTTTTCACGATACACATACCCCGAGTTAGAGCTTTCCTGTGCTGGTTTATTACATGCAATGATGCATTCTTTTCTTGCAAGCTGCGATCACAGTCTTCGCAGGGGCTCACATTTTTCTTGCTGACTGATCAGGCTGCAATGACCAAGGCAGCCAAGCCGGGCGCTGTAGCCCACGAGCTTTCACTGAGCACACGCTGACGTGAGCTCATTAGAATTGCCAAGGCGGCCACGTCCCGTCTTTGAGCTGTCACGGGCAGGCAACAGAGACGATGGCCGTCGAAATAACAGCGGCTTCCGGTGTTCGCAGACATGACGGCCACCGTTCGACGGCTCCCTGACGGCCGCTGTCGGCGGACAGACTGTGCGGCTCCTGCAGAGATGAAGCAGAACAAAGGAAAGCTTGCACTGGCAAAACACTGCATTAGATAAAACCGAGACGATAGTGATTAGGGAACCCATCCTTAAGAAGTTTTGTTACGAAATTCTCGAAAATGGCTTAAATTATAGCCTACCGCCTTCATATTCTCGGTGGGCAGGAAACAACTCTACAGGAACTAGCAAGATTTCAAGCTTAGCGAGGCATCCTTCCATTCGAAGCTTACGAGCCTTCCGGAAACCTCTCTGCGGCCGAGGTGACAACCTCCTTTCCCTGCGACGCCCCCTGATAATTGAAGGCAAGGTAAAAACAAAGCTGCGCCTATCTATATGCTTTCATTCTTACTACAGAATGAGTAAAGGTGGCCTGCTGCTTTCATGTCGGTTTGACCAGGCATGTAAGAGCTCCATTGACAGCGTTAGTGGCGGCTTATATAAAGCGAATTTAGAAGTGGAGCGTCGCATAGCGTCACAGCACGTGAATGGGGCTAAACGGTTCTTTTGATTGCGGGTGCACAAAGAACGTTGTATGGGAAGTACTTCTTGCGCCAATTGCAGTCCCACTCCGCAATCCCGTCAAAAACAATACCAGACGCATTGCTATATATGATTGGCTCTGGTACCCCAGACTAATGTTATTTATTTATTTATTTATTTATTTATTTATTTATTTATTTATTTATTTATTTAGCCGCCGCGGTGGCTGAGTGGTTATGGCGCTCGGCTGCTGGCCCGAAAGACGCGGGTTCGATCCCGGCCGCGGCGGTCGAATTTCGATGGAGGCGAAATTCTAGAGGCCCGTGTGCTGTACGATGTCAGTGCACGATAAAGGACCCCAGGTGGTCGAAATTTCCGGAGCCCTTCACTACGGCGTGTCTCATAGCCTGAGTCGCTTTGGGACGTTAAACTCACATAAACCAAACCTTATTTATTTATTTCTTTATTTCTTCATTCGTTTATTATCAAAACTCCCAGCGCCATTAGCTTATTTCATAAGTTAATTCACCTCTACTCCTAGGCACAGTTAAAAGTATACAACAGAACGAGCAAGAGTAAAATAAAAGACAGACCGTTTAAACATGCCATTTCAGACACATTGAAAAGAAAGCCTTATTTGATGTAGCACGCAACAGAACTCGGTGATCTGTTCCGTTCCCTAATGAGCCGCTGCGGTGCTCAGTGGTTATGGCGCCTGGCTGTTGACCCGAAAGACGCGGGTTCGACCCCGGCAGCGGCGGTCGCATTTCGATGGAGGCGAATTGCTAGAGGCTCACATACAGTGTGGTCTGGTCGAGAGTTGGTCGAGATTTCCGGACCCTTCACTACGGCGTGCTTCATAGCCTGAGTTCGATTTGGGTCGTTAAATCCCACAAAACCAAACGATTCGCTAATGGTTTATGGAGAAAAAAAGACATTCTATAGCATTCAGCTTCCGACTCTAATTGATGAACTTTAAAATTATGTTCCACACGAATGGATCACGTCCAACACGACCACCTGAAATACACATGAAAAAGCTTGCGACGCAGTTTTATTCGGCGGGTGTCGAGCAGTTCCCAGTTCAGCGCTTGTTTTGCACGTGAAGCACTATTATACTGGTTCCCAAGTGGGCCAGGCACGAAACGAGAAGCGAGGCTCTGCACCCTCTTCATCTTATCAATACAAAAAGGTGAAAAGTATTTATCACCAGCATAAAAAACTGTCGACCTGGCACAATGTGCGTGCCAACTATCTTCCCCGCAGGCGAAAAGTGCACCATTCATTCGGACCTTGCATGCGTCGGGAGGTCAGACGCAGTACTATATACAGGGTGTTTCACCTAAGACTTGGCAAACTTTTTGGAACTAGGGTTTTTGATTAAGAAGAGCGCTTTCTTCGCCATAGCATTGTGGACAGTGTAGCGCATCAGAATACAGCTAAGACGTACTGATAGCAGGCTTTTTAACCAATACTGAATAGTTAACTTTTTAATAATGAGTGTTAGTATCCTTAATAACTGAGCTGCGTGTAGCCCGACGTAAATAATGTCTACATCGCATTTTTTTTTGGAATTTCGAAAACGCGGTTACACCCGGCGCTGTGGCCCACCAGGTTTTGACTACTTCGCGCCAAAATACATGCACTTTCGAGAAGCTTGCAGGGAAAGCAGCCTTTCCAGTGTACTGCGTAGCTCGTCGACATAGCCAAAATATTTTGGGCCACGGCGCCCAGGGTAACCCCGGTTTCTGAATTCTAAAAAGTGATATTGACATTGCTTACGGTGGGCTTCACGCCTCTCAGTGATTAAGAAGCTTAAGAGTAAACGTTAAAAAGTTGACTACTCAATCTTAGTTAACCAGCCAGCTAGTAAGCACCTCTTATCTGTATTCGGATGTACTACACAGCTGACAATGCTATGCGGAAAAAAGCGCTCTTCTAACTCAAAAAGCCCATTTTTAAAAATTGTCTGCAATTTTAGGTGAAACGCGGTGTATATAATAATACTAACTTTATTTGCATCAAACGCACATGATGCCGCAGGCCTGCAGAAAAAGCTGCCATTAAGGCAGCTTGACAAGGTCGCAGGCCCCCACACTGGCAACTACACGTAGCGGTCAGCAGTCATGTACAAATATATACAACAAACTGTGAAACAGCAAGCAAAAGTTACTACATTGAAAAAAGGAAATTTCCCCAAAACCGTACTGTAAGAAGAGGGCACACAATTTTAACAAATCTCATCGCCGGAGAAATAAAAGACGACATAGCAAATGAAAGTCATGGTTTGAGATAGAATGTTGTGACACTATTTTGTTGTTTTGATGATTATTTTTAAGTTTCTAAAGTAGTGACGAAGTTTCTTGAAAGTAATATTCTCGGGTTGGGGGGGGGGGTTCTTCTTATGCAATGTATTTAAAAGTCTTGGTAACCGGTTTTTTAACACCAAAATAAGATTACCTAAGAACAATCGACACAGTTTGGCTGCAGCACTGGATCATTTTTGGCTATATACGCCCGATAATAACTGGGGCAGCCTTGCCTCGCCCTGACGGGCTGGGAAACATTGAGGCTGTGCATTCCAACGCTCGGCCAAGCCATAGCGCATTTTCGGTGCAGCGGTTCAATGTCATAGAATGATGTCATCGTGATCGCTGCGTTAAAGAGCTGCTTTCGTATCTCAGTATATTTGATTTGTGATACACGCACGCAAGTCCGCCTGTAACTATTCTTGAAAAATTTGGCTTAAGACAGACCTCGTTCGGTTTGGTTCATGGATGGGGTTTAATTTCGCAAAGCGGCTCAGGCCCGAAGGGACGCCGTAGGGCAGGGTTCCGGGTAATTTTGACCACCTGAGGTTCTTCATTTGTCCACTGACATCGCACAGTACGCGGGCCTCAGGCGTTTCGCCTCCATCGAAATGCCGCGGCCGGGATCGAACCCGCGTCTTTTGGGTCGGCAGCCGAGCACCATAGCCACTTAGTCACCGCAGCGGCTTGCGGCCTTAAGAGAGGCATTTTCGCTTTCTTCAGGAGCGAGGGACTGGCCTCTGCCCCTAAAGTACTGACGTGTATGTCTCGTTTGTCTGCGGAACGTTTGCTGGTGCGGCGGTGCATTCGAATGTTCAGCGTTAGCGCTATATGGTATGGGTGTCGGGCTAGGAATTAGGTAATAACCCCTTTTTCTTTTGCTTACGATTATTCTCATACAACGGTTGGCTGAGCAACAACCAGAACCGCCGCGTGGGAAATAAGTTACAGCAAACCAAGCGGCCATTCGTTCTTTTAACCCAGTTGCGTTGTAGCGAGACAAATAAGAGAAAATATACATTACCCATTGAGCGGTCGTCCAGCCTCCGTCGATGTCGGGTTCCGGCTGAGCGGTTGGACGCTGACACACGCTCGAATAGCGCCGCCCGTTGCGTTGGCTCTCAGGGTCATCGCGAGGCGACTCACTGGAAACTGAAACCTACGCGTGCAGATTAAGAGCTTCGACAAATAAAGGCGACGATGGTCTAGATATGGGCAGCGTGTTCTGTGACTAGACACCATACACTCAGCCAGCGAGTGACTTGGAGATCCGGGAAGCTGTAAACTGCTCGTAATCTCGCCGAGACATGCAGTGTTCGTGCTGTACAATTTTACGCGTTTGCCGGAGCTCCTTATCGCTGAATGCCGTAACAGTGGAACGTGCGCTCTAATCACGCGGTGGTCCTTAACTCTCTTGGACGGGGAGCGGTGCCGCTTTTTCCAGGCAATCTGGGTCATATACTCGCGCAACTTATGCGGGAAACCTGAGCCCCCAATGGTTGAGCTGTGCTGCTGCTTGTAGGGTGTATATATATATATATATATATATATATATATATATATATATATATATATATATATATATATATATATATATATATATCATGCGTTATTAAGGCAAAGACGGGGGGTAGTATTTTCTGGCCGCCAGTGCAGCTACGGCTATTGCAATGTAGTGTACCCCTAATAAAGTTTCATGCATTCATTCATTGCCTGAGGAGAGAAAACAAAAACAGGACAAGTGCTACAAACCAAACCCTGGCCAATCCCTTACCATGGGTGTGTGCCATCGGTTCTGAGAAAGCAAGAACAACTAATCAGAATTTTTTTCCTGTGCCGGATAACGCCGCACTCTGCTCTCGAGACCAGCGCTGTTTGCCGTGCTGTAATCGGGACTGTTCTCTTCTCCACCATCACTGTCTCAGCAGAAAGCTTTGCTGTGAGCCGTAATCTGCTTAATTCACTTACAGCTAGCTCAGCTTCTCCTTCGCACGCTGAATGATTTGATGGAAGACATTAGGGACGTGCCACCTCGATGTGGTGGTGGTAGTGGTTTTATTAAAAATAATAGTAAAAAGGAAGGAAAAGATTTTTGCTAGCCCCGGCATCTGCCATCGATACTGAAGCACCTGAGCTGGGGCAGCGGAAATAAAGGACAGCAGGCAGAATGGAGAAATGAAATGAAAGAGGTGAGGGGACAGCAATAGAGGACAGGGGGAGAAGTAATATGTACAAACTATTTACACAATAAGAAATGTGTCCAGGTTGTGCGCGTGATTAGTTCATTGTAGAGGAATTAAATCACACACGCGCACAGCACTGTGTTGATTACAACTGCAGTGGGGCGTCCAGTTATTAATCGTTCAAGGTAGAACTCGCGGAGCGTTCGGTCACTGCGTGTAACTACCTGACGGAGAACAGACGGGACGTCAAGCCCGTGTGTTCGAGGAATGCACAGAGGCTCACCAAAGTTCGCTCACGAGTGCGCGCACTGCCCTGCGGCCACAATAGCGTCTTGATGGAGTCTGGTAGTATGCCATGCGCCCTATATGCCGCGAGCATATCGCGACGAGCATCGGCGAACGCGGAGCAGCGAAGGAGCAGATGTTCTAGTGTTTCCACTGCACCGCATCCGTCACACACATCACTCGTCGCGATTCCGTGACGCACCCGTCGTTCCCCGGGCCACACGCAGCCAATGCGCGCGCGGAGGATCATTGCACGTTGTGACCGTGTAAGTGTGCGACAGCCGGTGACACTGTCGATGCGCTCACCTCCCGCGATGCGTGGGTCGGGGTGCTGCTTTCGGAGATGGTCGTGGATGGCCGCACGCACGTCCTCCAGCGCAAGGGGCAGATCGCTGGCAGGTAGTTGGTGTGCAGCGGTCGCGAGGTCGTCAGCTTCTTCGTTGCCGGCGATGCCGCAGGGACCGCGCACCCACTGTGCACGCACGGCACAACCTCTCTGCGCGAGGCGCTCGATGCGCGAGCGAATTTCCCGCACTAGTGGGGTACCGCGGCCGTTAGATTGCAGGCGGCTGAGGGCGGCGCGGGAGTCGCACAGCAGAGCACTCCTGGGCGGCGGAGGGCCGAGGGTGAGCAGCAGGTCCAGCCCGAGCCGGATCCCCATGTGGATGTGGATTTCACAGTTTTAGGTAAAATTGTACAGGTTTTACAATTTTAGAGAAAGTTGTACAGTTTTTACAATTTTCGGTAAAATTGAAAAATTATTTGCAAATTTTGCCACAAAACTTTGACAACGTTTGATTTTGCCTGAACCATTGACAGAACGGAGGAGACGACACGATTCGGCGTGAATGGCCTCGCTTGAGCGCGGAAATTTCATGGAAAGGAGAGCTACATTCAGCCACGTGACTTGTCAACCTGCGCGCGTGATTTGAACGGCGTTCTTACAGCACTTTGTTCTAGGCGTTACCGCTTTACCCTGAGAGTTTCCACTCGTTAGTGCGTCTAACACAACTGTACATGTACAACTGCGTTATTCGTTTAAAATCAGTTCATTCTATGTTATCATTAGACCTTTTAGTCGAACTTCACCATATCCGCCTTTCCTTCGTGCTTGAAGTCTCTTAATATATTGTAAACGATCAGAAGATACGCATACGTTGCCTCGAACGCTTCCTGCTTAATCGATTCTTCTTTGTAGCCTGGTGTATACTGCTGCATCCAAGTTCTTTTCGGCACCACTGCTTCACAGTCAAGCTCTACTGCGACTGCAGACCTTAAGAACAGACGCTACTACATGGTCAGTCTTGAAACTCGACACATACACAGTGAAGTTGCTCTTCCTTCGTCTGCCCTTTAGCTTGCATCAAACGATGGCGTGCTCATCTGCCACATGTCGTCCAAGCGTTCGGTGGTGAAGTGCCCTCGAATTTCGTAGTGAGTATTCGGCCCCGTGACTAGCTACCCGAAGTCTGGGTCTGACGGTGCTAGCCGACGTCAGCGGTCGGAATGGCGCTTCTGTGACAGTTGCGCAGGATACCTGTTGCCGGTTGTGCCTTGCCTGCAGCTCGCTACTTTTGGCACGAGAAGTTGATTGAGGTGGAAAAAATATTTTTGATGTGCAAATAAACTTATCAGATCAGGTTGATTTCCGAACGTCCGAGGAGAATAATCCTGTCGCGTACAACTGGGAGTTGTATCGACGGTCTCTGCTCCTCCTGGGATTGTTGGCATTCCCCTGCCTTTGCGTCTCGCTTACACGCCACGTCACGGCACGAGCAAAAGCTTGCACCGCTTCATCCATGGCACTGCTTTAAACGCGGCCAACCAACCACATTGAGCCACCGGGAGTACTCGCCACGTCAGCACGCAGGTTTTATTTATGCTCGGTGGGCGTGTGGTCACGCATTATACATGCGCCGCTCCATCTATCTCTGCATCGCTGTCTGCTTCACCCTAGCACAGGCGCGTCTTCCCGACGCCCTCCTTGACCCTTCCGCTTCCTTTCCTGCGGCGCATGCGCTCTGCTTCGCGGGCGCGTGAGGGTTACGAAGCCCGGCACAAATACGAAAGGACGTTCTGCTAGAAGGTGGCGAATAATTGCGAAGAGAAACAAATCATGGAGCTTCATTCGCGTTACAGGGTACAGGGAACCGAAAATGTGAAACAAGCAACAAAGTTAGACGGAGATTAATTTGCACGGGGAGATAGAAAAGTCTGACCGAGCGATCGTCATCTTGCTTGCATCTCTACACTGAGAGGAAATTCGTGGGAAGGAGTTATTACCATTGTAGACATGGACCGTAGAGAGGTATCAATAGATGGAAGAGCATCAGCAACGCGCCTGATCACCACCGCGAGTCTGCTTGGACAGCCTTTCATGCCTCCGGCCAGCTACCTAGAATCAGCACCTCCGAAAGTGGTACCTTGCCGAAACGAGCCAGGGTATAGCGGTCAACTCCACTTTCGCGCGCTGTATAGTATGTGTGACCTGACAAAAGGCATGAATATTAATGTTAAAAATAATGAGACGTGAAAGGCATGATGGAAAATCTTGCTCCTGGGGCTTATCACAGTACGTTTCCTTTCGATGTGTTCAAATAGGCCCCCTGGTGATCGTATACAACGCTACAATGGATCCGAAATTTTATCCCTTCTTTCCAGCTGTTCCGACCCGCCATTTATTGCCATCGTTTGAGCAAAATATAGCTTCTTGAAGAAAGCGGCATAAGCATATTGTTACGTGGTGGCGAGTGAGAGAACAGGACAGCATTACTACAGGGGAAAGGTTGTTGTTGACTTAACATAAGGCATATTCCCACACTGGGGGATCAGCCAAGAATCGGGAACCATAGACTGCTATCACCGGCACATTGACGTGGCTAAAAAGCAATAATAATGAGTAATAATAAATGTTCGATAAAACGCACGTGGGAGTGCAACACCATAATTTCATTTCCCGCTTCGTCGTTGTCTTCTTCGTAGCAATATACTGTACACAATTATAGTTTTCATTGGAGTAGATGCTATGAGCGCGAAACGCCGGCTTCCAAAAGTGTGCTGTTCTCACTCGCCCCAGGAAATAACACCAAACGTCTGGAAGTAGTCGTGAACAGCTTGGAGCTCGAAATGAGGCGCATAAAGCAGTGAGATGAGACACCACTGCGTTTCTAGCACAGAGCGAGTTCATAGTCTTTGTTAAAATGGGGCTGGCACGAAGCCCTTGAGTTTTGCTGGTAAGGGGGAGCATACGGACAGTGCCGGATAGCAAGCAGCGTGGGTCGGGCTCAAGCAACGTTAATCGCGTATTCTATTCCTGATATATAACACGTGTCTCGGGGCGCTTTTTCCTGACGTCACGGTAGCCGAGGGAGCCTCTTAACCTGTGCTCCACTGTTGGGTGTGCGCATGACTTTCTACTTATTTTCCCTGTCGCACTTGATAGAGATCAGTAGCCTGCAACGTGTAGCATGCGGAGTACCTTACATGGCAGCAGCTTCGCGTGAACTACTTCCCTCAGGCCACGTGAAATTCCCCGATGACATGACGCATCGCCTGCGCTGTCGTCACTTCAATGGGCGCGCTCCTTGCGCCAGCGGGTGACGCTCCGGAGTTCACCAGCAGGAACTCGCGAGGCAGCGCGCAGCTTCCTCGGCGGCACCGTCCGTCGCGGATGTCGCGGAGGCGGAGTATTCCCGCCGTGGCCAGCGGTGCGCCGCCGCACGTGGTTTTGGGCGCGGCTGGCCCAATGCCAAAGTCGGCGGTCGCCGTCACGGCGGCGATCGAAGGCGGCCCCCATCCTTCCTCGGGCGACGGGAAGCCAAGCGCCGACAACTGACGTGCCGCGCCCTGCGCGCGATTATCGGCCGGCAGGGAGAGGCAGAGAAATCCGCGATGGCCGTGAAAAACGTTGGGGCATTTGTCGGCTCGACGACGTGAAACAGGGACGGGCCATCCCGTTGCTTACGCTGCTGAAAGACGCTCAATCAGAAATACGGGAATGATAGCAAAAAGAATTAAAAGGGCTACAGCCGTGCCTCAGCCGTACGCGAAGAAATCAGGGCACGCTGGACGCGCTTCTCGGTTCGAAGATGTCGGAGCAGTGAATTACTGGGAGAACTGCACGCTTGTTTTCACGCTGTTTTCATTTACAATGAAGGCGATTAGCGCACACTGTTGGGCCAGTTGGTGAGCGATCATTTCCAGGAAAACTTTGAGCAGAACCCTATCTTTTGTCTTGTCTTCTTTGTGCAGTTTTCCTCGAAATGATGTACAACGCTGGCTGACTCGTTATTGAGGTCTACCTCTTTAAAGTCCCGTGGATTGCGAGTGGGCTTCAATATACATTCCTGGAGATGACCTTTGTGTATCTCGAACAGCGTCTCTCTAGAAAGAAAATTTAAGGGGACATTTAGGTATCGCGTCACACGCTTAAGGTTATGACGCGATAGCGCCAATGATTCCCTTCACCGGCCTGGAGTCGGATTTGAGTATCATTTCGCCCAGGTTCTGTCTAGATGTCCACATATGCGTAGTTGGTCATTCTCTGCATTCACGGATCGGGTGGGCATACCACTACTGGAGCAGTGGTGCAGCGTGGTTAAGCGATGCGCCAATTGTCCCGGCAGGAGGCTGTTTGAAGCGCACCCACCGGTGGGGCTTGTGAGACCCTGGTTTCTGTTCCCGAGCACCCTCTCGCGACCAGTCTTGAACTTCTTCTTGTCACGATGCACGATGGGCAGTTTGCACACAGTCCAGTGGGTAGGTTGTGATGATGTCACAAGGTAACGTGACCTAGGTAGCAGGTGGGCCACCCGCTTTTTGGCTCACAACTCCGACGACCACAGCGACGACGGCGGATTTTCTGCAGAACGGGAACCTTACCGAGTTCGACGGCAGGATGGAGTTTTTGTGGAGAGAAGCGCCTTTGTGCGCCATTGCATGCATTTATGTAGTCGATATTATTATACGGCTGCGCAGTTGACTTGAAGATCACCGTACGTTGCAGTCCATTCGTTAAAAAGTGCTCGCAAGGTTTCTGTGCCTCAGCTTGCTGAATTTCGGATCATAAACACGGGAACCGCCTTCAAGGTAAGTCAAGTGGAGCCATAAATTAAATCGAGCGTGGTTTTGAAAACAAACTCTCTCAGGCGCTAGCATGTCGTCCCAGAACTCTATACTCTAGTCTCTTCCACTGTCTCTTTGAGCGTCCATCAGCCACGCAGTCGCCGTATTACCCTTACCCTCATGGAGTGCTTCGCTCGCCTCGGACCAGCTGCAAAACCAGCTAGGCCTCATACGGCAAGCCCGCTACCAAATTAGCGGCTGACACAAAAGCTCCTTAACGAAACGTATTTTCTCTCTCTCGAACTTAGCACTCACCCAGCTCCCAACTGCGACCGTTCAGGCCGCATTTCTATGCCAGCATGCTGCGGCCCAAACTTACAAAGCAGGGCACATCGATGTTGCGTTGCGGTACCCTGTTCCCGTTACTGCTAGCGCGACTGGTGCATTTAGTCGTAAGAGCTCAGCACCTGAGTGACTAGGTTGAATGCGAAAGTGCTAAGCGCTTTTTTCTGGCTTGTCGATAGCGGCACTGAATAGCACTGATATGCAAACTGAGGACGTGTTGAAGGGTCTGTTGGATGATAATTATGCACAAGGTGAACTTGTTGACGGTCTATTCGGTTTTTCTGTTAAACACATTTCACTAACAACTATGGCGGCTGTCTGGCGTGTTTCCTCTTTATGCACTCTTAGCGCGCATCAGAATACGCCTGCACTGCTCGGGTCAGCAGTGGCGTATGCCATCCGGAGCAGCTATACAGAGCGTTGAGAACGCGTCCGGCATCTGCGCAAAATTCCATACCCTATGCTGCCCGCACAGAATGACGTCCGACACCTCCATGAAGGCTTACACGCGTCTTTAATGACGGGCACCTCGCGACCACACCGCCAACAACGCCTGCCGTGTGAACGCGCAGTTCAAAGGGCGACACAGTTCACCAAGTGTATTTCGAAGGTGAGCAAACGCACAACGTAGGAGCGCTGGGAAGTCAGATTAGGAGATGAAATTGGGAGTTTCTCTGGGACAGGTTGGCGACGGCTGATAATCCCCCATGAGCTGCCTTTGCTGTGCAGTGGTCCTAGCCAATCTGATGATGCTGGTGATCTAAAGGAAGTCCCTATGGAGGAACTATATATGGCTGGCGGCTACTGCATAACAACGCATCCATGCTGCGGGCGTAGCTGGGAACTCTGCAATGCTAGCATGCGCAGCAATCCACCAAGGACCGGATGACGCCATTCGCGCAGCGCTTACGCGCTTGCCGACATGACCGGCAAGACCTTCCGATACCTGAAGCGGTATTCACTCATGTCACTTGCCGTGGGTTTAGCCCTCTTTTTTCCTCCCCCGTTCCCGCCGTTGCGGGGAAAGAGTGTGGCTGTGGGTTGGTCCGGCCACGAGGAGGCAGCCGGATACGCGTCAGCTGATACAGCGACTACATCCACTGCTTATTTAAGCCTGTGGCTGATATCGAGCGAGCGAGTGTAGACTCCCATAGCCGGGATGAGCACAGCGCATGATGCTCTCGACCCTTTCTTCTGCTCTTACGGACCTCGCAATTTCGAATGTGCCTGTAACAACGAAGGATATATCGATGAGTCAAGTTTCGTTTTCTCTTGTCGGCGATTAGGCGAGAGAAGTACGTTTAGAATGACGTGTGGGTTATGTGAGCTGCAATGAAGACGACGTCTGTATGAAATGCAGACTTCCTGAACAGGACCTTCCGGGTTCCACTTCGGGCGTTTCTCAACGGAGAGAGCTGGACGTCCAACTTAGCGTGGGTAAAATCCTACTTGTCTATAAATGATACATAACGCTTCCCGAATGGGTTGCTACGTTTCAGGTGTACACCCGGTGCTCTGCACCTTCAGTCGACTTAAATGAACAAGTAACGTGCACTCTCCTTTCTCTGAAATCATTGCGCTTCATCGGCTCTATATGATTTCACTTGGTGCGAGAAAGAGTGAGGCGAAAACTAACTGCCGGCAGAGCGCTCAGACTCACGCCAATTTATGTGCGCACGCGCCTTCACGAGGACAGAGCCTGGGCCCGGCAGTACTAAGCCCGTTCTAATATCGCTCAGGTTGCTCTGTGATTCGTCCTGTACGTAAGAAAGTCTTCAGCATATATTTAGGTAGGACAGAGAAAGCATAGGGGATTGTGGTGGGTCTTTCAATCCTCACTTCTTACTGTATGCGCGGTTTCTGGGTACTTCAATAAAACGAAGAGGTCTCGGCTGTAACCATCATCCGCATGCGCTGCCCATAGCTAGATTCCAAGGGAGCTTACCAAAAATGATACTCGAGTATTGTTGCAGTAGCATGCAAAGTTGGGCTAGGTGGTTACGCTCACTTTAAATAGATTTGGGTGTTTTTCTAGCGAAAGTAGACGTAGCGATCAGTGAAAATCTTGACGGTCTAGCTTTTAAGATCTGGGGATATGTAGATGACTTTCCGGTACTAGTAAATAAGGGAGGGCACGCAAGGTGGGCGGTTTATGTGTTGAAAGTGTTTAAAGAGAACGCCATGGGTCTAAATTTCACATTCGAAATGTCGCAAAAAGAACTTCAGTTCCTAGATCTAAGAGTGATGTTCAAGGAGGGCCACACCTGTTGGGTCAATAAACCACGCTCCAAAAAACCGATACTGAACTTTTGTTCAGGGCACACGAAACTGGTAAAAAACGGCATAGCCCTCTCCTGCTTAAGGTCTGCTCTAGAAAAGTCTTGTGTGCGCTCCGTAGCAGACGGTGTTTCCTCGCAGGTGCAACGACTGACCGCGGCAGGTTTCCCGCTCTCTGTTATAACACGTATACATGCGAAAAACTAATTGGCAATTTCAGGGGTCTCCGAACCACGATATGGAGGTGAAAAAACGGGAGGCAAAAGGAAAGCAGTGGCCATTCCCTACGGGTATCGCAGGGCGCACAATCTGAGGAATGTTGCTCGTCGTTTTAGTGTTGACGTGGTCTGTTCAGCCCTCCTAAAGCTTCAGCGCCTGCGTCCGATGACTGGGACAGATGTCCAAGAATGGAAGAAAAAAATTCACCCCTTTACGTGTTCGGTGCGGCACAGATTAAGATTTGTGGATTGTGTGTGTTCGGTGGTGTACCAGATTCCTTTCACTTGCCAAAATGTGTATATCGGACAAACCGGGCGCTGCTTAAATATCCGCTTAAAAGAACACGATAAGGCATCGTCAGATGTATCTAAACATTGCGCCCAGTGCGAAGATAAAAAGAACTGTAAGGAGATATTTGAAAAAAGCCGAGGTACTGTACCGGCACCGGGACCAGCGTACCAGAGAGATTATGGAAGCGTTTTTCATACACATTAAAATTAGCGCGTGCATCAGCCAACCCTCTATCACATTATTTGATGCGGAGATACGCTTCTTGGACAATACCTGATTTGCCATGGGTCATAGAAAAGGGCGCCCCGCGCTATCTTTTCAGTTTTTGAGTTGGTTCCTTGTGTTGACTGCCTCATGCGATTGCTGACTTCGCCGTTTTTTCGGTCGCTTTTCTATGTGTTTTCCTCATGAATTAAATTTTAGTTGCGAGGCAGCGCTTGTGTTGTGCACCTCTTCTTCGTCCGTCGTCTCTGTTCGCGCTGTATTTTCGCTTTAATATGAATCGAGTATTGTTTTCTGTGGCGCTTCCCGGATGTTTCGCTGAACAAGGAATTTGGCTCTAAGGTTTCTGCGAACAGAGATACATTTTATTGCCGCTGTGTTTCACAAAAGCCGCAGTTAACGAGCAATCTGTGGAGCTACTGCGTTAACACTTTTGCATTGGCGAACAATAAAAAGCACGTTGCTCTTGCCGGATGCGCACCTTATTTGAAGCTGCAATGGCTCTCTACGTTACTGCCGCTGCCAAACGTCGCCAAGGGTGGGGAATTCTCTGCGGGGGAATGCTCTCGCAGCGGCCCGCCCCCTTTGGCATGCCTCGTGCCTCAGTCACGGCGAGCGGGATCCCCTCCACGAACCAGTCATTGGCCGATGTTGTGGACGGCGTGGCAAGTGAGGTCACGTCACGGATTTTTGGCCATAGTGATTCCTCTCTGTGGATTGGCGTGAACGGAGAAACGAGCTCAGAGAAATCGACTGGCTGGCGAGTTCGTTCACGGTGTTAGAGATGAGGGGTCCTTGAGTGAGCTGACTCTTTCAGCGCCGCAGGTCCCTTCTCCGAATGACGTTGTCGGACTTGGTTATGAAGGAAACTGTACAGGGGGTTTATTTTACATTATTTACAAGATTTTGGAACCCATTGGAGGGTGATGGGGGAAGGTCGGAGGATCTGAGAAGATCTGAGGATGTTCGAGGATTCTCTCCTCACGGCACTCGTCGTCCGGTTTAAAAAGGGTCCGGTCCCTAGGATTCCCCAGGTTCGAGGAAGTCTTCGCCAGGTTGGGCGTGGCCTAACTTGCGTTGTCGTACACACACACACCACTTCACATAGGGACACGCCCCCGTCACATGCTTCGCCGGAGAAAGAGGGTGCCGCTGGACAATCTCCCCC
Source organism: Amblyomma americanum (assembly GCF_052857255.1). Classification (NCBI taxonomy): domain Eukaryota; kingdom Metazoa; phylum Arthropoda; class Arachnida; order Ixodida; family Ixodidae; genus Amblyomma; species Amblyomma americanum. The sequence goes on along the minus strand of NC_135499.1, from coordinate 60,114,201 downwards.
ACCAGAGAGAGCGTTGTCTTCGCGTCCGAACGACAGTTCTCACGCTCCAGCTGGACACGTCTTCCGGGAAGTCCGAATGGGCGAGGCGCCGGCGAGCAGGCACAGTTGAAGGGGTGAGTCACCACTGCTCGGTTCTGGCGGTCGATAACTGCCTCCGTGCCGCATGGTCGATCTTCCGGGAACAATGTTGTTTTCAAACGGCAGTGGAATCCTCCGTCTCGAATCCAATAAACCACGCGAGGACCGGCCGTGGGAACCCAGATGCCTATCGCCGTGCAGGGACCCCGGCTGCAGGTGTCCTGGCCGAATACGCAGCTGAATCAGACCACCGGCTGTCGCCAGAAACCTTACAACGGCTATAGTTGAGAACAAGCGCCTCGACCGTGTACGTTTTTTTTCTTCGTCCTGTGTCCCTCTCGTGTGCCTTTCTTTGAGATAGGAGTTAAAGCGGATGGCTTTTCCTTTATGATTCTGGCGGCACATGAATACTAAATCAGGAAGCAAGGGGGAAAAAAATGCTATCGTCTGGCAACTAGAATCTCCACGTTTCTTTTTTGTGACCGGAAAGCATGACAATTCTCATAAATATTTCATAAACACGTGCTGTTCGAACAAGCCAAGCGCTTGTTTGTACCATATATGGCGGGATTTTCCTCGCGGCCCTGGCGTCCTAATAGGGTACTTCGTCCGTTCGGCCGCAGTCTTACCTTTATGTTCGCCGTTTTGGGTTTCGAGCACGCGAAGCAAAGTTAGTCACCCGCTGATCAATGCGTATTCTTTTGATATGTGAGTTGCCTTAGGCTCTCGTGGGTTCTGGAGGCTGAGCGGCAGCGCCTACCGTTGGCATGTGGAGGTGCTCGCGGATAGCGCAATTCCAGGGACACAACATTGTGGATACACTGCGGACGGCAAGTGCGAGCGCTGTGTGGAAAGAGCGCAATGACTGTGCGGCTAAAAAAAAAAAGTGAACGCGAGGAGCACCTTTACGAGGGTGTGGAAAAGACCCGCGCGATATAGATCAGGTTAAGGCGCTTTCATTGTCACCCCTTAGCGAAGGCCTGGGCGCATAATTAACAACGCAGACGAAAGCCTCCTTGCTTATCATTTCATTCCTTTCTTATTTTTTTCTACTTTACGTAAATTTTTTTTCCCTTCGCTGCGGGCGGAAAGGCCGTGCGCGTTGACAGCGCCTGGCCGCGCGCCCGCACTCTTGCCCCCTCCGGGCGCCTCATGCCCGATAGAGCTGGCGCCCTTTCTCTCTCCGTTTCCTTTGCAGGGGAAATCGCCGCTGCTTGTCGCGCGCTGCCATCTGCGAGGCAGGCCGCGAGCGTCGCGTGCGCGCGTATTAATCGTTTCCGCGCGCAATCGTGGCGCCCGTCAGGCAAAGTCTGGCCTGTGTGCACTTGAAACCGCAGGACCGCATCGTGCTTTTCAACAGTTGAGAACAACTCTATTTGTCGCGCCCGTGTTGGCGCGTCGTATCAGGCTCGTCGCATCGGGCGGGACGGAATTAAAACGGTTGGGAGCGTGAAAAAAGAAAAAGTGAATTTGGTGGTGGCGAACAGAAGGCTCGCCCAACTCGATGATATCGCGCTGTTGGGTGCGCTAGAGGAATTCACAGCGCTTTAGTGTTGTCACATTCGCGACTACAGCATTCCGGCATCATCGACGAAAGCTGGCCAGAGGAAGTCCTTCAGCTGCTTGCGTAACACTGGAAAATTAGCCCTTGCGGATTTACGAACTTATTCGACGACCAGAAGCGACGTTTGCGCTGGGTTCGAACGTTCAGGAATATGGGTGGCGATTGACAGCTGTCTAATTTCTGCTCCAGCAGAAAGTTTCTCTGGTAGAAAGCCGTCAACACTGGATCATAGATCTGAATTTCTACGTATTTCACTGCGAATTCGTATCCGGCATGATTTTAGTGTGATTTTGGGAGGATCTTAAATGACGGCATCTTGTAAGCGGTCAGAGGAGTTGCACAGCGGCAGTAAGGGGAAGTCAGCCACGGCAACGAATATGAGTAAGCGACATGGCTAAATTTAGCCTACAGCGGGCATTTGTCTTTTTCTTTCTTAATATTGTCGTGTTCTTGTAAACTTTCATCCCTGGCTATGACGTTCTGCTAACTTATGTTTGAGGGTTCTGTTCCAGGCCGCGGCGGCGGCCTGTGTTGACGTTCGCCGGAGCGGGCATGGTTCCGACTGCCTTCTATGCATGAAATTTTGTTCTCATGCATTTTGCAGCAGGTACACTTTGCTCAGTATGAGATGAAGCACGGCTTGCGCTTCAGTGAACTCCCCGTGATGCTCGCTGCGGGAGGGCCATTTCTTCGAAGTAAATAAATAAATATACAATTGTACCTTGGAAGTAAAAACAACTAGATCGATTGATCGATCAATCAGGGATTCAGTGACGTTACGTCCACGTGGACAGAGGTGAAAAATGATAATGAGTAGTCAATACTACATTCACCATCACAATCAGTTGTTCGGTTTTGTTTATGGGGTTTAACGTCTCAAAGCGACTCAGGCTATGAGAGACGCCGTAGTGAAGGGCTCCGGGAATTTCGACCACCTGGGGTTCTTTAACGTGCACTGACCTCGCACACTACACGGGCCTCTAGCATTTAGCCTCCCTCGAAATGCAAGTAGCGCGGCCGGGATCGAACTCGCGTCTTTCGGGTCAGCAGCCGAGAAGCTTAAGCACTGAGCCACCGCTGAGGCTCTCAATTAGTTGTCGCTGAATCGCTGAGCGGTGGCCGTCCGTAACTTCTTTACCGCGCCGGGGTTTCCTCTGGTTGATGAAGGCAGCGTCAGCTACTTATTGCTTGTTGGAAGTGACAGCGCAGCTGTACGTTGCTACACTGGGACCATGGAAGTGCTTCGTCATTGCACTCATGTCTGATAGATCACAGCGCGGTGGAACACGGAGTGAAGCCAAGAAACGGTACGGGACAAGCGTCTTCCACCGCGATGTTGTTTGCTAGTAATAAATGCCAGTTTGGCCAAACTTTATTCGCTATTCATCCCTGGGTTGGCGAGCGGGAGCGGCGACTGCTGGAGGGTCTCGTGGTGTCTGTACTGGAGCGGCGGCTGAGTAGCCGCGCGCTGTCGCCGAGTGGGCGGCGGCCGCTGCCCTCGCCCGCGGCCAGGCGACTCGGCCAGCCTTGCCAAGCACGGCCGCTGTCGGACCGAGTGGAAAAAGCCACGGGGGAAGCGGGGCCTCGCGTCGCTGCCCATTAGCGCCTAGTGGGCCGCAGGAAGCGAATCTGGGAGACGCCAAGTGCCGGGCGCCAACTGGAGCGCACAGCGGCCAATCGGAAGCTGGCGCCGCCACGGTCCCCGCTCCGGCTGACTGCGCTGTGTGCAGAGGTGAGGAAAACAGAAACGTGCGCGAAGTTCGGGACGACTGTAAGCGGTGGTGAAAATAAACGTTTTCACAGCTATCAAATCGCAAAAAAACAAGCGCTCACTAAACCTCCGGTACGTATAGTAGCAGCCACCTTGCTGCATGCGCGCTTGCTGGCCCATTCTTATAAAAATTAACATCAGTATGTCTGATCCTTGAAAAACCGTCGTTGTCGCTGCCTAATTCGGGCCTGCCGATGTAACGGTTAGCATTAGAGTACGCAGCTGGACCGTCCTGCGTTGTTGTGTATATGCCGTAGGAGGGACGGAGCAAGTGATTAAAAGGAAAACAGTTTCTCTCATCGTGCACTCTTTGCGATGACTGGGCCAGCGGATAGTCATAAGAAGCTTTTCCGAAAAAAATTTGAAATTTGACATTTGTTTTGTTTTCTGTGACCAATATGGATGGATGGATGGATGGATGGATGGATGGATGGATGGATGGATGGATGGATGGATGGATGGATGGATGGATGGACGGACGGACGGACGGACGGACGGACGGACGGACGGACGGACGGACGGTTGGATGGATGGATGGGGCTGAACCATTTTAATCGGGCGGTGGTTCAAGCCACCTAGTCACGAATATACAGCGCCTCCTTTAGGGCCCGTAAGGGGAGCGTTGCGTGAGATAGCACCGTCGCTAAGCTCAATGCGGTCATTGGTTGTTCAGTGGCGCGTCGGGGGCTCTCCCCAGCGGGAGCCGATGGCGGTAGCTTTACGAAAAGTTGCTGCCGCTCGAAACGTTCTCATGAGTCACCAAGGGTACGCGACGTCCCATCCCATTCCCTCCAGGTGTATGGCGAGACAATGGATTTCAACGCACCTATCAAGGTTTCGCTGTGAGTACTGGTATCTGTCTATCACGCACTCGTGAAGCCATTTGTAGAGGCCATGTTGGGTGAGACTTTCGACGGTGCATGATGCATAGCTGAGCCGGACAGCAGACATAGTCAACAAAGTTAAGGCGGATCCGAGCTTTGTTCTCTGCTTCCGCTGCTCTCGTGTTTTCAGTCCATTCAGCCGTGTCTGACCCTGACGCGCATGCGGTGGTTTTTATGTGCAGACGCTCTGGATTCTAGTGCCCTGTAACGACACTTCCTGGAGTGCAGCTGAGGGAAATTGAGGCGTGTTTCCACGCTGATCGCTGCCTCCCGTTTCCATTAAGACGATGGCGCGTTGCACGCGAGAAGACGCGGGCCTTGCGTACGTCGTCATTTCCGCCGCAAGGACGGGCCTGTGTACCAACCGAAGTGCTGATCAGATTGCTATCGCAGTATACGTGCCCGCAGTTAGAGCGGGCGCTCAGTAGCTTGCTTCCATCGCAGCTGCTGAGCGAAAACGAGTTCTCTGGAGGCAGCCGCAGTGCACCGCCTGCCGACGTCCGGGCCCGCTTATCGGCTTAAAAAGCGTCGGCGGCGGCGGTCGCAGTCGTCGCCGACGTCCGCGCGCTCCCGTCGCTTGCTACTTACTCCCCGCTTCGGGTCAAGAACGCGTGCGCTGAGATCCGGGACGCGCTCCTCCTTTCGGCTGCAGAAATTCAGCCCGAGAAAGAACACAGGCGAGGACACGAGTACGTGCTTTCGCTGTAGGGCACCTATTGGATCAGTGAGCCATGTCGCGTTAGCCGTGAGTAGGAAGCAAAGGTGACCTATGACGTCATGGCAGCTGCCGGAGTAGTAAAGGCGCGGGAAAAATCGAGAGCCTTCAATATTGTCTCGATGACCCTCGCATTCGATTCTTTGGACGAATCAAACAGTGTGCGTTCGAAATTGTTAGAAACGAATGGAATGTGCTCTAAAGTTATCGAACAGTTTTTGAATGACCGGTACGTTGTTCGATTAAGACACGCCTTGGTTTTCCTCAACGGTTGTTGCGAAAGCTGAGTCGACTCATGGGCCGCATAAATCCTGCCCCGGCGCGGTTGGTCTGCGCGGCAAGGAGGGTTCAACTGGGGCGACATGGCCCATTCGTGCGGCGTCGTTTCATAAGGCACCTGTCTCCATGACTGGGTGACATGACAGCGCCCATAAAGGTGTAGTAAACCCTGCCTTGGTGCCCGATCTCGGTGGCTATAGACCACACGAAGCTCTCAATAACTGAGGCCGTCATGCTTGTGCAACAGATTGCGAATTTGTTCCTTATCATTTTTCCTATTTCCCTTTTACATCCCTCATATCTTTCGCCCTGTCCAGGGTAGCCAACTACGACACCCTTCTAGCTAACCATCCTGCCTCCCCTCTTCTCCTTTCCTTCTCTCTCTCTCTCGCCCCTCCCATAAAAAGAGATGTGATGCTAGTTTATGCGTTGTCGTCTCAAAAGCAAGTGGCAGTTTTCCTATACATTTGTCATGACGATCGTAAAGTTTGGCTTATTGCTGCGCATCTCACAGTGGTCGTCAGTGTTGCGTCTTTTTGCAGCGATAGCTATGGCTATTTCGTATGAGTATTCTTTTAATAGGAATAACCGAACGAGTAGCGAATATTCCTCGAAATATTCGAGTCGGTTCTATCAGTCGTTGATGCACATTCGATTGGGCTTATAGATGAATTAACCACATTAGATTGTGCAGCGAAGCTACACTTCGTATTCGATTCTGTTTTCAACAAGTGCTATTCGTACACCCCAATACGGAGCTGCCTCCTCGCGCTTCTTGTTGCAGGCGTTTCGCCTGGTCACTATTGGAAAGAGCGCTTCAAGTGTTCATCATTATCAGTAGATCCTGGCGGGTTAATTTTACCCTAATGAAAGCAAAATTCCGGTTAACTAGGTGAGTAGGGCTTGCAAACCGACGGCTGAATGAGTCCCGTGCACTGACGCAATCTATAAACACCACGTTAAGCCCGAAGTCTTGCGCAAACCTATCGAGACATGATCCAGTGACCACAAAACATTGCTCGCAGTTTGATGTTAACAAGCATGCGAAATGTTATGGATTCAACTTGTCATTCTTTCGCAATATCTCACCTCAGAATAAAAATTTTCCACAAGGAATATCTGTACTAGGATAGACAATTGGGCTATTTGGAAAAGGTGCATATTCGGTGCATATTGTGATGACCCCCATAATGCGCAGGTCCACACGGGACGGAGAGGCAAAGAGACACCGTATGGCTCAGTTTAAACAAACAGGTATATTCAATAATTACACATGATTAAGATTATACATCAGAGGCTGGGGCGTCCGAGCTTACGTGCCGACGACTTCATGGGGGCGATGGAGTGGCTCCGGAGTTGGGCTCGAGCAGTTGCTGGCAGAAGCTGCACGCCGTCGGGCTTCGGCGCTGAAGGCCCTCTTGGCGAACGATGTCGTCCTGAGCGTGCCTCTTCCGTACTGCTTCTCGATTTTTATATCCTCTTCTCCACACTCCCTAGGGTGAGGACGCCCACGCCGGAGGGGAAGGAGGGGGGGCTAGGGCTTTCACTTGGGCGCACAAACATACCACCGCACTTATTGTCTCGCCCCCCTCACGTGTTTAGTCCGAGGGAAAGAAGGTTGTCTTCGCGGTAGCGCATAGCGTCGGCTGTGGTACGGCGCGCTCTGGCCCGCTGACAGTTCCCGCGGGTCACCGGCCTCCATTCTTCATCCATCAACTGACACTCGCTCCTCAAGGTAAGGCGCGCTCTGGATCGCTGACAGTTCCCTTGTCCTGGAATGTGCTCGGGAGGGCCGCCCCTGGAACCGCCACGCCAATTGGGGAGGATAAAGCCTGTTTCCCCGCGGCGGCGGCGGCGGGTCCGGTTGGGCTTAAACCCCTTCGTTCTGGTTGTCACTCTCAACGAGCATGGCTGGGTAATTGATGATGCCTGTCATCTGGGTCTCCGTCTACGCCGCGCCGTCGAACGTGGAACCTCGTAGCACACACAAGGAATGTACCTCGTAGCACACACAAGGAATGTACCTCGTAGCACACACAAGGAATGTACCTCGTAGCACACAAGGAATGTCACAATATTGGAGCGGTCGTCTTTGCGTTTCTCGTTCCTTTTCTGTCTTTCGTCCCTGTACGCTGTCCATCAAAGATAAAAGGAATCCAGAGCAAACGGCGAATCCACTGTATTCATAGGGGCTATAGTTGCTCAACAGACCAGTTCCAGCGGTAATTGTTTATCGCACTTCTCTTGGTCTACAGCTATAGGGGCAATCGGTGTTGCCGCACGTCACGTGGCCGCATAAATGACCACACTTTTTTTTTCTTTGCTCTGTCTGAACAGATGGAGTAACAATCAACTCGTTCCTTAAAGAGCCGTCAAAGAACAACTCGTTTAAACTAAATTTAAGGATTCGACAAAGACCAGAAAGAATGGAGGCTTTATTGAAGCCTTCCTTGCTACTTGTGTTAATAAGTAACAAGGACAACCGACATGCTTTCACTTTATTGGAGTGATAAGGGCTCTTGGTTTATATTACTTCTACAAACTTTAGTAGGCCTATCCAGGAGATCACTGCTGCCATGAAATTTAACATCATACTTTGGTTTGCCGGCGACATCCATAACTTTAGCCTTCGCTTTAGGGATCGTATAATGGCTAAGTTCACCCCCAAAGTACTTGGAGCAGGGTAAAGGTTTTTCACTGCGCCTTTTTGCCAACACAAGAGTCCACCAACATGTACCACCAAGCTTGACGCAAAAGCCGCTTTTCGACATATGCGCTCTATTTGCGCTTATGGCATACTAGGACATGCTATAGTTTCGTATTGACCGTAAACCTGTAGCGCTTTTCAGTGCTTCAGTTCCTGATAAGTTATGAGCGAGGCATGGTTGTTTTTCCCAAACGTTTCCAAATTAGAGTTATAAGATGAAGAGTTAGTGCTTTCAGGGTGTACATGTTTTTGTGTCCCCAGTTAGCATCGAGCCGCCGCTGTGCATCTAGAACCATGGAAGAAGGAAAGCTCAGCAGGGGCTCTCGCAATCCTAGCTGCATGCCAGAAAGTGTGCCGGAAGACAGGTGTTTTCACAAGCACAACTGGGAGTTTTTAGTCGACGGCGCTGTCAATAGTAACGTTGGGTGCAGTGGCGTAGTCTGCTGTATTGTTTGCTTCGCATGCGCAAGAGCGCTGAGCAGGCGGCCAATTAGTGGAAGGGAGCACTCCAGTACGGCTTAAAAAAATATGATGTAACGGCCTCTCCTCAATTCTTTCCTTCTTCCAAGACTGGAAGAGGCGAATAGGCGTTTTGGCCTGTTAAACGATTTCAGGGGAGGCAGCTGATACACTGGCTGTTCGCTGCGTATGCATCTGCTGTCACGTTTAATCTGTTACACAAAAATCAATTCGGAGACTAGAAAAAACTTGGAGTGGCTTAGCTCGGCTATACCAGGATATACGTAGCGAGAGGTACGTTTCCCTGGCTGAGCTTGTTGTAGTCACTGTATGTTTAGCAATGAGAGACATTGGGCTCCATCTCGGCGGCTATGCGCCGTCTATTAGGCTCGGCAGTCTGGCATCTCCGTTTGGTAAGCCGTTCCTCTATCTATTCAGGCGTCTCCGCAGCTCTATTCGCCTTCTGATGTTCATTATCTCTTGGTTGAGTAGCCAACTTCCAGGCGAATACCTCAGGATCGGAAGAGCTAATCTTCTCTTGTCTATATCGCCGTTTAGAAGCGGCTGCACCCCTCTTTGCATGCATGTCGAACGTTGTGATACAGCCGCCCACTACATCTCCGCCTCTTATGGGCAATGCTGCGCACGCGACGCGCGGTTCGGGTGATAGAGCGGCGTGCGGCGAGGCGGCGACGAAGCGCGCTGCTCCACGGCGGAGCGGGCGCGCGGCGACGGCGAAGCGCATGCCGCACCTGCTGCTCCTCTCCAGTTGCCATGGTAACGGCTCAAGCATGCGCAAGCGCACAACTGGCCTCTCCCAGTGACCGCGAAATGCTCGACTGGCAGCCCAGTGTAGCTCTCGCTACAAAAGTTGCAGGAGGCGTTCACCGAATATATAGCCTTATGTAGGTGCGGAGCTGTGATTTCATCTTCACGAATGGCAGATCCGTCCTTTGAATTGTGAGAGGTGTAGTCGCACCTTTTGGCTTGGCTCGTTTATTTCTGTCAGACGTCAGCCCCGCGCAACCTGGTTGTCACCCAGCGCCGACAATTTCTTCACGAGCGTTGTCGTTGGAAGGCTATGGCCGAGCGCCCATCGAACAGTGGTGTGCGTGGCCTTCTTCGTGACCCCGTCGCGTGCTGATCGCAACGCCGAACGGCGTCAAAGAGACCGGATCGCATTGCGGCCACCTTTGCGCCGCACGAACGTTGCACTACGCCGCGTGCCGCGCGTCCGTCGTCGAAAGCCGGATCTGAGGCGGCCACGTTAACGGCGCAACGAGGAGAGACGAAAATAAAAAAAAAAGGAAATCCCGCGCCTGTTTGTTCGTCGCCTGAGTTTGCTCGTCTGCCGGGAGCGCGATTTCACTTTCAGATGGCCACTCGCACCGCATGAGGACGGCCTTGTCTGCGCGCCGGTTGTGACGCAACGGCGGAGAAGTGCGATCATCGCGGGGATCACAGGGAGTTATTCGCCCCTGGCCGCAGAGGTCGCCGCATGCGGCGGCGTTGCGGTGTGCCTTCGAGCAGCGGCTGTGTCCCGCCGGCCAATTTGTGCGCGACTGGAGCTGTGCGCGGTCAAATCGGCTGGTTGCGTGCCCTCGCGCGACTTTCTCGCGTCTTTTTTCCCCCGTCGATATCCGCTCGGAAGGCAGAAACCCAAGTGGTGGATTTGGTGCACTCAAGAAAGAGCCAGTTTGTGGGAGCGGTGGAATACGCTCACGCGAGGTCCCGCATCCAAGTGATATTAACATCACTTTAACACCAGATCACACGTGTTGGATATACTCACCACGAGCCCGGAAAGACCTGTTGCCATTTGAGTCTGCTCATTCTAAGACGGTTAAACGCGCCATTGTTATGCTGTGCCTGAAGGAAGCCCTGCAGAAATCATGTGTTCACCTGGTAAAGGACAGCCTCAACAATCAGATTGGCAGGTTACAGAAAGCTGGTTTTCCCGTTTCCGTTGTGGTTGCTGTGGCAGAGAAGCTTCTGCAAAGCTTGAAACTTAGAACACCTCAAGAAGGTGGCGGTCAACCGAAGACCAGACCGGCGGTTGTCCCCTATATTCATAGGGTGTCCCACAACCTTAAGAATGTAGCCAATCGCTACGGTGTGCCGGTGGTATTTTCTGCCCCGCGCAAGTTGGCGTCTTTGTGCCCCCGGATTGTCTCCGGCGAGGAATTCGTGCGAGACTGCACGAAACGTCACGCCACCCAGTTTGTCAGGTGTTCTGTCGGGGCTGTGTATGAAATTCCCCTGACATGTGGAAAAGTTTACATCGGCCAGACGGGCCGTTGTATAAATGAACGACTAAGGGAACACAAGCTTTCTATGGTTAACGGAAAAGGGTCAAATTTGCCCTTACATTGCGGCGCATGCCCTTTGGCTACGCCTGATAAAGCATGCCAGCCTTTGCTGGCTAGAACAAAAATATTAAGGCGCAGTCGTAACCAGGTAGCACGTGAACTCGCAGAGGCTTTTTTCATTGATAAGTCCGGTGATGAATGCGTAAGCGATTATAGTATCAATTTGTATAAGAAAGAGAAAACGTTCCTGGCATGTGCGCTTAGGCAATGATTGGATAAGAATCTAGGTGTATATATATTTGTGTTCTTTCTGAATAAAATCAGTCGCGAGTTTGCGCCCGTGTTTGTCTTTTCTCGTCCATGTCTTTTTTAGCGCAATTCCCTTCTTTAAAAAAGGTCTTGGCTCCTGGCGGCGTCTTCGGCCTGTTTGACGGTCTTTGTCTTTATTTTTTTCCCTCCAGGGGGGCAAGAGGGCATTCACAAAGGATATGGTTCAGATCCGCTTTGTCGTTACATAGCTTGCGCTCACCTGTGTACTGTCCCGGATAATAAAGGCTACACATAACCGAATTTAAGGAACGTATGAGTTTGGAGACGGCGCCAAGAGGTGGCCTGAATCTTTGTCAATGATTTATCAGTGGTGGGATACTTCGCTCTACTGAGCCTGTAGTGTTGTGTGATCTCTCTGTAACACGCAAGACGATCCCTGTCTGTGAAGCCCTCGGTATGCCCACTGGCTCGGAAAGTAAGACCTCGAGCCAGTTCGTGAGCTGCTTCATTTCCATCCAGGGATGCGTGTGAAGGCGTCCACACTATGTTAATTTTGCGGTTGTCCGTTGCGGACCGCAGGATTCCGTTCGTCAGGGGGGAGACCTTCCCCCTGGCAAATTTCATCACCGCCACCTTGGAGTCTCTGACTATCGTTGACGCCCCCGTGTGCGCTTTTGCGACCGCGATGGCGACTTCTTCCGCAATTTCGTGATTGCCCGACGTGATCGAGGCGCCGACTCGGAGGTGTGTTTCGGAGCTTGCTACCGCTATCACCATTCTACCCTTCCCGCAATTAGCTGCGTCCACGTAGGCCACGTCTTCTGTAGGATAGTTTTTGAAGCGCCTGCCGAGGGCTTCAGCCCGTTTCTCTCTGCGATCCTTGCGGTGGACGGGATGAATGTTTTTGGGTAGTGGCGGGATCATGAGCCTATCACGTATGCTCTTAGCCTAATCATGTCCACTTTGTGGCCTCGCTGACTCTCGCAGTTTATTACTAGGCTCGCTAGAGAGAGGAGGAAAATTTCTATATGCGTCACAGGTCTACGGCTCTAGTGTGTAAGTTCAGGCGGGAGGTACGATTCAAAGAGCGTCAGGCTGCTGTGTTTTCAGTAATGTCCAAATTCACTTTTCACATGCGTCCTCGGTAATTTTAAGCGTATGAATCCTCAGAGTATAGTGTCAATAACAAGCTTAGATCTGGCAAGTTGGTTTTCGACATGTTTTCGGGAGCACTAGGGAGACAAAGCATAACATTGAAGTAAGCTAGAGTAGGCTCATACACTCCTTTTTATACTTCAAGATCATTACTGGGCATGGACTGGCGTGTTTAATCGGTCCGAAAAATACAATAATCGTTTTTCTTGGTTTCATTAGGGTATACTCACAACATATTATTTTTATTGAATTGTTTTGGAGCCGTTGTTTAAAGATAGGGAGAATAACAGAGGCGGACGGAGAGTTCATCACGTCGCATCGCTCTACACTTGGCAGCCGCCTCGAGTCTTAAACGCGCGCCAGAATTTTTCCTTGACTATATAGGTTGTGATGCAAGGCAGCTTCGCGAATTCTAGTAAAGCAGCCTCAGCTTATACAGACTAAACGGCTATTATGAAACGCGCGTTGTTCGGAGAAAACGGAATTAGATGGAATGAAGTCCCGAGCCCGCTTAATGCGCTTCCCGTCGTCTTTGGGCTCAGCCGAGGTTGGACGCCGTTGGCGCTTTTCTTTGCGCGCGTTTGTCCAAAGTGAAAGACAGATCGAGCTGTAGCGAAATAAACAAAGCGGCGTGTGCGGGCAAGAAACCATACCGGGCATAGACGCATCTGCTCATAATCTCCGGTTGTAAGTACCTGAGGGACGGCGAGTTACAGCGACCGGCGGCTTGTTGCCGACGCGCTGCTTTGGGCCTACGCGATCGGACAAATTCCCAGGCAGGTTCCTGTAACTCATAGAAAGGCATCCCAATAACGGGGCCTTCTTAACCACATTCTTAAAGAAGTAAATAGGAAAGAATTTAGAAGTTGGCCCATTCCCAAAATTTTGCTAGCAAGCCCAACACTAAATCTGAATTAAGGTTTCACCAAGGACTATCCTTCTTAACAGGTATAGCTGACAGCCCTGCATGTGCCATCTGCGGGTGTGATGAGACTATAGCCCATATTCTTTGTGAGTGCCCTGCCTACAGCGCCGAAATAGAGTCTCTCTGCCGTGCACTGGGGCATCTAGACCTGCGCCCACTGACGGAAACGAAGATTCTCGGCCACTGGCCGCGGCGATCATTGGCGGTGAAAGCCTCCAAGGCACTCCTCCACTTTTTGAGGACTTCTGGCCTGCACGATAGGCTGTGACTTTACTGAACGCTGTGACTTCGCATAGTGACTTTAATTTCCTGCAACTGACTTTTCTCCTTCATCTTTTTCTCCCCTCACTCCTTTCCCCCCGTGCAGGGTAGCAAACCGGTATTCTTCTGGTTAACCTCCCTGCCTTTCCTCCTCCTCCTGAATTAAGGTGAATTATTGGGTGGATTAAGGTGGATTCGCGGGAATGAGTGGGTAGATTAATCTGGATTAGTATTGAATTAAAGTGGAGATGTAGGGGTCGGGTTAGTATAATCGTGTATGATGCGCAGCAGAATGTACTCGTACATTCTAATACGTTACGGAGAAACACGATACTTCATCGGTAACCACAACAGAAACGCTGTCGCATCAATGAGCTTTTAATGCGGAAGTGTGAGCGTGGTAAGACTTTTGTGGCACAGTAAGTGCACAAGACGAAGGAATGGGACAACATACTAAGTACGCTGAAGAGGCGGAATAGTGCTTGCATCTGGAGGCGTTGCGACTTGCAGTGTACCAACTATTGCTGTTCCCGAGCGCAGCCTCTGATGAGAACGCATTGACCTGAAAAGTAGAGGAGCAGCATCTGTCCATAAAATCCGAACCTTAGCGCGAAGCCGAGGCGAAAAACAAGGTCGATGTTCGTCGGAGCAGAAATAAGGCAACGACCAGAGACACATGCATGGGGCCCATGCGCCCAAGACCGTCTCCCTCACCCACTGAACTCAGCTAGCGAAGCAGAACCTCAGCACGATGTAACAGGTAGGCGCCGAGAATAAACTTTAAAAGCTTCATCTTCAGTCGATAAAGTACAAGCACATATTTAGTATACAAGGTACTGCAAACGATGTCACCTCTCACTCATATTTAGCTTCCTTTTGCATGCGGCAGAGGACGAAGAAAAATCTACGCCTTGTCATCCTTTTTCACGCCTAGAAGTAACATTGACTGCCACGTTTCAGTGCTCTGAACCGAGCCCTTCGTTCTTCCTCTCATTCAGCGCAAGTGGCCACTGCACCGACTTAAGGCGGGCTGCAGTGTTGGGAGTAGGTTAGCATGGAAGCTCTGCACAGCCGCTGTTCAGAATGTGAGCGCGTAATTCCGGAGTGACGACGTTCCAGAATTGTATGCTATATATTGCGACGGGCACACTCCTGAATTCTCCGACATGAGCACGCCGCGCACACTGGAAGCCCTGCCTGGAGGAACAGACCAATCCGGAAAGACCACTAACAAGAGGAAAGAGCACATAAGTGTTTGGATGAAAGTGACTTTGGAAGTCAAGGCGTATCATATCGTGCTCGGAATCAGCGCCTTCTCGGCTACTGTGTCGGCCAACGGTTGAAGCTTTGCGCTGAGAGTGCGGCCATCGCAAATAGCCTGTAAATACACTCGAAGAACGCCTTCGCCTCATTTATTCAAACTCACCGCGATACGCTCGCGGGTGGGCTCTTCCCTTTCCATCCCACTACGGTAACCCTCTGTGCCGCTTAGAAGAATGGGGGAAGGCCGGGGGGGGGGGGGGGGGGGTGATGCACGTGCAGTCGAAGGGGGAGAGATGGACGAGACGAGACAGCGGCCGTTCACCCTTGGCTTCCCTCGGCGGCGGCGTCCTGACAAAACCGGAACCGCGCGTGGGCACTAGGAAGAGGGGACGCCGAGCGGAAAAACCGAAGGCTGCTCCAGATGCCAAGGTCGCGTCAACGGTCACGTTGGGCCGGTTGCGGGCGCGATGCCCTCTGGGGGCCGCCTTCCGCTGGCCACTGCGAAGGCGCTCGTGCAGTGCATGTAGCGACGGCTCAGCTCGCAGACACAATGAGCTCAGCCCGTTACAAAATGCAAGGGAAGTCAACATTTAGGGCGTTCGTTTGGAGATTGGCGCAATGAACAGTCCCCAGGTTAGGCTTCACGCAAAATGAATACACTTGACATAAGGAGGTCGTGAGTTCGAATCGCCTCCGGTTTCTTACAATTGTCTTTTCTTCTCATTTATCCTTAATTATCTTTCAACTATAAAAGATTACGCTACATCATTTCGCACTCTGCTCAACAAATGAAACAAATTCACCGTGTTTTCTTGGTTTCCTAAAGACTACTTATCGATGAAGATTTGCGATTCACCTAAAGTAATGAACTAACGTGGTTCTTAAAACATTTTGACGCGAAAATTGGGACGCCACTTAAAAAGTCCATGGCTGAATCAGCGTGTACGCATGGCATCGTGTAGTTACCGCATCGACCCTCTGCGCCCATGCTGGCGTTCTGGCATCATCCTGCGTTTTTTTTTGGTATTTTCTTTGGCATTATATCACGTCCCAGAAGCGCTACTCGATGGTGATGTCACCCTGAGGCCGCCAGTGGGAATGCCTGCACTGAGGCTCGCTTGCTGAGCCTGTTGGCTATTATTTTCGACGCTTTTGAAAAGCTGGTTCACAGCCGCGGTGACCTGATTTCGATGGTGCCGAGAATGCCAAAATTCCCCTCGTGCCCAACGATTTCAATGCATGTTTACCCGCTGCGTTGCCTCAGTGGTTAGGGCGCTATGCTACTGATCCGGAGCGCCCGGGCTCGAACCCGACCGCGGCGGCAGTGTTTCGATCGAGGTGAAACGTAAAGGCGCCCGTGTGTGCGTTGTCGGTGCACGTCAAAGATCCCCAGGTGGTCAAAATTATTCCGGAGCCCTCCACTAGGGCATCTCCTTCCTGCCTTCTTTCACTCCCTCCTTTATGCCTTACCTTACGGCTCGTTCAGGTGTCCGCCGGGATGTGAGGCAGATACTGCACCATTCCCTTTCCCCAAAAACCAATTACAAATTTTTGAAGAAGCCCAGGGGGTGTAAATTAATGAGCAGCCTTTTGTAGACCACATGACGCTCTTGGATGTTAAACCCCACATAACTTATAATATTTGAAGGCTGTAAAAAGTGCTTGATGGTTTGTTTTAAGCTTCACAGAACACAGTACACGGGAAGTATGGTTATGTGTGTGATGTGGTCGGTATATTGTTCAGTTAACGCTCTAAGATGTAGTTAACATGTTACTTTCAAACAGATTTACGCTACGAAAGCTAAAGAATCTAGTTGGGTCAATTTAGATGTGCTGCGCCTTTAGCGGTTCGAGGCGTTTGTTCCGCCTCTGCTCCTCTAGTAACTTTACAGTGATAAATGGAAATCTTGTTAGTTTACTAGACTGCTGGCCTTGCAGCTGTCTTAGTCAGTTGCCCTTTCGTGATAACATCATCAATATTGAGATGCCTGTCTGTAGAGAAATTTCATGACTGATGCCAAATCTATCGTGTGCTTGCTTGCGGCCGCCAGTTTTTTTTTTTTTTAACGCGAGCGAATCAAGCAGGAACGGCAGCCGATAGACGTGCGAAATAAACGAGATCGGGTGTTGTACCCACATTGTAGGGCAGATGATTCGGTACTACTTTTAGTGTTCTAGCGATAAGGCTTAAAATCTGAAGCGAGCTGGACGTGCAGAAATAAAATGAATATGGTCGCGACTGGGCTTCGAACCCGCGACAGCGCGAACCAACCAAGCTTCGCTGGCCACTGCACAAGAGCACTGTGCTATCGCCGCAAGCGATCACCCTTTGTGTTTAACTGCCACTCCCTCGCCCTGTGCATTGCACGTGGCCATCTTCATCAGCTTCCATCCGTGCGCGATCGATCCAGAACACACCACTATCACAGTACCGTCTCAAGTAGATTGAAGCGGCCCCTAAATTTTATAGTGTGCTACCACTAAGGGCCCCAATCACCGATTTCGCCGATATTTGCCTGAAGCCTGACCTTGGAATCATAGCCTTGATCCGAAAGCGAAATGAAACGCGACGTCATAGCAAAAAATGAGAATTGTTTTTTGAGGAAAGGAAATGGCGCAGCGATTGTCTCACATGTCTTGGTGGACACCGGAACCGCGCCGCAAAAGAATGGAGGAAGGGGGGAGTGAAAGAAGAAAAAAAGGCCGCCACCTTGTGAAAGACATTGAAGTAACGAGCGGTAGCAGAGCGATCGACGCCTAGCGCCATCTATCAGAGAAATTACGATGAACGTCTGCCCGTTGTCGAGTTACCCCTCCCCCCCCCCCCCCCCTCCCAAGATACGCCCAAAACGGAATTTGGTTGGGGGGTCAACAATTCGGCTTGCCGTGCAATATGATAACGCTTCAATTAGTAATTACATGTACACAAGATTTACCTATTATTTCATTGTGGTTTTATTTGTATACGACAACCCATAGGGTTTTATTTGCGTACCAAATTCGGTATACACAACTATCCCCGGATGGGTGCCCCTTTTCAGAGTATATATAGCAGAACGAATGTAGAGGGGCGTAGCGGTTCTGCAACGCGTCTGTTGTGTTAACCGTTATACGATATACTGTTCGTGAATGCCAGTGTTCTTATGTAAATGTGGTCTGGTGTACCAATAAATTCTCTTTATACCATAGGATATTTGTTGGGGCGGGGAAGTGAGGGGAAAGAGAGATGGGAGGGCACTACAAATTTTAATGGACCCCACGTAGCGGTTCTGCCACGCGTCTGTTGTGCTAACCGTAATACGATATACTGTTCGTGACTGCCAGTATTCTTATGTAAATGTGGTCTGGTGTACCAATAAATTCTCTTTATACCATAAGATATTTGTTGGGGCGGGGAAGTGAGGGGAAAAAGAGATGGGAGGGCACTACAAATTTTAATGTACCCATGTTAGTTCGTCCCCAGACGTCATACTCTCATAGTGCCACCTCTATCCACCATATTGGACAATGACGTCATCATTGGCACGCGGCAGGTGGTAGTTTCAACAATGCTATTGTAGATGGCGATACAAGTCTCAATGCGAGATGCGCTGTTTTCTTGTTGCTGTCACAGATGGCGCTGTGACCTCAGGGTGGTATGTGGTTGGTGGCTAAAATCAAAACACGAGTAAAATTTCAGAAGTCATGGCTAGGTGGCTTGAACCGCCGCCCGATTTAAAGAGTTCAGCCTTTTCCATTCATCCATCCGGTATCAACGCCGCGATATCTCGAAACGTGATGAGTAGTTGCTGCCACATACGGCGCTGTGATCTCAGTGTGATAGCAGACCCCACGTAATGTCGAAACAGGATGAGTAAGAGCTAACGCTCTTGAAGAGAGGTGCGGTAGTGGAGGGCTGTAGTTTAATTTCAAACACCTGGGGATCTTTAACATGCACTGACAGCGCACATACTACCAATTTGACCAAGTAAGCTAAACCGGCTGTAAATTTTTGCTTACTTATTATATCAAATAAAAGTGAGGAAGAAATTGCTAGACACAACTCTCGCCCTGAAAGCGTTGAGCGAGAAAAAAAAAGGTGGAAAGAGATACTGGGTGGATATTAGGCTACTGCCATTACACAGTGAAAAAGTGCGCCTCTTGTCTTTGCCGCTGTGGTCGAATGCTGTGTTCTGTTTTACTGCCTCGTCCAATGAAGGAAATTGCAGCAGGAACAAACGCGCGCTATGCACTAATGACACATTTCGCAACTAAAGACTATGGATATCAGTAGCTTCCGGCGCCGGCTTTCAGGGACGCAGCCGTGTCTCAAAACAACGTGACGTTTTTGGCACGCGGCATAAGATTTTGGCTCCTTGTTCTTTCCTCGCTTTCGCGGTCACGGTAATTGCACATGTATAATCGGCTCTATGAAAACTCCTCATATATTATGGGTTCTTTTACGAACAACGCAGCCTTACTAAGATGTGGTCCACTACCGTTACTTGGAAAGGAGCATTTCAAAGAGCCTTTCCAATAACATCGATGTTTGGCGATGTCATGCTGCACATCTGCTTGCCGCCCGGAACACGGCATTGCTCTAACCCCTCTGTTGTACGCGCAAATACTAAGAAATAGGAAGAAGGTAGAGATGGGCGCAAACTGACGGCATTTCTTTCTTTTGGGACTTGCCCTCGCCCTCTCTCTTTCTTACGCACTTTACTGTTTTTCAGGGCGCAATGAATTCACACAGGTCCCGCGGAATTGAGTGACGGAGCCTCGCCGCCGCGAAGCTGTCTGTGTGTACCGGTCCGCATGTTCTGTATTACTTAAACTTGTAACACCGGGTGACGACGAGGAAATAAACTTGTTATAACAAAAGTTATGTTGTAACTGTGAGTTAACCGCCCTGTATCTACAGCAGCATATATGATCGTGCAATACGTGACTCATTTAAAGCACCCAATCGCGCATGGGACGGAAAGAAGACGATGTGAGCCGTAAGTTCGGAGTGGGTGTATAGCGGAGTACATAACCAAGCAGCTGGGTATGCTGCTCAGCCGCATGGTGATGCCCTTACGGCACACCTAAGGGCCAAAAGGTCTCGAAAGGTTAGGACGTGTGCAGTTCTTACCTTACACAGATTTATACCTTAAGAATTGCGATTAGTGCTTCGCTACATTGTTAAGAAACTTGATTGGTTGCTTTTGCAAAGACGGTTCACCTTATGTGGAAAACACAAGGGAAAAAGAGAGTAGAGGAAACCTATATCAGATAAAAAGAAAGAAATCCCTATGAGATAATAACGTTAAAGACACCAAAGGAACATAAGCAAGGCAGTACCAAGACGATTAATTTTTTTTTCTTTGAAGCGATAAAGATGACTTGTTCGCGCATGCACGTGCGCTATGCAACTCTTTCACAAATACTCGTAATCACGAGGCCCTTTCACTACTATGACGCCTGCAGTGAATTAGTGGCTTTGGTTGAAATTTTCCTTCTGTTCTTTCAGGATTATTGAGGTTATTGTCGCTTAATACTTTTTTTGTGCGTGTTCCGGTGCTTGTCTGGCTAGAGAAGTGCCTATGTGCTTTCAAATAAGTGTAGTTATTCCGCAGTTAGCTAGCACATAAGGTACGCCGTAAGATACGAATTGTTTTACGAGGACGTGTAAGCTAGCATCGACGTAAGAGGATGCCAGAGGCCTCAGCGACCACGTGCGCGACCGGATATTAATGTGTGCAGCTCAAACGAAGTTTTCAGGAAAAAAAATTGGCGGTGGTTTAGCTCTCGTTAAACTTGGAGTGACGCGATAGATACAGCTGTCCGAGTGGAACTTGCTCAGTTGAATTGCAAACTCAGTCTTTCGCCGCTCCGTTTCCCTGGGCGTTCCTTCTTAATCTTCGTCCCACTTGGCACGGCGCATGCGCAAGTCTGTGGCAGCTCGGTTTCGCAAGCGCGCCGCGCCGCCGGCAGCAGCAGATGCTGCGCACCACGTGCCTGATCACGTGACCAACCACGTGATCAGCCACGGCGCCGCGCCACCTGCAGCTGCTCCTCACCACGTGAGCAGCCACGTGACAGCGTGGCGGCGCAGCCATAGGGTGGCGGCGCCGCCATGCTGAAGGCTCGAAATGCTACCCTAATGTAGCTATCGCTATTAACAGAAAGTGCTAGCGTTTTTTTCAGTGCGGGAAAATAGCAATGCTAACGGCTCCGTCCAATGCTAATCGTGGGCGTCACTTTTTTTGTACTCTCACTCTTTTTTTGGGTGTCACTCTTTTGGACGAAGAGAAGACTGCGATGCTTCCGCACTTATTCTTTCTGAAACGTGGGAATGCCTCTTCAGACTATTTCTGTGGTATTCTCTAATACGCCGAGGTAGCGGCGCAGTTGGTCCAGAAAGTCCAGCGCTTGAGACACCACCGGTGCTGGAAGGGCAACGAGTACCGAGGGGAGAATAGCCACGGGATCCTACAAACGACATGTGCTCCATGAGGTGCACATCAGCACATCTGCCAGTCAGACCAGTGTATGCTCTGCCATGGGATAACGGAACGTGTGAAATGCTACAGTCGCGATGGATGAGTGCCAAAGTGATCTCAGAGGCGAATGCACAGTGCATGAATTTTTTTCTGATAGAAAATGGTCTGTTGTGTCTCGGGGGAGAGAACTATAGCTTTATGATAGCAAGGCAGTAACTAGGCTGGCTTTTTAGGTAGTTTCCAAGCACAAATATCCAGTTGGTTAAGGCATCTCTTCAAAGTCTAAACCACCGCCATTACTGGGACGTGTTCGTATCACTGGCGTGTTTACCTTTCATGCAGTACGGCATCACGTGCGTTGGCCATGCATCGTAGTAATTTTTACAATTTACCGAAAAGAGAACCAAGCTTCGCATGTGGGTCGGACTGGCGGCCGCAAGAACGAGTCCTTGGCTGTTCGGTGTGCGTCAGTCACACGAACTGACGCGATGTTGTCACACAATGTGTCGCCGCCAGTCTGGGTCGTTAGGCTCCCCCACGGGGAGCAAACTTGTTCGCAGCCAGCGAAGAGAACTAAAATCCGGTTAAACAGTTTTTAACTGTATCCGCGCCTTGCTGTGCCTGAAATTTATGCGCCCACGGATTGCGCGGTCGCTGAGTATACCGTCGCGTACGTAACACAGTGGCAGCGGCGCGGCCTCGCACACGAAACCGGGGCGTCGCTGACAACAGCGAGCTGACGAACTAGTTGGTACTGCATTGTGAAAACGCAGCGCAAGGCACAAGGACAAACAGTGGCACGAGAAGAACCAGACACACGCGGTTGCAGTGTGTGTCTCGTACCTTT
Source organism: Amblyomma americanum (assembly GCF_052857255.1). Classification (NCBI taxonomy): domain Eukaryota; kingdom Metazoa; phylum Arthropoda; class Arachnida; order Ixodida; family Ixodidae; genus Amblyomma; species Amblyomma americanum. The sequence goes on along the minus strand of NC_135499.1, from coordinate 60,092,250 downwards.
TTGTGTCACCGTTTGTCCTTATTGTGCCTTAATTGCGCTGCGTTTTCACAACGCGGGATGCCGCCTGAGAGCGCGCGTGTTGACCGCGACAGTTCGCCTTCTGCTGCGTGCTAAAACGACGCAGCGAAGAGGGTGGGCGATTATTGGCAGCGGGGAAGAAATACAAACGACCCTCGGCGTCGCAGCCTTGACCTCCGTCTACTCCGCTTTTTGCGAAAGATTGGCACGTGCGCTCTGGCTGCCAGTGGTAACGCACGCGAGAGACTGGCGGGGACGATGCCAAGGGACGGGCCGCTCCTTTTTGTCGCAGCCATTGTTTCTCGGATGCTATAGGCGAAAAAAAAAAAACACCTATGACGCGGCTGCATTTTGTGTCGGAGTAACTGGTTTCCAGTTGACATTGTCAGTGCGGGGATGCGTTCTTGTTTGCCATTCCTGAGCGCAGTGGAAGTGGCTTCCCCGAATGCAGCAATTAAATTCTTCCTTCTTTTATCTTCGCCGCCTGAGCGCTGCACTTATTTGTTTTCTGTCGTCGCTCATTGTTTACTGCATGCACAACCTGAGAGGCGATGGTCTCGTGTGTAAGCAGTATGTTTATTATCTGCTTTCTCTTTTTCTTTTATCGCTGCAATCGTTGGTTGCTTTCACCAGAACGCAAGTGATGTTTCGCGGATATGCCTGCTGCTGCCGGGTGTCGCCGCACAGGACCACGAATGGCTCTCTAGAACACGTTCTTCGATTTACTGTTCTAAAAATTGTATACACTTCTTATAGACCGTGTTGCCTTCCTATGGATATTTCATTTTGTCTATTCATAGGCTGTGTACTGTTTATAGATAAAAGTCAACTAAAAGTGTACGGCCATAAATCTATAAATTGCCATAGACTGTCTATGGAGTGTGTATTGTCTGTAGACTAGTTTAGAGGATTTGTCTACAGCAAGCCTATAACGTTACTGAAAGAAATATTCCATTCTAGTCTAACCGGACAGAACTCCCGCTCCAATCGCGCGCTTATCTTGAAATGTGTCTTCATGAGTCACTGCTCGAGCGCCTATTTTGTGCAAGCTGTCAATTTAGTGCTCTGGACTCATAGAAACGCCGACCGTTTGACGCGTTTTTTAAACTATTGAAAGCAGACTAAATAAATACGCCTTCTTGTTCATCTCGCAGTGCATTCAGGACCTAACGAACGCATTAAATATATGTTTACTACCTAGGAGGGTGGCTGTCGACAGCATGCTTCCCGTCCAGCTTTTACACCACAGCAGAGAAGCGTATTGTTGTCGGGATCGAGCCTGATGCCTAACAGTAGGTCTGATTGTAACATTAATTTTTTGCACAGTCATGATCAGAAGTTTGCCAGATGCGGACTCGCAAAAAAAAAAAACGTATATTTTTGCGTTGCCTCGCTAGCCATTCAGATGGTATTTTTTCTATGAATGCAGCACGCGTGTACCCTCGTGACAGTAATTTTCATTGACCTGCTTTACAAGACAGAAGAGAAATCACTTTTTGTCCCGCGAACTTTTGTCCATGACCGCGCATTTATTGAAACCCGATGCTGATGAGTGCATTCAGGATGACATGACGAGAAGTGGTCCTCTCACTCTGCGCCAGGGCCCTCGAGGAGACGCTCAAGCAAAATGCACGCTCCGGCTTCCACAGACCTTGCTACTTTCGCGATTCGAGCGCGTGGCCTGTTCTCGTTTCGAGCTCTGAGCGAACGCTATCCGGATGCGGGACGTGCGGCAGTGTGGTTTTCCCTTGCTGTCCGAGCGGGAAATTACAGGTTTTACCAGCTCGCTTTTTCTCCTGCCTTTGGCGCAGCTGAAGCGTTGTGCAGTACAAGCGTAGGCTAAACCCTCCACGACTTGGAAAAAGCCGGTTGCAACAACCTGTTGTTGTTTCACCAGGACACAGCTCAAAGGTCGTGGGCGTTCGGAACGTGTGACGTTTGCTGTATAGTAAAGGGATGGTGTACCGCATGCAGCACCTACTCTTTCAAAAGGGAACACTTTTCAGCTGTGAGCGAATTGGGTATGAGTGACAAGTAAGCTGGGAAGCATCATCCGCCATAGTTTGGCAACAATAGACACCACCTAATTTTCATATCTTTTGGTCTGAAAATCCTGCCTTACTGCCGTAGGACCGACTCTTAGGTTTCTGAACATATCGCGCATGCCGTATACATATAGCTTTACAATCTTCCAAGAGTGAGTATCATTCCGAGAGATATTCAGAGCACTGTGGTGGGGATACCTGTAGAGATCGCGGAATTAAACTGATTACAATGCCTTCTATTATGTTCTTAGCGCCGTAAGTGGTCAAGCTTCAATCAATGACGCGATTTCTGCTTGTCCTGAAAAAAAAAAAACAGGCTTTCAGTGCGAAAGGCCTCCTTCGCAATGTCAAACCGACTCACCGGTTTGTGTGAAGCTTGATCTTGAGAGTGACCTTGGGCAAGCAATAAATATTGCTATGACTACGATTCGAACCCTCGGCTGCGCAAACAGTTCAGCTACGCTGGCTACTGCGCGAGAGCTCTAGGCTATCGCCGAAGTTTTTTTTTTTTTAGCCTCCCCCTTACTTGGGAGGGGGAGGCTATCGCTCAAGCCGAGCACGCATCGAGTTAAACTGCAACACACCCTCGCGCTTTGCATCGCACTTCGTTTCCTTCATCAACTAGTACTACTATTAAATTAATATTCGCGCTCTGAGCTATGTGGCAGCAGTGCCAGAGAGAGATGTGTACTGCATACTTAACTTTGTACAGCTCTGTGGCAAAATCACGATGCTGGAGCAATACGCGTTCGCGTTGACAACATTGCTGCATAAAGCAGCACCGGAACATAGGCCGCCGGCGTGCATTGGGTAAATTGGCATTGACGAGGAAAATTTGAAGACGCGCACAACTGGCTCCCTGGGTCTGTGGACACCTCAATCGCGCTCTCAGGTACGTGGCGGTGGTTGTCACCTCCAAAAAAATTGTGCGTTCGCACCATATTTTGTGCTCAGCAATGAATGCTCAAGCGCATAGCCATTTTTTTTCACTTAGAGATTTTTATTTTTCAAACTGCGAGAGATACGTGGGTGCGGTTTGTGCAGATTGATTATAGGACAGCAAGGCGGATGTTATGCACATGATAGAGCCGAATAATTATATAAAACTGAAGTTAACTAGTCAACAAAATATTTTTTTATCGTAGAGGGCAAGCTTACACCGCGAGATTGAAGGCCTTCAGTATCGAAGGTCATCCCAGTTTTTAAAATTTGCTTCGTCGGCAATGTGTACAGTCCTAAATATCGAACATAAAACTGCGCATTCCAATACTCGCGGAGTTTGCTTTCTTGCGTTGTATATTGTTTTGTTGTACACTGCCGCTGTATATTGCTTTCTTGCATTGTATATTGCGTTGTATATTGCCGCGAATTATAAAATTGTGCCGCCGCGCAAAGCATCGTCGTCGAAATCATAATAACTGTATATACGTCATAAGATACGCAAAAAGCGTCTGTATTTGCTGCATTATAAACGCGAGCTTTTATAACGCGAAGCGCAGGAAAGTCAACCCGATGAGCTCTTAAACCCGCATTTTTGACGGTATTAAATATTTCGAACCCCATCGCCGTTAAAAAAATAAATACCGGTTTCTCCTGCGATGTTGACGCCCTTCAAATTTACATGGAAGCGGCTCGCACTCGCAGCTAATATTGTGCGCGGCTCCTTCAAAATTTCGTCATGGACTCGGATCTGCTCCGACCGTCTTCATGAAAATAAATCTCTCTCAGCATTCTATCTGCCGATATATAGCGAGTGGTTTGTTAAGCATGAAAAACTTACGCTAGTTGAGAGCGACGGAGGTAGGTTCAGCAAATTAGCTCACATAGGGTGGTCGTTGCTGGCATAAAACATCAGCAAATTAAATCAGAGGAAGACGCCTTTCCTGCCGCGTGATAAAGCGATGCGAGGTCACGGTGTCGATGACGAAAATGAGAAATCATGCCTTCGTCGGGTTAGCGAGTCGGGTGCACGGTACACTAGTACCAACGAGCAAACTCAATGTCGCCAGCACACCGACCGCTTCTTGGCAGTACGTCGCTCCTCCCAGTCGCTTGAGGGCACAGGGCCACGATTCCGGCGGCGACGATCTGAAAAGGAGCGCAACCCCTTAGAGAGCGCAGTGCGATCCTCTCCGATGCCTCTTGCATTGCCGGCGTTATAGTCAAGAGGGTGGGACCCAATTACCGTCCGGCCTAATTACCGCGCGCTCTGGGAACGACCCTGTTCCGTCGAGCAGTCGCACGCAGTAACCCTGCCAACCGAACCAGTAACGGCGGCCCGGTTGTAATCATCCCGGGAGCGACACGAGCCTCGTTGCACAACACGGAGGGGCTCCGCAGTGCTCGAGAAGAGGCGGGCAACGGCTCGTTACAGCCGCTGGCTGCATCGCGCTCAAGCAGCTTCTTATCGTCGTGCACTCGTCGCTCTCTCCCTTATGCTCGACTTATTCGCTCGATTACCGAATCTGACCCGTTAACCTCCCATCGCGGTCTCACCTAACCCAGCGTCCTCGAGCCGCTCCTCGCCCATTCGTGGTAAAGCAAGCGATCAGCTCGCCATTTCAGTCTGGTCTCATCCATTACGCAGTGGCGGATTGCCGTGAAAGGCAGCCGAGTTCAGTTGCAGCCAACTACCGGCGTTTCCCTTACTAACCGCCGCTAAGTGACGAATACGTCGGCCACTCCAGATGCCGAGGCTCTTTTAATGCCTTTTTTATCCTGCAAAATAAATAACGTACCGTAACCGGCAGTGTATTATTTAATTTTTGTAAGCGTTTTTGCTGACTCCTCTTTTTTATAGTTGTATTAGCAATATGAACCCCTTTCGCGACGCTGTCCATGTTCGGGGGTTCCACAGCGGAAGAGCATATTTTGTCATCGTCATCATCAGCATGACTGCACCCACTGCAGGGCAAATGCTTCTCCCATGTCTTCCCAATTAACCCTGTCCTTTGCCAGCTGTGCCCACCCTATGCCTTCAAACCTCCTAATCTGATCCGCCCACATAACCATCTGCCGCCCCCTGCTACGCTTACTTTCTCTTGGAATCCACTCCGTTACCCTTAAGGACCAGCGGTTATCTTGCCTTCGCAGTGCATGCCCTGCCCAAGCCCATTTCTTCCCCTTGCTTTCGACTAGGATGTCATTAACCCGCGTTTGTTCTCTCACCCACTCTGCCTGCTTCTGGTCTCTTAACGTTACACCTACCATTTTCCTTTCCATGGCTCGCTGCGCTGTCCTTAACCTAAGCTGAACCCTTTTCGTTAGTCGCCACGTTTCTGCCCCGTAGGCGAGTATCGGCAAGATACAGCTGTTGTACAGTTTTCTATTGAGGGATATTGGTAACCTACTATTCATGATCTGAGAGAACCTGCTATATGCGCTCCACCCCATTCTTATCCTCCTAGTTATTTCCCTCTCATGATCCGGATCAGCAGTCACTACCTGACCTAAGTAGACGAATTCCGTTACCACTTCCAGTACCTCATTGCCAATTGTGAACTGCTGTTCCCTGGCTAGACTGTTGAACATTACTTTGGTTTTCTGCATGTTAATTTTTAGACCCATCGTTCTGCTCTGTCTGTCTAACTCATTGATCATGATTTGCAGTTAATCTCCTGAGTGACTCAGCAAAGCAATGTCATCAGCGAATCGCAGATTATTTAGGTATTCTCTATCAACTTTTATCCCCACCTGTTCCCAACTCAGGCCTCCGAATACCTCCTGTCAACAGGCGGTGAATAGCATTGGCGAGATCGTGTCCCCTTGCCTGACGCCTTTTATTATTGGAATTTGATTGCTAACTTTATGGAGGACTACGGTAGCTGTACAGTTCCTATATATATCTTCCAGTGTTTTGACATAAGGCTCATCGCAATGCCTGTATGACTGATGAGGTTTCCACTGAGTCAAATGCTTTCTCATAATCAATGAAGGCTATATATATCGGTTTTTTATACTCTGCGCATTTCTCTATCATCTGATTGATAGTGTTAATATGATCCATTGTGGAATATCCTTTACGAAAGCCTGCCTGAACATTTGGTTGAATAAAGTCTGAGTTGCCCCGAATATTTTAGCGATTACCTTAGTAAATACCTTGTAGGCAACGGACAGTAAGCTTATCGGTGTGTAATTTTTCCAGTCTTTGGAGTCTCCTTTCTTATGCATTAAGGTTATATTTGCGTTCTTCCAATCTTCTGGTACGGTCGAGGTCTTAAGGCATTGCGTATACAGGGTGGCTAGTTTTTCTAGCAGAATCTCCCCTCCGTCTTTCAACAGATCCGCTGTTGCCTGATCGTCACCAGCTGTTTTGCCTCTTTGCATTGCTCCTAAGGCTTTCTTTATTTCCTCTTTCGTTACTGGCGGGATGACGCATTGCTGTGCGCTACTGTCTCCGTCATTAACGTTCTGGTTGCATTGGCTAATGTATAGATATGTCTAGAACTCTTCGGCTACTTTAACTATATTATCCATATTGCTAATGACATTGCCCTCCTTGTCTCTTAACGCATACATCTGGTTTTTACCTTTGCCTAGCTTTCTCTTCACCGCTTTTAGGCTACCTCCGTCATTTAGAGCATGCTCGATTCTTTCCATATTGAACTTCCTTAAGTCGACTACCTTGCGCTTATTTATTAACTTCCATAAATCTGCTAGTTCTATCCTGCCTATAGGGTTAGACGCTCTCATGCTTTGGCCTTTCATAACCAGATCTTTCGTCCCCTGAGATAGCTTGCCGGTATCCTGTCGAACCGTCCTGCCGCCTAATTCTACTGTGCACTCCGTTGTTATAGCTGTCAGAATATCGTTCATTGTATGGACATTGAGACCGTCTTCCTCAGTTAAGGTTGAATATCTATTCTGCAGCGATATCCTGAATTCCTCCATATTCCCTCTTATCCCTAACACGTTAATGGACTTCCTCTTAACTAGCTTCTTCCGTTCCTTCCTCAAGTCTAAGCTAATTCGAGACCTTACCGTTCTGTAGTCACTACAGTGCACCTTTCCGGGGACGGCCACATCATGAAGGATGCCAGGATGAGCGGATAATATGAAGTCGATTTCATTTTTAGTCTCACCATTGGGGCTCTTCCAGCTGCACTTCCTGTTCTCTCGTTTGCAGAAGACTGTATTCATGACCTGTAAATTATTCTATCGGCGAATTCTACTAATAACTCTCCCGCGCTATTCCTAGAGCCTATCCTATAGTCACCTACCGCGTGGTCGTCAACCTGCTTCTTGCCCACCTTTGCATTGATGTCGCCCATCAGTACAGTGTAGTGTGAGATTACTTTATTCATTGCAAATTGCACGTCTTCACAGAAGCTTTCAATGGCGTGGTCATCATGGCTGCATGTAGGCGCGTAGGCCTGCACCACTTTCAGCGTGTACCTCCTATTGAGCCTAATTACAATAGCTGCTACCCTTTCGTTAATGATACAGAGCTCGTCTACGTTGCCAGCTATATCCTGATTAATGAGGAATCCCACACCTAGTTCTCGTCTATCCGCTAATCCGCGATAGCACAGTATGTGCCCGTCCTTTAGCACTGTATACGCCTCACCTGTCCTCCTAACTTCACTGAGCCCTATGACATCCAATTTAATGCCCGCCAGTTCCTCAAACAGCACCACTAGGCTAGCCTCACTAGATAACGTTCTAGCGTTAACCCATATAGCGTTCAAGCATATTTTGTTACCTCTTTTAAAAATAAAGTTTGAGTGATTAATTTACTTATTGATTAATTGATTGACCGACTGATTGATTGATCCATTGAATGATTGGTTGATTATATTTCAATTGGCCCTACCACGGCGCTTGCGCGTAGTGATTCATCGCTGAATTCATTTCGCGTTTCTAGGGAATGAGGTTCTCGGGAATGATGATGCCACATCACATGGGCCGAAGTTTTGAGGGATTATATGACTTCTGGTTCACCCCCCCATGATCCCTCTTCGTAAATACATCTATGTTGTCGTTACTCAGATAATACTACGCTGCTGCTCCTCAGAGTGTTCCTGTACCCGATTGCACTAATTCTGTTTGCCCGGAGTCAGAAATAAAACTGGATTTTCTTTTCCTCCGGGTTGTTTCCTTTTTCCTCGGCGGCTCCATGATGTTCCCATCTGGCTCAAAATCTTCGTGGTGGTACTCATTAAGGCCCGCCAGTTCACTCTATATGCTCCCTCTGAACGCGACGTAGCTGCAGTCGACTGCACATCAGTTTGATTGACAGCGCTTGAAGTGTGTCCGCAGCGGCTGTCAGCGGAGCATCGCAGCCGCGATGATAATCGACGGCTCATCGTCATGCATGCCTGATAGGCCTCTCTCCGGACCACCCCTGGGGCTTCCTTTCCCTTCGCTGTCCCGCCCAGTTTACCCTCGACAGCTGCGTATGGGCCAAACAGACACGCATCAGCTCAAACAACAGGCCTCTTCCGACAGCGTCACGCGCAGGCAGTGGGAGGGGGCCTGACGTAGAAGATTCAATTATCGAATCACTATTATCGTTTCCGCCTGGCCTGCTGCCGCCAGAAATGGAGGTCAGAACGACGGCGGATGGCGGTTGGTCTGGTTGCGTGCTGTGTTCATTCAAATTGACATTCTGTTTATTCTAAGCACATTCTAAGACAGATTATAGATGCTGAAGAAGCGATAAGGGGGTGAGCTGGTACGGTCTCACATTCCTGGTGTCATTGACTGAGTCGTTGATCCTGCTTGCCGCACTCTTAGGATGGGTTTCGGCTGTGTGCGCATTTTGATGCGAAAGCTTCACTACGATTGTTAAAGCCGCTCTTCGCGTGTCGCTAAATTTGACATTCCCAGCGCCAGAGGTCATGCTTTCGCGGGGTTGTCTACACCGAGATGTCGAGATCTGAGAGCTACTGCGCGTTTTCCTTTCGTCAAAAACGTTTCCTTTCCTCCAAATACATGTTTTCGCAATCCTCCACGTAAGCAGACTTAAGTGCCCTCAGTTGCGTTCGCCTCCATTGAAACGCAGCCGCCGCGGTCGGGTTCAAACCCGGGTACTCCGGCTGTGTAGACGAGCGCATTAACCACAGGGCCACCGCGGCGGGTGCCTATCCAGTGTGCGGAACGCTCTCAACGTTACAGACGCCAAGCCGCGTCTACTTGCCCGATACACCACAGCTTTCGCTCTCTAATCGGGTTCTGCAGTAGTTAAACAGCAGCTAATTTTTTCGAGGAGCACTTGCATTCGCGTGCGCCAGCATGACACAGGCATTGCCGGTTCAGTCGGCCGCTCGTGTGTTGAAGTTTATTTTGCAATAAAGTGTTGCGAGGAAGGCGAGGGAAAAAGCTGTATAAACAGTTTGAGGGATCCTGACTCCCCCTTTACAGAGCAGCATTGACGGTGGCAGAAGCACGAGAACAAAGAAAAGGTAAAGGAAAACATGGGAACATCATGAAAGCATATGCATCATATTATAAATATATACTTGTAAATAAAAAAAATAAATATCAGAATGCAGCACGCAGGAAAAAAGGCTACAGGAGGGTGGGGGGGGGGGTGCTCAAGACAATAGCAACATAAACCTACATGAATCTATGTCACAATTCTTGTAGAGAAACGTCAGACAAGTCAAGATTATCACGGCAGTGCAGCTGGTTCAATAACTTAGGTAAAGTGTATTCCAACATCTGATGGCCATAATTGGTACGATATGTCTTAACATTCCAAGGCTCTATGCTGCGCATATCGTACACTGTTTTATTTTTCTATAAACCAGCGAGATTAATCAACGCATCGTCGTTTTTCATTATTGCGAGTTTATTTATGATACAGCCTATAGTCATATATGAATTTTATTGGTATAATGTTGCGTTTTTGGAAAAGATTTGCGGTGTGAAAAAAATATGGAACTTGCAATGCGTACGCTTCGTTTCTGTAAGACTAAGTTTATTAAGTATTTCTGCTGTTGTTGTTGCCCACACGAGCCATCCTTAGTTAAGTACAGAAGAAAATTGAGTTGTAGAGTAACATGTTAACCGCTGTAGGAAAATTAAAGCAATGACGGCGCACGATACCGACTGCTTTGGAAAACTTGTTAAATATGTAGCTAATGTGGTCAGTCCATGACATATTGTCAGCAAAGTAGACGCCCAATGTTTTTACAGACGGTACGAAATCTACGCTGGTATTGTTTAATTCAATCACAGTGTTCCGGCCTCGAAGCCGCGTTACGTTTTGGGGACGCTGGCTGGCTTTGGTGCCTCGCTTATGCGGTGCGGCACTACGGCCTTCACCTCGCTCAGTGAAGATAAACCGCAGCCAAAGAGCAGATAGAGGCACTTAACCTAGCCTCCATAACTGATAACCTTACATTGACATGCGGAAAAATCTACGCAAAAATGAGGGGATGCCATTCACATGTCTTCAAGGTATTTCAAAACCAAATGAGGCCCCTCTTTTCTTTGTTGATAGTAGTACAATTTTCATCGAAAGAATACACAGCTTTACAGGGACCACTCAGTCAGTCGGTCGGTCGGTCGGTCGGTCGGTCGGTCGGTCGGTCGGTCGGTCGATCAGTCAGTCGGTCGGTCGGTCGGTCGGTCGGTCGGTCGGTCGGTCGGTCGGTCGGTCGGTCGGTCGGTCGGTCGGTCGATCGGTCGGTCGATCGGTCAGTCGATCGACCGATCAGTCAGTCAGTCGGTCAGTCGATCGACCGATCAGTCAGTCAGTCGGTCAGTCGATCGACCGATCAGTCAGTCAGTCGGTCAGTCAGTCGATCGACCGATCAGTCAGTCAGTCGGTCAGTCAGTCGATCGACCGATCAGTCAGTCAGTCGGTCAGTCAGTCAGTCGATCGACCGATCAGTCAGTCAGTCGGTCAGTCAGTCAGTCGATCGACCGATCAGTCAGTCAGTCGATCGACCGATCAGTCAGTCGATCGATGAGTCAGTCAGTCAGTCAGTCGATCGATGAGTTAATTTATAAATTAATAAATCTTTCCTTTGTGCTTTTTTTATTATATTATTTGATAGGCATTTTGCAGCATAATATAACACGGATGCCTGCAAGTGAGATGCGCTGGCATCCCGGTGTATTGAAAAGGTTGCGGTTTCTATTACCTGTTGGAAAGTAATTTATGAAAATACTGTGATAATTAAAAGGCACTTAAAATTTTCAGCGCAATTGAAACATAGGCGCACTGCCATACGCTCGCAATTTCTGTCTACGTTATCTTTAGATATATTCCATTTTCAAAGTCATGTAACCTGTTTCTTTTTCCCAGAAACGCCTAATACGTATGTGTGTGCAGCAGAATATTGTCCGTAAGTCCTCGTGCGACTTCGGCAGTCTCGATCTTAACTCTGTGTGCAAAAATGAAAATAGAAGCATTATTACTATTATGGTAACAAAAATAATTAAGCAGCCAGATTTACGTCCCATTCATCCGAATGCTTTAAAGTAGAGTACTGCTTGGCGGCCATAGGTTCTGCCTGCTGCCTCCGTGTGAGCAGTGTGGCGACGGCCGGATGACGCGTGCTTCGCGGTGCGTGGCCTTCAGTTCCGCATCAACCAACCGGCCTTCCCTCCTAATCCTTTCTTTCTTCCCGGCCCATTCTTTTCGAATTGCCAAGTCTGTCGGCAGCCGTGTAATTGCACACCCAGCACAAATCATTTTGCGAAATCTTGGCCATAAATTTGGCCCGTCCCCTGTGTTCAATATCAATGACGCTCACGTACCCGGCTATCATGAGGGGTTGAGGTGGATTGATCGCGATGGCAGTGTGCGTGACCCTACCTGACTCAACCTCAGTGACATGTCTTCCATCCTAATAGCAACGAAACACAATAAAGATAAAACAGCGGAGCGGGGGAAGAGCGAACAAATGGGTGTATGGGCGAAACACTCGGTGTTACACTCGCGCTGTAATGGCAATTATTCCAAAATTGCCGCTCGCCGCACTTCTCAGCGCCAGAAGGGAGCGGGAGAGGGCAATGATTGCGCGGTCGTGTCTGGAAAGGCGCGCCGCCATTTTTGCGCCAAAGAGCGAGGCCGGCAATTAGGGCAGGGCCCTGAAGCAATAAAAAGCGAAGGAAATCGGTCTCGTTCCAAGTACAACGTGCGTGCTGTTGCATCAAACGCGCAAATGTGCGCGCACACGCGGCCAGCGAGCAAATCACGTACGGAGCGCTTTGAGAACCACTCCGCGGTCTCCCAGCGTGTGTGAATGTGCCGGCGTAATAACAGCGTCCCACGATGCTGCGTCGCTGTCGGAGCGGAGTCGACGCCTCTCGCAAGCTGGTTCGCTTCGCGGCTGCTTCGTTTGAACAGCGTCGCGATGCGCTTCACCCTGCAACGCGTGTAATGGCGCCGTCAGCGCCGTCATTCAGAACATCTCCCGAGCACTCATGCGTAGCAGCGGCTGTGCACGTTCTCAAGCATGGATATGCAAATATATTAACAAGAAACCAAAAACAAAACGCAAGATTACTAGGGGCAGCTTGGAAGCATTTTGAGCAGACTGCCGGCGAACGCTTGTTGCGTGTGCGACACTAAAGGCACGTTAATTGGGCCCCTGTGGGAAATTCTTGCTGCGGGCGCGTGCGACATGTACAGTGCCACGTTGCTCCGTTGGAAGCTTTGAAACAGGATGCGGTTTAACGCACCGAGTTTCACGCATCTCTAGGCCAATGTAAACCGGCCGCAGTTGGTCGGGCCTTCGCGGCGTGGCTGGCATGGCGGGATCAGGCGTTGGAGGGTAAAGAACAGCGCTGCTTTAAACAGTGCGTGTGCCTCGCAAGCAACTTTGTTTTCCTTGCTTTTTCCACTCTGTTTAAACTCATGGAAGGATTTAACTGGATCATGTTCATTAACCAAATGTTACGACTTGAATGATCACAGATGATCACTCAGTGACGACTAGCCATGCTGAGAAAATCTTCCTGCAAAGTTTATTTTTCTTTTTTGCTGTGGTAGCTGTATGGGGATTGTTCCCGATATAAATGATGTCTCTTCCAGCGTCCTAGCATATCTAATCCCAAAACTCATGCGTTCGTCTTCCGGTTGAGAAGCCGTTATCACGATGGCTATAAGCCATAAGGGCGTGTGTAGCGGGTCGAGTGTGTTCTCTAGAAGGCGTCAGCTGCGGTCGGAATATGCAAGGATTCATCACATGATCATGCATGGAGGGCGGAAGTATCTTCCGGTGTCAGTTCTGCACCAGGCACTTAGGAGAGAAGTTTTACTGTTTTCTTTTCTATTTTGTTGGACAAAATGTCTGATTTGTTGCAAACAAATGGGATGTCCCGAAACAGTAATGCATACTGCACGATAAGAAAATTTTCTGCGATGAGGAAGGAAAAAAAATCCGTCGCTTGTGGCACGAATGCAAAGAAGAGTACAATGGTGTAGAAAATGGGGAATTAAGTTTTAACTGAAAAATGCAAAGAAACACGAAACACCTGGTATACCTCCCTGAGTAGCCTATCAGCAACTTGGAATACTAAATTTACTGAACCTGACTTCTGAACATGGAAGTCTGACGAGAATACACACTACATGTGAAATTGCTAGCTGTAGCAGCTAACAAGAGGCATCTCCTCTTGCAGCGCTGTTTTTGTATTTTTCGTTTTGCGCACACGAGCCTATGCAGATGCATTACCTTAACTCTAAGATGCGCTCTTTCCACGGGTGTGGAAACGGCCCTATCTGCAGCCCCACTTTCCTAGTATCTCCCTGTATTGCTGGGGGCATGAAAAGTGACGTGGTTCGTATTTGCACTGTGTGGAGCAGGCTGAAAAGGGCTATGGTGAAACCACACTGACATGTGCTTCCGTCTTTTTTTTTTCTTCCTGGTGCAGATGAGGCTTCCTTCTCCCGGATGCACATCGAGAAGCAGCGCTACGATGGATGGTACAACAACCTGGCGCACCAGGACTGGGGAGCAGTCGGTCAGTGTGCTGCGTGCCTTCGCACTCCTTCCTAATTCACCTCTTTCGTACAGACAACGAAATAGAAGCGCAGCGTGCGGAGGGTACCGTAAAAAAATATCATATCTGACTGAAATCGTCAATGTATCTGCTCCGTGTCATTATAGCGCAAAGTTATGGCCTTAATCATAGGTGATACCGGTTGCACGGTGAATGTACATTCAGGGTCGCCACTAGTTGCCAAGAAATGCCAAGAAATGCGCGCTACAAAAGAGGAAGAATATTTTATCCCAAGTTTTCGAGTGCAGGCAATCAGTATGCACAAGGAGTCAATACGCTTTCTGAGAGCATTCTGCTTACAGCGGGCTTACTTAGCGGATTTCTTTTTTTTTTACTACTCCAAGAACGCTTTCGCTTTACGAAGTACCCTCTCTTCTCCCTGTCTCTTTCATTATGAGTATGTAATTCAGAACTTTGTATACTGTGTTGAAACTAAACGCCAAAAATTTTTAATGACGAATTTAATCGTCAAAGTATGACATAGATACGTTGGACAATTGTCTCCGATTCGGTTTCGCAGCAGTCAGCGTGTAATTGTCATTAACAATACATTCATACGAAACTTTCTCGCGCACTAAATCTTTATTCACACAAACATTTCTTGCACATTATATCTCTATTTAATTGCCAACAACCAGCACAATTATGGAGGAACATCTATAGCAACTTGTGACACATCTTTGTGTGACTAATTGAGTGTGTACCAATTTCTTCGTCTTGTATTTATGTTTGCACGAAAGTCATATTGCTAAAGAGTACAAGGGCATTGTTCTGTATAATGCTAATACGAACTTCTAACAAGCTCCACGATGTATCTTTACATCCCAACTGGGTGGAAATGTTGGTGGAAATGTGGATAAAAATCTGAAATCGGCCACACATCAAGAAAACGTCATTTTCCTAATTTGTACCGCATATTTCCTATATATTTCGTCACGATTCAGGTGATTACCGAGGGTTAAGAAAAAATAAATAAACTTTGAAATAAAAAGTTTTGATTCGACTATTTATTTGCCCCGTGCACCGTAATTAGGTTTTCGCTATGCGCTGTCGCGCTCGGCGTCCGATTCAATGGGAACCATGGCGCCTGTGTAACGTCATTCACAAGGCACTAGCGCCTAGAAATTTGGCGCCTAAAGCCTGTTTCACATGGTGCGACGGGAACGAAAAATTACGGCCCGGTCGCACTGTCGTTGCAACGGTAATCGCAGCTGCCGTTTCACATGACAACGATTTCTGTCGGTGCCGTCGGCACCCTAGCGTCGGTGCGGCCTTTCAGTGGGTGAAAATTCTTCGGCTGCAGTAAATGTCAAACATCGTGGCAGGCGTTTATTTCGTAATCGTGAGTAATAATATTGAGCTGTGATGTATTATTAAGTTCAATAAAACGTTTTCGAGACTTTCCTGTCATGTCGCTGAACTCCTATTGGCTGACTACTGTGGCCATCGCTGCGACCGCACCGACGCTGCGACAATGCGACCAACTTGTTGAAAGTCTGTCGCAGTGGCCCTGCGACGAGAACGACGCGCATTTCTGTCGCACAGCGGCAGAAATCGCACTGCGCTGCGGCAACAATCGCATCATGTGAAACGGCCTTAACGTTGTGTAGGGCATCGCGCTAAACTGGTTACAACTAAACTATCCCCTGTTCTTCCCTTGATAGTAGTTAGTTCAAGGGGCCCCCATTCCTTCTTAGTTCGAAATTATTTACTAAACAGCTCGCCTCTATTCCAGCCTTGTTGGCCCCTAATGCGACGCCGTTCTTCGCCGGTCGCATTGCGAACAAGAGGCCGCGAGACGCCGAACATCAGGCGACTGTTTGCCAGAGGGCAGCTGTGCCTCTCTGCTTGCGGCCCGATATGACGTACTTAAGTGAATCATTGTGTTGGTGAGCTAACTCAACTTAACTTTATAGACAAACACTTACTGTGGCGGAGATGCTATTTTAAAGCTAAGTTCGCTTCCAGAAAACACTTCCCACTGTGGTAGGAGAATTTAAACGTGAAACGTATCAATTGGATAGCGTTAAAGGCCCCGTTCACCAGAAAATCGGGTGTCGGCGTTCACGGCGTCAGCTTTGTCGGCGTTATGAGCGAAAAAAGGCCGCCACCGTCTGGAAGACGTTGAAGTAACGAGCGTTAGCTGCATTTTCCGTGCGTAAAACGCAAGTCTTTCCGCATCCAGCGGGGCCAGTGAAGAAAACACTGAGCGGTTCGGAAAAGAAAACGAACTTTTCCACCTAGCGGAGTGATAGACGCCTAGCGCCATCTATCAGAGAACTTACGATGCACCTCTACCCGTTGCCGAGTTGCGCACCCTTTCGTGTACGTCCCAAACGGAATTTTCTTCGTTTGGAGGGTCAAGGTGTGCCTAGAATTCGGCTTGCGGCGCGATATGGTAACGCTTCAATTAGCAATTTCAAGTATACAATGTTTACCTATTCTTTAATTGTGGTTTTATTTCTATACCACCACCCGTAGGGCTTTATTTGCCTACCAAATTCGGTGCACTGCTGTCCCCGCTAGGGTGCCTGGGTGCCTTTGGTTGTCGGAGTATATATAGCGTAATTAAATGCATTGTAGACGGCGCTACTAGTCTCAATGCGGTATGTGCTGTTTTCTAGTTGCCGCCACAGATGGCGCTGTGATCTCAGGGTGGCAGTATACCCCACGAAATCTCGAAACGTGATGAGCATACTGTCGCAGATGGCGCTGTGATCTCGGGGCGGTAGCAGACCCCACGAAATCTCCAAACATGAGTAAGAGCTAACGCTCTTTCACGAGCATGGCTCTGGCAGGTGGTCTCCAGAGAGCAACCTAGGATGCAGGTAGGCCATCTAGGTCACGTGACCTTGCGGCGTCATTACAACCTACTTAGCAAACTGCCCACCGCAGCGAGGGGAACTTACATTAAGGGTTGATCGCTCGGGAGGAGCAACATGTGTGGCACAATGCTGGAAGCACGTGCCATGGCAGGGCAGTGGCGCATCCCTTAAACGCCTGGAGGGGTCTCAGGACTCCCAGTGATTTATGAATGTAAAGTAGTGCGTAAAGCAAAGAATGTAAAACCTTCTGCATATATTTCAATTAACGCATTACGCTATCGCATTACACCTTTAGGGTGGAGCTTAAGCGTCCCCTCCTTTTTTCCTTTCGTTCCGTGGCATCGCCGTGACGACATCTGATGAAGTCTGCTTTGCAGTTCTACAGTCCCTGGTTGGCTGCGCTGCCTGCGGTCAAGTCTCGTATGCGTACATTTTAGGAGTCGAAGAATCGTACAAGAGCGCGGGTATTATCGTGCAGCCACGGAAGGAACACGTTCATGCTGGAAAGCGACTCGAACTGACGCCGCACCGTCACGCGGCCGAGCCACGCAGTTTGTCCGTTAGGCTAAGCTACTTACATTGCCTTCAGTGCCAGCAAGGATCAAGAGTCACACAAGTGTGCTCGGCGAGCAGCTTCATGCGCGCCGCGTGAAGTGCAGGGAATCGTGCGCTGAAGCATGGTGTGCCGTGTCACCTTGCGGTGCTTGCTGCTTGTCTCGCTGCTTCATATGTGATTTAGATACAGGACTGGAACCCAAAGACAGCGCGGGAACGAAACTAGCGATCTTACCATCATCTCGCAGTCTTTTGTCTGCGCTCCTGTATTTTCTGAGCGGTTCCCAAGGGCACAAGAGCCGCATCGCCGGCCACAGCTCACCATTTTCTGTACGCACCTTCTTGATGCGCACTCGTGTCACGGTTTCATCATGCGCTGTGCTTGCGCAGTCAGAGTCAGTATTAAGATGATCACTTCGCCAGGCTGCCCAGATTAAAGTGCTCTAAGGTTCTGCAAAACGGCAAAGCGAAAGTGTGAGCGTAGCGGGGCCCTTGGTTATTCCATTTTTTATCGTCCCTTTCGTCAGAGTTCTAGTTCACCGTCACACCAGGCAATATTGATTGGTCATGCTCTACCGACACGAAACTGGTCCAGTTTATATTGGTTGGGCTTTACCTAAAGGACTATGAAACACAGCTGAGCGAGCTGCTGCTCGCTTGGTCTTTGCGCCGTGCCGCCACCCTGGAGTGTATGTCGGGAAAGGCTGATTGGGCGACCCCCTTCGTGAGAACCCTCAGACTGGCGGTGGATGTCGAATCAGTTGGGCCTAAGTTGAGACCAACTTGGAATCGCTTCCATGTGGATGGTTGCGGATACGCTCGCGTCCACTTGCCCCGAGTAGAACAACAGAGACAGGTAGGTGCAGTGCTTGAGAAGGTGAGGCTACCTATCGTGTGCTAAAGACATTTCGGACTAGATAGGAGGCACTGCAGGGGAAGGGGCGCGGGGGGGGGGGGGGGGGGGGGCAGTGAAGCTTGGCCGCGCGTGAAGCTTTTTGTTGGGTTGCCTGTATACTGAAGAAAGGTTGGAGACTTAGCAAAAAAGCTTCGCGTTTGCGAGTATGATGGTATCGCTGAATTGCGTGTACGGTGTCCGAGCGTCGCACGTCTGCAGGTAGGAGCAACACGTAAGCAGAAGTGACGTAAGGTAAGCGAATGGAATAACTAGCGGTCATTCCATAGTGATAAGCGCAGATGGGCCGAAGCACAGGAAAGTAGAGCAGGATAAAACGTCAAACCCATGTCTTGTCATTGAGCATGTGCTGCAGGCGTCAGAGAAATAAAACGAAGGCAGTAGTGCTCAAATTAGACGCGGAGAGGTAGCTCCGTGGAGCAGCATAAAGATCTTCAGCCTAGAAGCAAAGCAGAAAAAGTGCTGGTCTGTGGATAACCCAAATTTCGAACAAATTTTAGTAATATAACTTCGATATTCGAACTCTTTTTGAAAGTTCTGTATCCTATGCAATTCAAACATTTGAAAAGGCTCGACCCGTTCAGAAGAATGGAATACCTGGAAGTGCATTCAGCAAGCATGTTTTCTTTTCTGTCTAACGACAAGGCATGAAAACTTAAAATATCGCTCCCGTCCCGTATGTCGTACGGTTGCGGTTAATAGAGTTATGTTTCTGATTGCATTCAATGTTCTAGTATACTTCGCCCGCCTATATTGTGGACGACAGAGACGGTGGCGGTTATCCGCCTGCGATGGAGAAATGAAGCCCTGTCGCCCCAACGCTTTTTCCGTACACACTTTGCCGAGGACGCCGATATCGATGGAGCAGTACATGAGGTGCGCTGCTGCGATATTACATGTGTGCCATGTAGACCCACTTGAAAAGAGAGACTCGTAAACAAAATGAATTCGCCCTTGATCTAAAAGCTTGTTGCGTTGTCGATACCGTCGTATTATGAAAGGTATGACCCAAACCATCGACACACAACCTTCCAAGAAGCTCACAGCCGCGTGCGTGTGCTCTTGTGCCGTGCATCAGTGGTGGCACGTTAAGAAAGGTTAAAGCGGCAATCGTCAGGGCCTCTGATGACCGAAGCATTACAGTTACCTCGGCTTTCAATATAAAGGATGTTTCACATTAACTTCTTTCAAGGATTAAGAATAGTGGTACGCCGCAGATGCGGGAAAGCAGCGACGTGTTGTTTGTTGTCATCTGCTGCAACTCAGAATATTTGCTGAATTCCGCTTAATTAATTAGCAGAGAATAATTCGCAAAAGCCGGGTTATTCATTTTAGGCCCAAGAGCGTTTCGTTAAGTTCAGAGGTCGTTCAGAAATAACGCATTCAGTTTTAATCAACGTACCTCAATGGTGTACGTCCTTCTTTCCGTCTTTAAGGTATGTCACCACCTTTGAAAAGGTGTTTTTTTTTGTTGTAAAAATGACATTTTTTCTTTTTTAAATGGAGAGAGTCCCCAAAAATTCAAAAATATTTTGCAGCAAGAATCATGTTCGTAGCTTATTTAGTTCAAAAGTTATAGCTAACTTTCGAACAGGTGGTGAACAGTTCTGAAACCGAAACTGATGTGGTTTGGTAACAGAAACTGATAACTCAGCGATAATCAACGGCGTATATTGAAACTTTTTATTATGTTTTAGTCTGATATGTAAAAGATTATTAAAGGCAATTTGTAAGGCTTCGTTTTTTTCTAAACATTTCTTTAAATTTCCGCAAGGGGGATGCAACCGATGCATGACGCTACAAGCGTTTCTGTTGTTTACTTTGCGTGCGCTTTGTGCTACCGCTTTGAATGCTGCCGGATTCATCCTTTTTATAGGCATTATTTTTAGTAGCAACAGTAAGAACATAAGCTGGACGTTTTTATTAGAAAGCATGTTCAAGTTCAGGGTAAAAAGGCGATTGAAACGGAAGTTTCTTGGCAATCGACATACAAGGAATGCTCCGACCGAAGACCATGCGGACGTGAATGTATCGGCGAGTGCTGCAAAGCTTGGGAACTTAGAAAACAATTGTGAAGTGCCGCTGCAAGAACCTCTACTGCAAGGTAATAGGATTATTGACATGGAGATCCTATCATCTGTTTCTGCAAAACTGGCCTGCCCGGAATGCAAGAAGACGTCGCTCAGATTGGAAGAATGCTCGCAGCTTGGAATATCATGTGCATATGCATATTCATTTCAATCGTCGAAAAAGGTTGGAAGTGCTATTGAGAACAACCTGCGTCTTGTCTACGCAATGCGCCAGCTGGGCAAGGGATATTCTGGAGCTGTAACGCTGACGAAAGTGATGAACATGCCACCGCCGCCTTGGCATTCTGCCTGCCAAAAGATATCTGCTAAGCTCTATAAAGCGGTAGAGACTGCTGCGTCTAAGTCAATGATGAATGCCGCTGCTGAATTGCGTTGTGTTGTGCAAAGTACTGAGTGTGGTGTGTCAGGTGATGGCACATGGCAAAGGCGTGGACATTCATCATTGAATGGATGTGTGACCTTGATATCCATTGATACTGGGAAAGTTATTGACGTAGAAGGCATGCCAAGTAAATGTAGGGCATGCCATTCGAGAAGCAAGTTGAATCCCTCAAGCACTGAATATCTGGAGTGGAAGGCAAATCATACCCAGTGCCAAGCAAACTACACCGCTAGTGCTGGTGGTATGGAGGCAGTAGGGCTCTATCGTATGTTCGAGCGAGCAGAAAGAAGTCGTGGTTTAAAATATGTAGACCTCTATGGAGATGGCGACTCCAAGAGCCACGCGGCTATAAAGGACATATATGGCACAAATAGTGTGCGCAAACTGGAGTGCATTGGGCACGTACAGAAGCGTGTAGGATGCCGACTACGAAAGTTGAAAAAAAGTGTTCCTGGGCTTGGAGGCAAAGGAAAGTTAACGGATGTCCTCATCGACCGGCTGCAGAACTATTATGGTATTGCCATCAGAGCGAATGTGGGAGACCTGCGAGCCATGAAGCAAGCTGCATTAGCGAGCCTCTTTCACTGTAGTTCAACAGATGAAACACCAACGCATGGTCCGTGCCCTCTTGGCACTGAGAGTTGGTGCGGGTTTAACCGAAGGAATGCACTCGGTGGTGGATGCTACAAGCACAAGGGAGGCCTTTCCAATGAGGTACTCAACAAAGTGAAGCCGGTATATACTGACCTCTGTACGGACGAGCTCTTAAAGAAGTGCCTGCATGGAAAAACCCAAAATGCCAACGAGAGTTTCAACGGTATGATTTGGCAACGGGTTCCCAAAGACGTCCACGTGAGCCTGCCCATCCTACTTTTTGGTTGATATGATGCTGTGTGCCACTTCAATGATGGTAACAGAAGTACAGCAGATATTTTGAGGGAAGCAGGCATCGAACCTGGCCACCACACTCTCGTAGCATGTTGCACCAGTGACCAGAACCGTGTGAAGAAGGCCCGTGCGTCAATCAACGGGTGAGGTAAAACATCTCTGCAAGAAAAGACGGGCAGCAACAAAAGCCAGAAGAAAGCTCGTGGCAGCTAAGGAGGGCCCTAGCTATGAACCTGGTGGATTTTAACTTCCTTGGGCATGGTGATCTTGTTTCTGCAAGGATTGAAAAACTTTAATCGTGTTTTTCTCAAAACTTGATTTCTTGCACTTTCTTGTTGCGCAAACAGTTGTAACTTCGAACTGAATAAATATTTTTCAATGAAACTTTGCACGCTAATTTCTTCATTACTAACCTGTGCAATGAACTAGGATGAATGAAATCGAATTGTAAGTTTTGGTGTAATCATGTTTTATGCCAAGGAATGCAAACAAAAATGACATTTGTTTGTTTTCTTTGGAATTTTTTGTATAACTTGATTCCCAATTATCGGACGGCAAAGATCCTAGTTGGTTGCACAGCCTGGTTAGTTGGCTAACTCTGTGCCAGAAAGTTTAGAATTTCTGCACTCCATTGTCTAGTTATGAATGTTTGCGTAACAGCCAAGTTTGGGCCATTTTTTGTCAATAACAAATTTTAGCATGATATGTTAGTCTTTTTTGCTTTTGAATATCATATAAAACGATGCTTTATAAGGTCAGTGTGAAATAAAAATTTAATGGTCAAAATTTTAAAAAAATTTCAAAAAGGTGGTGACATGAAGCCTGAAAAAAACAAAGCATGCGAATTTTCTCCGCTCTATAGCGTGCTGCTCTCAACGAACGCGTGCCCTAGGAGGGGTCCTTCCCACCCCCAACCTACGCCGCTCGACACCAGAAATTAACCTGGACCCTTTCCGAAAAGAAAATTACTGGCTACGTGCCTGGTTCTCAAGCTTATTTTGAAGGAACGAAGCGTGCGCGCTGACACTGTGGAAGTGAGCGGCCCGACAATGGAAATTGCGTGCGACGGTCTCGATCAAGGGATAGGAGGCCACCAAAAGCCAAATGCGACGAAGTTCAGGCATCGCACAGGCAAAACGGAGAAGGAAGGAAAAGCTGTTTAGTAGCTTAACACGTTCACTGCATGCCTCGTGGGTCACCGGTGGGTCACGTCGTGTCTTACTGCTGAGCGGCAAGAATGCTGAGACGCTGTGAAGTCGTACGATAGCTCAGGTTTTTCAAACAGCCTGCAGTAAACACACACGCCTTCTGTTGTCTGTTACAAGAAGTCGACTTCGCCGCAGACTCACTCCTGGGTCATGCCGCCCACAAGAATATCGAATGTTGGCCCACCAGTGCACGGCCTACGACGCATTGGGGTTAGATCCCCTAAAATCGCTGCCGCAGTGAACGTGTTCACGTAGCTTCCGTTTTTTTTTCTTCTTGCAAGGTGTCATTGTGCAGCCCGTAGAAGCGAGCGGCGCCTCTCATAGGCACTGTCACTTAAAACTCGCTTAAAACTCAGTTGAGAGCACTGCAATACATTCGCACAAGGGCGCAGCAACTTTCTCATTTCGCGATTTTTTTTTCAAATTCCGGACAAAAGACAACCCCTGAGGTACGTTGGCACACACGCACAAAAAATAATCAGATGCTTCTGAACCTCCTCTGCAACTTCGCGAAATGCGCTTGGGTCTAAATTGAATATTGTGAATGTTTCTATAGTATTATTCTTAAATACCGGCATAATTAGGAAGAATCCGAATATTTGTTTGAGTTGAACAACACGACGGTAAACATCGTGGTCACGTCTATCCGGCGTACCACATTTTTAATCATTGGCTGAAGTGTAGTGAATAACCTATAAGCATCACAGATTACATGTTTACCAGCGATCTTCTAACTCAAAGCGTATTGTGCTGCTATTGCTATATACTATGACTGATGAAATTTGAACTGATTGGTGCAACAAACATCGCTCACAAGTTGCAACCTCTTCATGAGGGCGTCCGATCAATAAAACTATGCTTTTATATATAGCTGAGAACTTCGGATAAGACGCACTAAACTTGCCTAGCTCATTTTACATGCGGTATCAAGCTAAAGAGCGCTCTTATTGTCTGGAAAAACTGCCTGTACACTGCCAATAGCTTCCGGTACCAGACTGCTAAACGTACTGGTTTTCTTTTCACTCACAATTTAGGTGGATGTCTGAAAATGGAACGTAAGATACTGCACCGTTGACATTTATTCTATTAGGTAACCATCTGACATAACACACTCAATCGATTTAGACGGTGCGCCTGTCTCCGGAAATAGGCAGGTTGATGTCGACGTTTAGCAGCAGGCATTACGATGTGGGACTCTTTGCAAGCATTCAGAAGTCATTGAGAACTTTCAGCAGTGCAAAAAAGTGCGAGCTAGACTGAGTAATTAAAATGCATTTAGTACAGTTAGCAACTCCAGATAGCAGCATGCAGCTTTCTTTGCGAACTGTGTAAGACTATTCATTGCATGCGGCTGCCTTGAAAATTTATTCACACCTCAGCGTATGCGCAGGAGAGGACATGATATTGACAAAATAAATTCAGGGGGCATTTTGTTGACCTAAAGTGCGGTGAGGCGGAAGTATTTAGCGCGGTGTTGCTGCTTGTGTCACTGATATGTGCTTAAGATGTTAATTAAGTACGCAATTGTTTGTGAATATTAAATGCTGGAGACACTGGAGGGCATTTGGGAGGAATCCATCTGATTCGACGCCTTTCTGCAAACACTCTCCATCGTCCTAGACAAGCAGAACTGCATATGTGTTGGCAGGAAGTAGGGTAGACGTCAGCACGCTCGCTTGTGGAACGGAAGGATGGTGGTTCGAATCCCATCGGACACAAAGATTTTTTTTTTCTTATCGAGTTGAAGAGTGTCACGGACGGACGGACGGGCGTGCACCGCGAGTATGAGCCATTAAAGGCTTTCGCCTTAATGCTCACGGGCCAGTTGTTCGGACATACTGGGCGTGAGACTCCCAACGTGATGAGAACCCATACCGCGCGTGTGTATGTGCTCTTGACATCGTCTTCTCTTGTGCACATGCCCGTCCGTTGTAACATCTCCGTGCCGGCGCTGGTTGCACGGAGCATCCGATTAGGGCGTTGCATGTGTACCTGACCTGCCTCCTCCCCACTCGGGCGCAGAGAGCCAGCTGGTGCGCAAGGCCCCGTCGTCGTACGCCGACGGCGTCTACATGATCGCCGAAGGGCGGCCCAGCGCACGCTCCCTGAGCCAGGAGCTGTTCAAGGGCGAGGACGGCCTGCCCTCCGCGCGCAACATCACCGTGCTGTTCGTCTTCTTCGGTGAGTGCCCTTCTCACGGGCAGCTTAATACTACGGAAGCGGACCTCTTTGCTTTGTTCGAAGTAGAGCTCCGCTGGGCGAACAATGCCCGTGCGACGCTTTGAACTTCAATGTAGAACTAGCAGCACAACTGGTGCTCGTGTCCAAATTGACTGTACCCTTTTAAGCTGGGGCTACTCCCACCTGAGTTGCCTGGTGCACACAGCATGTACAGAACGCGTGTGAGGCAAGCGCTCGATCACAAAAGGCACAGGTCAGTAGGCAAGCTCCACAGGAACTGAAGGCTAATCTCAAATGCACATTCACATAGGCTGCGATGCAGAAAAGGGGCTTGTAGACATAATAGCGCGATGCGGTTTTCACAAAAATGTACATAAATACGTGGAAAACTTTTAATACCAAGAATTCTCATTCCCAGAACAGTTCCTTGGTTTTCGTTGGTTTTGGTTTTATGGGGCTTAGCGCCCCATAGTAACTCAGGCTATGAGAGACGACGTAGAGGTGCGGTCCGGCGGCAACCTGGGGTTCTTTAACGAGAACTGCCTCGTACAGCAGGTGGGTCTCTAGCATTTCGCCTCCAGTAAAATTCGACCGCCACAACCGGGATCGAAACAGCGGCATTCCGGTGAGAAGCTGAGCACCGCAACCATTGAGCGAGTTGCAGTTGCTACCAAAAGTGGCCGCTCAGTTTTACAGTGGTGTCAGTCAGTACGCGACATCTTTCTGTGACAAATGGGCAATAAAAATTTTTCGTTATTAAAAATGCATTTCCATAAAAAACGCATCCTGCCGCTGTCCCTACTTTTCGGATTATTGAATTTTTATTTTCTCTAAAATTTTGAATCACCCTGAATAAGTGGCGTCATACGGCTCACTTAATAACGAAGCAGCTGCTTTCTCTCGTATAAACCCTCTTGTTTGCCATTCGAGTTTGTATATATGATCCTGCGACCGCATTAATCAATCTGCCATTAATTTAATTCGCGAGGAAGCAAGGAGATTGGTTAATGAGGCATACTGCATGCCTTGCCTTGTTCATCGCATTGCAGTATCCGACTGGGATTAGCAAAGTGCCCCTTTGGCGCTGTTCTCTCCCCACCAGGCCAGGTGATCTCGTCGGAGATTCTGATGGCCAGCGAGCCTGGATGCCCGATCGAGTTCCACCGCATCCCCATCAGCCGCTGCGACGAGATGTACGACAGCAAGTGCACGGGCCAGCGGTACATGCCCTTCCACCGGGCACACTACGACGTCAAGACCGGACAGTCGCCCAACAATCCCAGGGAACAGGTGCGTCTTCCTTCGGCGCTCATCCGAGCCATGCCGGCAATGCATTGCAAGCGCGGTAAGGTCGATCCGCCGCTTCCTATGGGGGGAAGACAGCCACTGCGGCAATTCAGAAGGAAGTGCGGTCGTTCGCGGTCTATAATCATGTTCGGAGCAGCGTTACTCACTGAGCGGACGACGCTATACTATTAGTTATCATCATTATCATCATCAGTTTGACTACGCCCACTGCACGGCAAAGACCTCTCCCATATCGCTCCAATTAATCTTTTCTTGTGCGAGCTGCGGTCACCCTATCTACCCAAAGTGAATCATATCCGCCAACCTAACTTTGTGCCCCCCCCCCCCCCCCCGATATGCTTGCCTTCTCTTGGAATCCGGTCTGTTACCCTTAAGACCCGTCGGTTATCTTGCCTTCGTGTTACATGTTCTGCCCAAGCCCATTTCTTCCTCTTGATTTCTACTAGGATGTCACTGACCCGAGCTTGATCCCTGACCCCGTCTGCCTTCTCTCTTTCTGTCTCTTAATGTGACACGTGTCATTTTTCTTTCCATAGGTTGCCGCGCTCTCCTTAACTGAAGTTGAACCCTTTTTGTTAGCCTCCACTTTTCCGCCCCATAGGTAAGCGCTGGCAAGATAGAGCTGTTATATACTTTTCTCTTGAGGGATATTGGTAAGACCAAAAACCAAGTGAAAAGAATCGACAAATTCAGGCCGACTGTCTGGTCAGCAATAGCGAACACCGTGAATACCACTACATCGCCTCGGCACACGTAGATCAGTGAAATAGGCGTGTCAAGAGGAAGCAGCAATGGCTGACAGCCGCTTCTTACCGCGGTCGTGACGCTTCCTCTGCGCAAAGGAAGTCTCTCTTTACGCGAGATTCATAAATGGCTTGGAAATGCTAAATCGCTGTTTGACACGGCTTGTGTCAACCAGGTTTCCGCGCTAAGGATATTAGCAGCTGCAAATGTTTAGTGCATCATGCATGGTTGCGTCAAGTGTGGGAAATAAGCTGCGGAAATCGGCCAAGGGAATGGATACTGTGTAGGCTGCCTTTGGTTTAGGTTCATTTTGAGCTGCTTGTCACACCGAAGCGCGATGAAACTTGCATCATGCGGTGAAACTTGTACAACTCGATTAGTCATAGCATCGTCAGGGTACCAAATGCCGTGAAATTATAGCTTGCTGAAGCGGCAAGTATAGCGCTCATTTTCAGTACTGTTGTTCTTGGCGAAAATCTTGCAGCTTTTTACTGCCCAATAGCCTTCTTCAAGACATGCCTTGGGGGACACATCCTTTCACTTAGAGGCTTTGCGGGTGGCTTAATTTGTTGGCTCAAAATTTAAAAAATTGCTGATAATTGGCCGATGAGTACCGGGGTGTCGATTTCCTGTATGGTGGACGCTTTCAATTTTGCCTGCGTATAATTCAAGGCGGGACGAGAGGAACTCTCGAGCGCCCGCTATGTTGCCGCGAAGTCTTCCGTGTCATGTTCTGGCAAGCTTTTAACGTGCAGGTTGTTCCGTCTCATTTGAATATTTAAATCGCCAACGACATCAGTGAAAACACTGTGCGTTCGCAATAATCAGCAGTTTACGTCTTCAACAGTAACAATGACGGTGCAACATCATCTTTATTATTGGTACGCTGCTCGAAATTTTTTTGAGGGTCACCAACCCTGGCTTTTAAGTCTTCGATGCCCTGCTTTGTTTTCATTGGGGGCAATTTCGGTGCTTCTAAAATACTCTTCACTTGCAGTTTGAAATTTAGAACATGTCATGTGAGATGCCTAGGTAAAAAATAGCTACACTGCGAGAGAGATCTGACTTGCATTTCGAAAGGCGCAAGAACCGAGCAAACGGTTTTAAAAAACCGGTTCAGAAGCATTCCACGGGCCGTATTTCATATGTCTATGCTTCATTGTCCACTTTGTCTTCCGTCATTGGTCACTGAAATACACACGTGGTTTTCAAGAGTCTCTGGGAAGCGAAACGACCATTGGATGGTTGGCGACCAGACCTCAGCATTGGCTGCATATGGCCGCCGATACACGCAGATATACGAAATATATTTATTCATTCACATGCCCTAAAGGCCTCAGGGAGGCATTACACTGGGATGGGGAAGAATACAAGGCATGAATAAAAGCAATGATAA
The DNA here is from genome assembly GCF_052857255.1 of Amblyomma americanum. Lineage (NCBI taxonomy): Eukaryota > Metazoa > Arthropoda > Arachnida > Ixodida > Ixodidae > Amblyomma > Amblyomma americanum. The sequence goes on along the minus strand of NC_135499.1, from coordinate 60,063,736 downwards.
ACACAAATAATTAAAACAAACAGTGCGGCAGATGTTTCACATATAAAAAAAAAGAATTCAGTTTGGGAGCCAACTCATCGTTGCTTTTAACTGATGCAGCGCTTTCTGGAAGTTTGTTCCAGTGACGAATGGCTATGAAGAGCGGTGAAGAATGAAGTAAGTTAGTGCGAGCAAATAGGGGTTGGACTTTGAAGTTGTGGTCGAGGCGCGAGAAAATGCGATGAGTATGCGTGGTATGAGCGGCGGAGAACGACGACGGTGCGTGATAATACCGATGGAAACATGACAAAAGAAAAAAACAGTCTTCTTTTTTCCAAAGAGCATAAGTTTAGCGATCTTTTTATTCCCGTAACACTAGACGTGCGTGCATAATTTGCTGTGACGAACCGGGCAGCTTTATTTTGAAGTGATTCTAATTTATTGACTAAATACGCCTGATGGGGATTCCCGATTATTGAAGCATATTCTATTTTAGGACGAACAAGTGCTTTGTATGCCAGAAGTCTTCTAGATGTATTAGAGTGATGTAGATTGCGTTTAATGCAACCGAGTGACCGAAACGTCTTGCTGGTGACTGTGTCAATGTGATGTTGCCATGTGAGGTTGCTTGATATGTGGACACCTATGTATTCACTATTGCATTAGATGTAGTGGTAAATGTCACAGACCTTGTTTTTGCAACGTTTATCTCCATGTGCCAGGGTATGCACCAGTTAGCAAGTTCATTAAGGTGTGACTGTAAAGTAACGATGTCCGAAGGTCCATGCATCTCCCTGTAAATGGCACAAACGTCTGCAAATAATCTTATAGAGGAGATAAGGTTATTACTATTGCTATTGATATATATCAGAAAAAGAATAGGCCCAAGCACTGTACCCTGCGGCACACCAGATATACAAGCTTGAAACCCGCGCGTATAGCACAGTCACAAATGACAGTGGGCCGAATAGACAAATGGATTATGGATAGTTATAGAATACGGCCGCAGATATGCACTGGCAAACTCGGGTGGTCTGAACTGTTCAACTCTACGAGGTTACCGCGCTAAACTGCCAGAGTTGCAGGTGGAAGCAGGCTTTCCTGAATGATGCATGCCGCTGCCTTGAATCGTGGCCCACAGGGTGGCTTCAGTAAGCGTGTACTACATGTCATATCAAGACTCGAGAACCACTATTCGTTGGTGCTGCGCTTCCGCGCAAGAATCTGTCGTGATGATAGTGTGAACACAGGCCAACAGAAGCCTTGCAGTCTGCATCACGTCTCCGTCTATACTTAGCGAAAGAATTCGTGCTGGTGTATTGCATGCAAGTTTCATATTTCAAAAGTTATTGCTCAGTCGTGTTTGCTGCACCGTTTCAAAGTCCCATTTAGCCTAGCCGTTGCGTGCTTGAATGCCTAGGGTTCGGTGAGGCCAACAATTTGTGTTGACAAGCCGCCGGGCGTCACTGTACGCCGCTCTACAGCAATTCTTCGTTTAGCCTCACCCTCATCAGGGTTGCGCAATGTGCCCGGGGCGATTGATTATCTTTAAATGCCTATGTGACGAATTATTTAATGCTCACCTTGCGGCCAGGAGCGGAACGCAAGCTGAATTTCGCTTCGTTCTTTGCGCTGGCTTCCTGCACTTGGCACTTTATCACCGTCGGCGCTAGGCAGCAGTGATAAACTGCGAATTCTCGACTCCCCTTCTCTGCTGATATTTATGCTGCACAGCTTTTGTAGCGCGTGCATTTTTTTCGCGGCTTCGAAACCAGATCAAGGCCTCCGTTGACCACGTGGTGGGTTCGTCACGCAAAAATGCAAAATGACGCTCGAGCTCGCCCAGCGTGCACACGTGGGGACAGCAAGGAATCCTGCTAGAAGGCGCCGTGTTGTGCTCCCCACGTGCGGGGAATTTCGGTGCCGCGCTGATGATGGATGACGCCTCCTGTTTAGGAACAAAGCACGCCTCATAATCACGGGAACATGGTGGAGAGAGCCGCCCGAGACTTGTTCGTGGCCAGCAGCGTAAACAGGAAGCCGCAGCCAGTTGCGCGTGATCTGTCGCTAGACCGCCCAGGTGCACGTTCTCTTAGAGGGTAGCTGACGTTAAACTGTATTCAGTGCCAACTGCAGTGACAAGTACATGAGGGCAAAAGCCTGCGGTCCTTACTGTCCAGCCGTGGAAGGAGGAAAAGTTTATGGCAGCCACTACGTGAATCTCCGAACTAACGCCTGTTGCCTGCGAAATTGAGCCAGGGCGCTGTACAGAGTGCTCTCGCGGATTATATTCATGCTGCGTGCCGAGGTTGAGGCAAAATATAGTTCGCGAGGCTACGACAACATAAAACCGCCGTGGGATTTCCAGCACTTGTGCTATACTTACGTTCGGTCGAGGCCGCACTTATAGATGACCTTTGCCCCTGTCCGTTCGAAATCGCTGCACTCATGTGCTGCCGTCGTCGTCTCGCTGTGCTTGGCAGACAAGATGCGTCTTTTGGCGCTCGTGGGGTGGGGTACACCAGTTTTGTTTTTGCTCTTGTTGATAGCGTTGTCAGCTTTCTTTCTGTATACATCGTCATGTTCGTAAATGCACCGGGTTTGAGTGTCTGTGCACAGGCATGGTGTGGATGTGAATAAAGATTTCAGCACAGCTACGTCGTGTTACGCAGCAGATTTACACGACACGTCTTGCTTAACAGGAGACACTCCAGACGACCTCTCGTCTGTGTCGAGCCTTTTGTTGTCCATGTTGACACTGCTACGGGCGCTGACCCCCCGCGTGTGCTCGCTTTCCTCCCCGGCAGACGAACCTGGCGACGAGCTGGATCGACGCGTCCTACGTGTACAGCACGAGCGAGACGTGGGCCAACACGATGAGGTCGTTCGAGAACGGCACCTTCCGCGTGGCCGACGCCCGCCTGCCGCCCAAGAACAAGGAGCGCGTGCCACTCTTCAACTCCCCGCCCGCCCGATACCTGGGCGTCATGAACCCCGAGCGCATGTTTAGTGAGCCTCAGCCTTGCTTCTATTTTTGCTCGCTTTTTTGGGGGTGTTACAGTTCACGCTTTGCTTTAGCTGCGAAGCTCTGCGGCGTCTTTCCCACCTTCTCATGAAATGAGTTCCAAGCCGTCTTTTTCTTCGCTCATAGAAGCGCGGGAGGTGCGCAGACGGGGCTTGATGTTCGGTCAGCCGATCAGAAGGTGCTTCAAGTTATACCTAGGTATTCACAGTGGTAGTGGCTGATGATTAAACGCCGCTTGCTTTGCATGATCACACTGGTCTTGAAACCGGCTGATGAAACAAGCCTTTTGGCAGGACATTGCGATTGAGGTTATGGGCGCATAGGTGACGAGCGGCCCACATTCTCTAGAATCCTCTAGAAAATTCTCTAGAATCCTCGCGAGTAGACGCACTCGGTGGCTCACAGATGCATGAAGCGCTACAGCAGCCATTGTACCTTAGCGGATTGTGTGAGCCACAGGTATACTTCCCGACCTCTTCCTTCTCTTGTAAACAAATGGTTGGCTTTTTCAGGCGCTCTTTTTTAAAAATCACACCGCTGCCTGCTAATGCATTACTGAATCGGCTTTGATCTAGGCAGATCCCCTTGCCTGAGTAATGGCAACGTGTCCCTTACAGCAGAAAAATTCATTCCTGATGCATGAACACGAACTAAACGTAACGTTGGTTGCGCTTGGGACGGAGCTTTCGGTACGAAGGTAACTTTTCCCGAAAGAGCAATGCTGGAGAACCGTATCGCTTTAGCGTGAAACGTAACACTGCCGGCAATTCTGTTGTGTGTTCTAGAGCAGGAGAGCAAAAAAACGTTAGAGATCACTGCGGCTACCCGCATTGGAAGAATGCGAAACCGTTTACGCCTCCTCGACACTCGTTGCCTTTAAAATTTGGCGCCATGGTTTTCTCGTTCACTTGATTGATTGGTTATAGATTAACTCTGATTATACCCTCGTTTCATCCCAGCAACCATTTCGAGTTTTAAAATTTTCCACCACGCTTCGTTCCCGCCCACTTTCTATATACCTGTCCTGTATTTCTACCCGCACTTGACTTTAGTCCATTTTTCAAACTTCCGCGATTAATTACATTAATTAACCCCATTTACTCAGATCATACATCATCTTTATATTTTACGTCTTTTCATCTCAATCACCCATTTTGGAAGTTCAAATCTGGCGACACAGCTGCTTCCCGTACACTTCCTATATGGCAGTCCAGCCTATTTCGCCGTCCATTGACTTTTGCTCTTAATTAATTACCTAACTAATCTACCACAATGAATCGTTTCCTATTATCACTCATGAAACACGTTTAAATTCATTTCGAACTTTATTTCCACTCCTTTGCCCATTTTTCAACTATTTTGCCATCCACTGCTGTTTTCTCGTCCCCTCACTATATCGTCATCCGCGCTATTTCGACATTTTTTTTACATTTATAGCTCTAATTAATTAACTAATGATCCGATTGTCATCAAAATTTTTTTGCTCACTACTTTCACTTCACCCTCATTCGATTACAATCACTCTTTATCTCTTCCTAGTCTCTCACAATTGCTGCGGACATCGCTGCAGACAGCTGCGGATACGATCGCCACCGACGTAGCCTAGTAAAGCTTTCGCTTTAATAAAATTCTAAGGTCTCCGCTCCAAGCAAACGCAGACAACGTTGTGCAGCCCTGACGCGCAAGCTGCCGGCGCTCCGTACCATACACTGGCGTGACATGTCGGCGCGATGCCCAGAAAAAAATGGTTGGTATTGCGGACCCTTACCATGAGGGGGTCCTCTTAATGGAGGCATCCTGTCGACGGGGCGCTGAACCAGCGCCTCTAACAACGGGCTTTTTTCAAGAGAGTATGCAGCTTAGTCAATCGGCAGGTAGCTCCGATGGAGTGAGGCGACGCCAGATCGGGTGGTCACACTCGTGACAGCATGCCTGCCATCCTTTCCACCTATACGATTCTACCTCTACCCCATTGTGACGCATGTTGGATCAGCGTGCGCTCGTAGCAACAAAAGTAAAGCATGCGGCGTGCTGACTAAGCGCGCTGGCTGCAGTGCAGACTTGATATACTGAGAACTCGTGCGCTACGCATACGCACCTTGACGTGCACAGCTGCTGCATCGCCAGCTAACGCGAATGGTCAGCACACTTTGAGCTTTAATTTTGCTCTTTACTATATTTACGCCCGAAGGCGCAATGAACAGGACGCGAAAAACATCGGTGTCTTACATTTCCGAGCAGCAAGGCATTCCTGGAAGACTTGGCAACTTTTAACCCCAGCACACAGCTGTGCCCTGTTTGTAGTGGGAACAGAGGTCATCCCAAACCATTTCACAGCAGAAAAGCTTCCGTATTCAGTGGCGTTCCTTTCATTTCAATTTTTACGTGACACAATTATCTCCAGTACTGGATTGTCAATAAGCAGTCAGAGTGCAGAAAAAAGAAGGCGCAAAACAGAGGACTGCAGGAATTTTTCGCTTTAATCTTTGTTTTGCGCCAAATGCTTGTTTGGTTGAGCTACTAAGCTGCTTGTTTGTTGTGGTAGCTCACTTTTTCAGTTTTTTGCAACCGCTACTATTATGCACGGCCTGCAATGGTATGGAATGAAATGGTTCTTGGGAACCTTTTTTTTTTTCGCTTGTCGTCCGGCGCTCCTACCGGCCTATCCCGCCTGAAGCAAGGACAGGGCAGCATTTTAACCAGTGTCAATGAGCGAAAAGGAACGGAGCCTATAAGATGACACTTTTACTTCATCTAACGCTCGTCCCGTGGGGTGCTTGTTGTATTCTGTCTCCCGTGTTCTTATTCTAACGCTCTGTCGGCCCCTTTGCAAACCTCCACCAGCTCCTCGCCAGTCCCTTGTAATGGCGTTCTGCTGTCATGTGCGCAGTTCTGGGCGACCCGCGGACCAATCAGAACCCTGGCCTTCTGGCGTTCGGCATCCTCTTCTTCCGCTACCACAACGTGCAGGCGACGCGCATCAAGGCAGACCACCCAGACTGGACGGACGAGGACATCTTCTTGCACGCCAGGAGGCACGTCATTGCCGTGCTGCAGGTCAGCGTCGCTTGTTTCCCTCGGTGCGGATGCATCTATGGTCTGGCAGAAGAAAAAACTTCGCTCGACATTCACCATTGTAGTGCGAATTTAACGACATCTGCCCAAATGCCGATAATAGAACGGAGGCTTACGCCTAGTTGAGGTGTTTGTGATGACTGTTGCTTTTGTGCCGCAACAATGGCGTTAGTGTCACAGTTAAGCTCCGTGGATGACTCTGACGTCACTCTGCTCAGACTAACCAGTGTTCGGCACTCTGGCTAATAAGTTTGGCTCTTTGGCTTGGCGTAATGTTTGACCTCACTTCACTCTGGCCAATTAATATAACACACAGCATCTGGTGTGTACGGCGATGACACAGACGCCGCGTAAGCAGCAAAAGGGAGTATCACAGCGGTCGCTGCAAAAGATAAAGCAAGACTTTCCCTCCTTCAATTTGAACCAGCGCTCAGACGACCGTGCAAAGCCTGCATCCAGTCCGCTTACGAATCTGTTAAAGGGGCACTGGTTGCTCTTCCATTTTCGTTTTGTTAAGCCGCTGCAATTGACAGTGGGCACCTTTGGCATCACTGTGAGAGATAGCTAATGTGGGCAGCCAGTACTGATATCTCTAAGCGGTGCGGATGAATTCTAGAGGGGAAATTGCGAAGTCCGTTACAGAACGTTTTTTAGACAGTCTATAGACTCTATATAGTCTCTTGTCTGAAAAGCCTATAAACTTTTCATAGACAAAGCCTGTATACTAGTCTATAGACAATACAGATCCTATAGGCAGTCTATAGACAATCTACTGATTTATCGTCATGCGCTTTTAGTCGACATTTGTCTAGAGACAATCTATAGACTATGAATAATCGATGCAAACATTTATATAAAATGAATAGAGTCTATGAGATGTCTATAGAATGCATATGGACGATTTTTATAAGGGAGGGGCCGTTAAAAGCCTCACCTCTCAAGAAGGAAAATACATGCAACGCTTCCCTCTCTTCAAAGCCACGGAAGGCGTCGGAACGCGAAACGACACGCGTGGTTAATAGCTTTGGGAAGCCAAATCAGTACTGATGCTCCATTTCTGCCGTCCTTGCCTGTCGCAAAAGCGTCGTAGTCTCAAGAGAAGCACGCAGCCCTTGCGTAGGACAATCTCGCAACAGCGAGACCGACTCCATAGTTTGTCGGTGATCTCATGCTGCCTTTCATACAGACTGACGTAATGCGAAGGCGTTTCTGCTGTTTATGAAGTGTTAGATACGAAAATTTTGTGCGGAAATTTTATTGTCATCAGTGAACCCTACATAAGCGGGAAGGTGGTTTCATTCGGTAAATGTGAAAGGAAGAGACAACTGGAAGATGGTTTTGAGCTAAAACAATCCAAAGTGACTTTCTAAATGTGACTGTTGGGTTGTAAACTGTGAAGTGGCCGAATAATTAGTTCGTCACACTGTTCGAGGTGTCGAAAACGTTAAAAAAAGAGATAAGCGGCAATCTGCGGCGAGATGACAAAGATTAAGCGATAGCTTTCTTCTATACTGCTGTACTGGCTGTTGAGTGGTAGTTGAAGAGAACAAGACGAGTGAAGCTTTTTTTTAATACGTTTAGGAGAATCTATTTGTTTGATACAAGTAGGATCTCATATTGATGAAGCATGCATCGGATTTTGTTAGGATCAGTTTAAAAAACCAACATCTTTACTGAGCTTCGAGCGCTGCAATATCATTACGCAGAAAAACCGATATGTGATTAGAAACAGTTCCTCTTGGGCTGCTTGGTTACCTCCAAATTGCATAGTGTCGCCTTATATTTGACTAGTTCGTTGTGTTCTTTGCGCTGGTTCATTAAACTATGCGATTACCATTGTAAATGGCATAAGTAATACAAATTGCACCCGTCAAAGCATACTTCTGATACATACACCCAAGTATTTTTAATAACTACGCAAAGGTGCGTTATTTTGGTCTTATGTGCAAGGACAGGCATCAGGTCGGCCATGCGTGACTTCGATCCCTTTTATGTCCATTTCCATTCGCCATGTGTCAGTACCTTAAATTCCAGTATGCAGTCAGCTAAGACCTCGGATATTGCGGGTTATCTATAGACTGGAGTGTACACCCTATTATCTTTAAATACCGTTCAATACACATGTAATGAAAAGCGAGATTTTATGTACCGAGTGCTGACAATCTAGCAAAAAAACTAATATATTTTTTAACCACATTTGAGTCCTGCGCAGAATACACCGGGTGCTGACTGTATACCGAAAATTATTCTGCATCATTTCACTCTAAGAATAATTGGATCACCGTGAAAAGTGTTAGTTTCATTACTAAAAAAGATTGCACAAAATAATACAAAGTTATTAGCAAGGAGAATAATGTTCGACGTTATTGCAGTGGGAGGGTCACTTCTATACTTCAGGATAAAAGAAAGCCCTATGAATAGATATTTGAGGTTCACCCGAGTTCGCGCATACCTCTCCCAGTGAAAACTAGCTCTAACAAGTTGGGGGCGATTCGTAAGAATTCTGTGCAATCCATTTTAGAACGGAATGTTTAATAGTTCTAGTTCTTCAAGTAGGAGCCTGTCAAAAACGCTGATCAACGTTTTAGGCACCTCTGAATATTACCGGCGTGTACGTGACGAACAGTGGAGGAGAGACGAGCAGACACAAGCTCGTGAGACGAGATGTGTATTAAATTAATATAATCCTCGAAAATCGCCCACGCCCAATCTGAACAATAAGATAGATGTTTTGATAATTGCTTTCGAAAAAAATTGAGAAAGGTGTGCTGAGTGTACTGATGCACGTTAAAACACTTTTTTTTTCTATAAGAGCTTGCCGCCACAGTAAACGTGTTCTTGATTTTCTGTTGGCCTGCGGCTGTCGCTGGTCCTGTCAACCTGTGCAGTTTCGGGATGACATCAGAACACTCTTCCGTAGCACACTTCCAAAAACCGAAATTGAGGCAAAACTTGTTCGCCACAATTACTATCCCTTTTCATGCTTCTCCTGCAGCCTCTCTGTCCAGAGGGATTAACAGGGCTATCCGCACTGAAGCCGCATCCGCATTGCAGTCAACGTTTATAGAATTTTTTTTTTCAAGGTCGATCCGAATTATTTGGCGCCGACTGGCAAAATAAATTTTAGAACGTCCCTTCCGCTGTAGTTCTATGGCTAACGTTGTCGCCACGGTGCCGCGATCTAGGCTACGCGGTCGCCCAGCCCTGCGCGTTTCAGTCGCACAAAGGGGCATGCATTCGAGCAGCCGGCCGAACATTGCATGCGAAGACAAACTGCGCTCCTGGGGCGGTCAGCCGCGCGCGCCTCCAGTGTCCCACTTTCCTTGCAGTTGCTTTTGGTACGAATGCGCCGCAACCAATCACACCGCAATCGTCGGCAAGAGGCGTCGATTCTTGTATACCACGCAGTGGCGCGGTTATCAATGACCGTCGCTACGAACACTTCGCGCTTTGCGGGCGACATGAACAATGCGCTGAGGGCAGAAAAGTGCGCGCTTCGCATGCCCATGTGAGTTGATCGTTCGGCTGACCGCAGAAGGTGGGCACTTAGTAGACACATTTAGATGGGCGCAGGCATCGCCCACGGGGTAGCGTGCGTTCTAAACAGCGCAAACGCGACACTTTTATTTTTCCATGCACAGCGTACCTCAATGCATGGATGTACACATAGTGGCGCCATCTATTGATAAGAAGTCAAAGCAGATCACCGCTGGGCTGAAGAAACTTTTACCCGTTATTGTTGATGACAAGAGCAGTTGCACTGCCAGCCGTCTTTCGCTCCAAGAAGAAGACGAATCAAAGAAAATGCAAAAGCTGACACAATGGTGGCGAACTCGTTCGCCTGAATATAGTTATGATGAATATGGCATACAGCTATGCTTAACTTTTTAAAATGTCGCCTAATTTTCTCAAAAACATCGCTTATTTGTCGCTGATACCTTGCCGTACTGGTGAGAGTCCGAATTGGAAGCGAACGCTACCACTTTGAGCAAGCTATCGTGTCGAAGAAAAAGCGGCGCCAATGTGCACGTATGGTCCGAAGCGGGCGGGCAGAGCTCCGCTGTGTTTCTCAACGGTACCCGGCGTACTCCCTCGAGACGCCGTTAGGCTCTGCGCATGCGCATTCATTACACGTAGAGGCGCTAGGCACGCAGCTTACTGGTTACACTCAGCTAAAAAGGGCTACTGTGATGTGGCACAGCGGCTTTGGAATTCCAATCACTTACAAGTCCACACTTCGCATATGTTCACTCTACGCCATCACTTCCGTTTCGTGCTTTGAATTAATTTTCGAGAATTCAACGCATGTTGCAGGGAAAGGACCTTCGCGTGAGCAAAAGCCAGAGGCCTTGGCCGCCTACTTAAAGACAACCCCTTCGTGCCGGCACTGTTATTCTCAGCCAACCTCCCTTAAAGATTCTACTTAAGGTATTGCTAGCGGAATAGGGGTTTGGCTCCATGGGTGCGAAATTTAATGATGTGCTCTACCTCCGAACTTGCGATAATAGGCAAAGAGCGGAAACATGCAAATTTCTGATCTTGTAATGCGTGTCTTTAGTTTTCATAGAGCTATAAGCTCTTTATAACACATTTTTGCATGCGAAGCATGCGTTGGCAGAATCCGCCCGGCGCCCTCTTCAGGCCGGTTTTCGTGACACATGTTGTTCCTTCGATATTTTATCGTGGATACAGCAATGCGCCTCAGGAATCAGTATTCTTTCAAGGCGCCCTTGGGCCTTAACAAACATTATGACAATGCGATGCAACCATTACACGCAATTCTCTTCGAAATTGCACCGCTAATTTCCCGCTTCTCCGCTGCCTAGCACGCACTCCGAGCCACTAGCTTTCTCTACAGTCTTTCACCCCTGCCTTCGCCACCTTTGGGTTTCTCCTCTTGCGCCCTGTCTGTATGTGTCGTTCTTGTCTGTGTAAACATTGAGTAGCGCCATAACAATGTCGAAGATTCTCCTCTTCCTCCCCGCATGTGCGCTATGCAGCCCTGCCCCAACACCGTGTTCCTGTCTTCTGTCTGGGCCGCGAGCTGGTTGAAGCGAACACCACTTGGGGAGGCATTTCTCTAAAGAAAAACTTCTTTAGACACTCTGAGACTGTCCAAACACTTTTGTCAATAATGTCAATAATGTCTATAGACTTTCTATAGACCAATCTTATAGACTGGTATATAGACAGCACAAATCCTATAGACCGTCAGAGACTATCCGTAGATTTATGGGCACACACTTTCAGTTGACCTTGACGAACGATAGCCTTAGATCTTTATGCGCCAATCAACTCAACGCAGCACACAGATAAGTAAACTTTTCTCTATAACCTATGAATAGACAAAAGCAAATATAGGAAGCCAATAGTGTTAATATATAGTGTTAATATAATATATAATAGTGTTTATATAGGAAGCCAATAGTGTTAGGAACCCAATAGTTAGTCTATAGAAATCCTATACAGGCCGTTTTTGTAGCGAAAGCTACGTTGGCCACGAACTCGCAGTTTCGCCGTGCTCGCATTCCCACCGCGGTCGCACCGCACCACGTGACCAACCACGTGATTGGTCACGTGACCAACCGCGTGACAACAACTAGCCAGGCAGCCAGACTAACCTGGACTTGCAATCAAGAATAACCAAGGCTAACCAAGCTATGCCTTGGCTTTCGCTACAACCTGGAATAGCCGAGCTAAGCCACTGCCAATTTTTTGTAAGGGAGGTCTTAAAAGAAGATAAGTGCTGACTATGCTTTACCCCTGGAACCAAATATTGCACGGGAGCTCATGGACGCGACGCCCTGTCCAAGGTCGTGCTTCGTCGACATGGAGCTTGAAGGTTCCTCGAAAGATCTTTATTCTGGCGGCCTGGCTGCTTCTCCTTTGCACAAGAGGGAAAGACGGAAACAACGTTTCGGAAGGGCGGCTGCCCCGTTGATGGATGGAACAAATGAGCGGACCGCGGTGCGCCTTCGCATCTGTTTGCACGTCGTGGCCGCGTCTTCCGCAGCGCAGCAGAGTGTGCACACAGGGGCGTAGTGCAAACGGCGCCCGACGTTTGCAGTGGCGGCACTTGTTTCGAGCGCACGGAAAAGACGCGCGTGGGCTGCGGCATTTCGTCGACGTCGCCTCCCTTGTTTGCGTCCGAGAGGCGCGTGTCAGCTGCGAGGTGGCGCGCGCGTGACGACGCCGCACCCCGATGGCTGTCACTTTCTCGCCTCGTCTCGGTGGGGAGCCCCCCACTTGCGCGACTTGTTTTTCATTGGGCGCTGGCCGTTTATCACCTCCCCTGTCAGGCCTCCTTGAAGCGCTGTGCACAGCTGGCCAATCTCCTCGGTTTGTCCCCGAGTGTCGGCTACGTGAAGCGGTGCTGTTTAAAATAGGTGTTGCGCGTCCGTGCGGGCTGGCATTGATTGAAGACGGTGCAACTGTCTTGACCCGCGCTGGTTACGCCTTGATAGATACAGAAGACATGCCTTCACTGTCGTTGTAAATTCTGGATGGCGGCTGTACGCGAGAGAAAGGGGACACTTGTGGCTCACTGCAGTTCGCGGTGAATATGATGGATTTTTGCAATCCGCTACGTGCACACTCTATCTTGCATGCTATTTAAAAAGCTATTACGCAGGTTTCGTCGCTGAACGAGTCCGTGAAATGCACAGAGTCCTCATGGCCGCGTTTATCTTGCCCAAATATTTCGTGTGCAGATGCCGGGGCTAGCAAAAATATTTTCCTTCCTTTTTACTATTATTTTTAATAAAACCACTACCACCACCAGCACGAACCTTCAGTATTCCGCCCCTGACTACTGCATGAATCTGCAGTAGCATAAGGCGGCAACAGCGACTCCTCGGTCGCTGCAGGGGACACCAGGCCACGTTTACATGAAACGACGAGCAAGCTGCAGCTTCGGAGGTACCGCTACCCCACTGGGCTCTGGGGAGCGTCTCAGTCGGACGCGACATTGCGCAGGCGATGCAGCCAACTGGGCAAGGCGGCGACGCCAGTATTGCATGAAGACGCTCGCACGGCCGCCGAAACAGGAAAGGAGAAGAGCTGTAAGAGAACGCGACTCAACTGAGAGCGCAAGAAAGGACACTACACATGCGTGCGCTACCAACTGTTTGACACACTGTCAGATAATGAGTCCCAATCATAACGTTCGATTAACGCAAAGCCAGCTACTGCACCAACTCGCCCAACAATCCGTGTTCTGGAGAAGATCTGCAGCGCAAGTTTAGAGTGCAGGCTCATATCTTCCCGGGGCTTTCATGCGATCATGAGTGCCACGGGAAAGGCATCCCGGCGTCAAGGCCGGAATTGAACTGGCACGAACACCGCGATGCACTAGTTGCTTCATCCTAAACAAAATGCTTTCGCCCATTAAACCATTACCAAAAAAAAACACGCATCACGAGCACAATCAAGGTAGGAGAGAAGCTAGAACGGTAGCGAAGTATTAAGGCAGCAAAAATGGCACGTATTATGTAGACGCGGCAGGCCCTACGCAAGAGGGCACCTGCACCATCGCGGTCATACACGAGGGAAAGCAGGTGGATGGACTCTCGGTGAAAACTAGTAAAGTTGCGTCAGCCGAGGAGTGGCGATAGCGCTGGCAGCCACTCACTCCGGCGCCACGCACATAATTTCTGATTCTCGACACGCCTGTCGAAATTATATAATAGGAAGAATAGCGGCGCTTGCCAGCAGAATTATAGCAAACGCGCAACATAGCTCAGTGCAGAGAACAAAACAATTGGTATGGGTGCCCGGACACCAGGGGTTAGAAGAGAACGAGGCTGCTCACACAGTCACCCGAGTTCCTCTCCCCCGGAGTTCCACTGGATTCCCAGACGCTGTCGGGACTCCTGTACCGAATCCGCTTACCACATATGCGGACATTACAGAAAATCTGCGCCTCAGTAGGCAGACGTTCCCAGAGCCCTCCAAAGGCCTGGATAGAACTGATGAACGACACCTCAGAAGGCGGCAAACGGGGTCGTTTCTAAGCCCTGCGATTCTAAAACACATAGACCCAACTTTTTCGGGGTACTGTAAAGTATTGTGAGATGTGGGCAGACGCATACCATATGGTATGGGCCTGCCAGAAAAATCCTCAAATAAAGAGAGTAAATCAGCCAACGAGGGAGGGCTGGGAGGCGACCATGTCCGGATGCTTGGACCTGGAGTCCCAGAGGGCTCTGATTCAAAGAGCGCGGGCAGCGGCTGCCGCCAATGGTGTCCCGGAATGAGGACTACTGCCCAGGCAAGGGAGCGGTGAAACCCTCCACTCCCCTCTAAAACCCGCCCCAGTGCATCCAATAAAGTTTTACCATTACCACTACCCATTATTTCTGGAATGTAACGCCTCACAAACACCAAGTGATAATACTTTGTGTATAACATCGTTGAGAAACCCTTTAACGTAGCGCTAAGTGTGCTAAGCTCGCACACGTTCGTTAGGCGAATTGTACAACTTCCTCAGGCGGCGGTGTGTTTTCATGCATGCGGCCCTGTGGGACGCCGCTCGTATTGCTGTTGCTATCGGCTGTTTTTGGTTTGGCTCGGTTCTGTTATCATGTCTAAAACTTAGTTTCCCAGGTGCCTTACAAAAAGGTGAAGAAAAGTTTTACGACGCTTTACAAATTCCTGTACTTCAGCTTAATGGGAGGCTTATTTAGGGCAGTATTTTGGAAGGACAGAATGAACGAGGAACGGGTACGAGGTGCCGGAAGAGTTCCTTTAGGAGCATAAGCTCCAATCATTGCTTGAAAAACAGTTCAGGCATTCGATATAAAAAAAAAACAGTAACCCTGCGTTTTTTTATGTGAACACCTCTCGTGTGTGCAGTAAAGACCGTGTTTGATGAATTCCATTCTCGGTAAACCGGCGTTTCTTAATCAGCAGTTGTTTGCAGAAGCACCGTCGGACCCGCTCCCTGGCACCGAATGGCATGCTTTCTTTTTTGGCCCCTCTAACAAAGACGCACAGCAAGGAAGAAAGCCCCTCCCCGCACTTTTGCTTTCCCTCTTTTAATACCTTAGGACTTGCTCAGCCAGTGACGAAGCATGCAAACACAGCGCCAATACCACATGGACTGTGGCATAATACGCTAATGTTCTCGTAAGGCTTCAGAACTTTCCAAGACGTTAATCAGAAGAAAAGCGCGCACGTCCAGCGGCTGCTGTGTATCCGTACTTGGCATCTGCCTCCTCTCTGCGGCGCTATTCGCGATTGTTTTTGGTCGCCAGGACAGGAGCTAGAATGGGGAAGCCCGGTAGAGAATCATTGGCGTTATTCGTTGACAATGAATAAAATGCACCGCATCAACAGCGACCGTTCGCGATATTGCGACTAGCTGAGGTATATCTGCCAACAGTGTGCTGTAGTCGGTGGCTCTCTTAATGTCTATTGTACCCCGTATATTAGCTGTCGATTACATTGTTGTCCGCACTTACCAGTTCAAGATGCACTGAAATCTTTGTGCGAAATGGAGTGGTTGAGGGGTTTATTAGGAAATGAAAATGGCACAGTAACTCTCTTACACATATCGGTGGACACCTCAATCGCACCGTAAGGAAAGGGATAAAGGTGGGAGTGAAAGATGAAAGAGAGAAAGGGGAACCGTAGTGGAGCTCTGCGGAATAATTTCCACCACCTGGGGATCGTTACCTACTCCAGCTCAGTAGCCCAGCCTCCTAACCACTCTGCGAAATCTAAGCTTTAGTGGCCGACAGTCTCAACAGCATTTGTTTACATCTGCTTGTCAGTAGGGTTTCATTGTTTCGCATGATAATGTTAGGTGATCGTAGCGTAGTTAGAAAAAGCGCCGACTCCGAAACTGCCTTGCGCATTTAGAAAATTTACCTGAAAACGGTCCTTTAAACGCATTTATATTGACGGCGCCATCATCCTGTACTACCGCTCGTCAACGCCAGTGTCCACGACTCCACGCATTTAATTTACGTCACAAAACGCCTTTGGCATATTGCGCGTCGAAGTGTTTCTCCTTAGCTTTTATGTGCTGTCATCCGCTAGATTACCATCAGAAATATCGAACAAGACATTATTCAAGTTAAAAACATGGGAGAACTGCGAGAACGCTATGAAATCTATATATGCATGGAAGGGCTGGAAGTATGTAGCAGCCCATGCTGTGCTGCAGCAGCTGTTTTCTTGAAAACTGATTCCTACTAGTTTGGGAGAGGGAGTCAAACTTGTTCCGCGAAACAGGCGCAGCTAGGGGCTTTTGCTCTTTTGCTATTGGTGGCCAACCCGCCGCGGTGGCTCAGTGGTTAGAGCGCTCGGCTACTGATCCGGAGCTCCTGCGTTCGAACTCGACCGCGGCGGCTGTGTTTTTATGGAGACAAAACGCTAAGGCGCCCGTGTGCTGTGCGATGTCAGTGCACGTTAAAGATCCCCAGGTGGTCAAAATTGTTCCGGAGCCCTCCACTACGGCACCTCTTCCTTCCTTTCTCCTTTCGCTCCCTCCTTTATCCCTTCCGTTACGGCACGGTTCAGGTGTCCAACTATATGAGACAGATACTGCCCCGTTTCCTTTCGCCAAAAACAAATTATTATTATTATTATTATTATTATTATTATTATTATTATTATTATTATTATTATTATTATTATTATTATTATTATTATTATTATTATTATTATTTGTGGCCATTTTTTAATAGCGTTCATGCGATGAAGCCTGTCGCCGATTTATTTCGTGCCCTGTTCTGAGCGCGCCGAAGACCAATAATTTAATTGCCGCTGCATTCCCATCTTTTTTCTGCCCTTATTTTCAGGACGAGCTCGTAATGTGGTAAAAAATAATGTTTTTGTGCTCGAGCTTGTTGCAGTTTTAGTCTTTTTATTTTATGCCATAAATTGTATATACAGGTTTCATAAATAACTGGGAAATAAGGTATTCTAAGCGTACCTCTCTCTTAGGCTCAGTCGCTTTGGGACGTTTTTATCCTCATAAACCATAAACCTTTAATGTGCGGTGTCCACGTTTGCAGTTTTTAAAAGCCTCTCTGGATTAATAACGAATGCTACAATTCAATGGTGCCACATTAGCGTCGCAGACATGCATGAAACAGACTGAAATACGGACCTACATATACTGGCGGCGAGACACGAAATCAAGTGTACTGGGCGAACAGGAAGCCACAGCCTGCTCGTATTATGTTCCCCAGAGAAACTCTAAATAGCCCAACGGAAAATTGACGGTATTTCTATGTATAGCCTTGTGAATGTGATGCGGCTTTCCCCACTTTGCATCAATTTCCATCCACCTATGTGTTTGCTAAAGTCGTTTCTAATCACACTGCTTTGACGTCCAGGCTGCGTTTATTCGTTTTGTATGACGTTACTAAAAGACGCGTCAAAACTCAAAATAAAGGCACGGAGTCTTTTTTTTTCGTGCATATTTGTTTCTGTGGTTGGGCTGCCAAAAGTTCATGGCAGACATTTTTCTTGTTCACAGAATGTGATCATGTACGAGTACGTGCCAGTACTGCTGGGAGAAAACGTCACTGAATACACAGGTAAGAGGGCTTCTGTTTTTCTGTAGGTGCTGCTACCGTTGTACAAAAAGAAAGTAATATTTCGACGGCTAGTGTAATGGAGCCGTTGGGTGCGTGCGTTACGCTTCAATGTTTGAGATGAGGTCATATGTGCATGCCGTTCAATAAGTTCGCCCCCCCCCCCCCCCCCCCAACAGCTTTCTTTGCAAGTCTCGCTAATGTGCTAATATTTGGTAACAGACTAGGCACACTGCATATTTTTTGCACAGCTGTCGTCCCTTCAACTCGGAAGTGATTCGTCTCAACGTGTAGTAATTAGAATTAGGGAAATGCGGGTCGTGTGCCTGCCCGCCTGTCTGCGCCTCTTTTCCCCTGTCTGCTTTGTGCCTGTGTGTTTTCTTGAGCAGTGAGTAATATCACTGGCGAACGCCTTCGTCTCACGTGCACGTAGAAATACCTGCAAAGTGACAACTCGACGAGGTTGCGAACAAGCCATCGGATAGAACAGGATGAGCCCGTGAAAAACAAAAACAAAACTGAATATTAGGTGGGGGCCGAGGAAGTACAGGGAGCGCCGAAATAATGAAAATGGCCATTTTTGCTTCAACTCCATTTTCCCAGATATCAGCGTCGTGATGTTCAAAACTCGATGCATTCTTCTGTTTCTGGTTGTCAGCATGCAATGCAGGTTCATATCAACAAGTACCCTGAGAAGCATATAACCCTTTTCGGCCACTGTTCAGTCTACTTTTTTGCGTGTTTTGGTACATATGTTACATTTACAGAGCATCGCCAACCGCAGACTGCATGCCCTATGCTTCAACACGGCAGTAGTTCGTTAAAGTGACTATTCTAGGGTCAGTGTCGCAGTGAATGGAGTCCCCTGAGAGTATGTTGTTTCCAGGAGAATAATAACCGTTAGTTGTGGCGGTGTTCGTTTATTGCTTGCAAACGTTCAGATTTGACGTCTTTGACTACAGGTCATGACCTGGGCCAGGCTAAACTTTTATCCGGACCGCACTGATATGGGCGCCTGGGAACACAGGCGAGAGAAATGTATGCTACTGACAAGCACTGCCCGCACCTCCTGTACAAATTCTCAGCACTCGCCGCCTGTGAGCTGTACACGTGTTCGATGAATCGTGAGCTCTTACGTGTCGCCAGTTTTCGTGCTTTTTATTTGAGATGCAAAAGTTTCTGCGTAGTTCCCAAGACGTTAGGCGTAAGTAAGCGCACCACCGCAGCTACCTTGAAAGCATTTGTTAAAGAGAAGTTTTAGAATTCGACGAGTTTAAAGAAGTCGAATGTGTGAAGCTTACACCTAAAGCATGCGAAGGCTTTTTGTGGTAGCACTTTAAATGGGTGCTTGGTTGCCGAAAGGCCACGTCGGCCTTCAGGCTTCCCTGCAGTACACAGCGACGAATACGGACCACAATGATGACGTCAAGAACGGTGGTGCTAAGTTACTACCGAAGAAATGGTTGCTTTAAGGAAGAAAGCCAACGGCACAGAAGGTGAAGCCCGCGAAACATTGTTTGGCGACATCGGACAACGCTGAACAGCATGTGGGCGTAGGCAACTGGCATATTAAATTTCGGTGAAAGCTGCGGTGAAAGCTGCGGTTGTGAGGAGACCATCGCTCATCTTCTCTGTGGGTGCCCTGCATTTGCGAGTGCAAGACATACACTGTGTTGTGCCCTGGACCACCTCGATCCTCGCCCATTAACAGAGCAAAAGATCCTCGGTCCGTGGCCACAGCAGTCGACTGCCCTCAAGGCATACAAGGCACTCTTTGCCTACTTGAGAGCGACTGGATTGAGTGACAAATTGTGACAGCATTGTGCGTGTGTGTGTGTGTTATGCCTTTTCCCCCTTCTTTCTTCCTCCTTTTAGCCCCCTAATCCCTCTTCCCCAGTGCAGGGTAGCCAACCGGAACCCCTTTCTGGTCAACATCCCTGTCTTTCCCGCCTTCTCTTTATCTATCTATCTAAATTTCGGTAACAATGGCGTCGTCACGAGTCTCTCCGCGCTTTTAAACGCACTGGGGTGAAGCCTGAAAATCGTTGCGGTTTTCATCGGCGATTACGTCAAGCTTTTCAGCGCTACCGAAAATCTACTTGCCATACTTTACCCACAGAGGCTGCATACAACCGAATTTCAGCTCTCCTTTAAGGAAAGGCACCTCGAACCTGAAGTGCGGGGTGGCGACGCAACCCTACTGCTGCTGCGACGCGCGCTCCATCATCGCGTCGCCTCTCCTCCCGTGCAGGGTACAAGCCGGATGTGCACCCTGGCATCAGCCACGAGTTCCAAGCAGCGGCTTTCCGATTCCCGCACACATCCATTCCTCCTGGAATATACCGCAGGTGAGTCACGGGGTCGGCTGCGGTCATGCCGATGGCTGCGTCACTGGGTTTTCCCCATCAACTTGAACGCGCCACTGCATCCGTCGTGCTTCGAGGGAATTATAATAAAGTAGCCCATATCGGGGCGCCTCTATGTTCTAACTGCATGCGGCGGCCTTTAGTAACGTACTGCAAGCCGCAGAGTTTTACGAAGGGGCTGGCCGCTTATGGATAGCATTCGCCGCTCGCACCACGGATTCGTTCGAAAGAAAAATGTTTAATGATTACGTCACCAACTTCATTCTTACAACAAAACAAGTTGCGATAAAACTTATTATTCGTAGCGTGTCTCGAAAATATTAGCTCGGTGGTATATCCCGCGCTTTCTGATGTCTGAGTGAAGAACGCGCGCTTGAAATTTTACACCAACTGTTGCATAACAATTACAACATCAGTATCAAAATATACATCTCAGTCTCGACCAACACGACACAAACATGAACTCTCATTAACTGAATATTCATATCAAACAGGTCCACTTAAGCGCTCGTATTTTTCCGGTCGACATTCGAGAATGGAACAAGCTAGATGCCTCGATTACCTATTCGCCACTTTAGCAAAACTTGCTACAAGGATCCAGGTCATTATTGCCGCAGTGTAACGCCCTCAGTGATGCACAAGGGGTTTTGATTAATCATAGTGAATATTGGGCTTCCGCTTCACTTCCCTCCCTTCTTGTCGGGCTAAACAGTGCATGAACCCTTTCTTAGCCTTAGTTGCTTCCCTAGGCTCGAGTGTGCACATTCTTTAGTGTTCATGTTGTTACCATCGTATGCGTATTTTTTCTTCCTTTGCACGCCTTGGCGCCTTTTGTGACGTGCATGTTGCTCACTGTAAACCGTGTTTGATTATTTATTACTTGATAACCTCTTCAAGAGCCGCTTGCACATTGTTTGTCCTCAGTTAGACATTTCAAATACTTAGTTCTGTCAGATTTCTTTAGGCACGCGTGCTTGCAGCCATGTGAACTTTCATTGTGTTGTGTGATGTAGCCCCGGCTGCAATGTAAATATTGTGTATGCCCACTTGCTAGGGCCCAGTAAGGGGGCCTGCAGTATTGAAAACAAACAAAATAAAAATAATAAATAAAAGTAAAACGACCTTGACCGATTACAAGGGGCGCTTTTTGGGAGCTTGAGGATTCTAGCAGAACGCGAACTGCGATCGTAACAGGAATTGTTTCCCACCCAAAAATTAAAGTTAGAAAGGGCTGAATATGTAACGGTTTTGTGCGCCTCCTTATTAGAGTCACAAAATATAGAAGCAAAGCGAGCACTCGCACTTTGCCGGAACTCGTTCGCGAATCGGCTTTGATAGCCGATATAAATGCACTCCGCGTATCGTCGAGGAGCGCAACGCGCCGTGAATAAGCGGTGACTCTTCTCAGAAGGGCTCACCCTCGCGGTGATGAAAGCGCCCCTTAGTGCTCGGCCTGGCGCGTTAAACTGCGAGTCTCCGTTTTCTTTTTCGCCGTTGACATTCGCTGGGCGTTCGTAGCGTCTAAGCGCGCTTCCTTGCACATACGCGGCACTGCACAAGCACCCCACCTTCTTGCTATCTCTTTCCCCTGTTTCGTTCAACTGGAACCCGTTAATGCGACCTGCTCGGACGTGCAGCAGTGCGGCAGCGGTATTTTGCTTCGATAGCTTCCTCGCTATCGGCCTGGCCGCGCGGTTCTCCTTCGCAGCCGAGGCGTCTCTCGCTCACGCCTGTCTCAGTGTCCGGCGGCGGCGGCCCAGCCAGTCCAAGCGGCCGGACGGCGGCGCCTGTGCAGTGCGCGCCTCGTATCTCGGCGGGCGATCACATGCGCCCGGTTAGTTTGGCCCCGACCGCTGATGCACCCTCCCCGCCTGATTTACGGCCGACGAACGCGCGTGTTTGCTTTTAACGGCTTCCTTTATTGTATATTTTGCTCGCTGTGGCCGCCGCCGGCCCGTCTGCTACTCCTGGGGTGGTTCGGTCGCCACCGCACGGGCTCGCGCCGTTGCTGTCGAACGGGCAGCGATAATAAAGCGACTTCTAGCGGTGGACGCCGTGAAAGCGAACGCTGGGCAGCTCTTTTCCTCTCTCGCTTGTCTCGCGCGAATGGCCTCACCCGGGCTGTTAAGTAACGGCGTCCACCAATGAGGTCGATTGAGGTTGCGTCTGCGTGGCCCGTCGCGATGGGGTGCCCCGCCGGTTGGTTCGTTCGCTCGAGAGCCCCCGAGGCGTGCGTCGGCCGCCTTAATTATTAAAGTGGACCGGAGTCCTCATCTTCTAAGTGGTCGCCATCGAAATTTGTGTACTTTGCAGCCTCATTACCATCGGTCACCCTTCAGGGCTGGCGTCGTGTGCCTGCAGGCTCCATTTCTTCCTTCTTTGTTCTTTGTTACTCTAGAAAGGCGCGAAAAGAAGTGCGAAAGACTTCGCTCGCGGTATTTTTTCGCGCCCACTCGGTGTGAAACTGCGCACCATGACAAACGATCTATCGCTATCATTCCCTCGACTAAATGTTGCGGAAAACTCGGCCTTTATTTGAGCCCATTTTATAAGCGAGTGGCTTCATTATGACGATTGTTACACTGAGTGTGTTTAACTACTTCTACGAGCAGACATGTAGCAGCTCTGAAAAGCGATGACTTTTAGCGGTGTTTCTGTTCACATACCACACTTAACATGCTTTAGACACATGCAACGTACAGCAAAGACAGACTAGAACCTGAACTAAGAGTTCCGCGGAGTATTGTTACGGTCTTTCCCATGTTTGACGTGACGCACAAACTACCGCCCACATCGTTAGGCTGCATGCACCCGCAATATCGGGAGACGGCTATAGGCGTATGTAACCGCTTTAGCTTACATGAAGGCGACAACTGAAAATAGTGGGTAGAATCTTCAGTGACATTAGTTCTACAAATAGGTGCACCCATGGCGTAGCCGTTAAATATCCTCCCTATTCTTGGGTGTAGCATTTGCCTTCCCTCGATTTACTTTGCAACGGTGAATGCTTGTTTTAAGTAGCAATGTTTAACTGCGCTATACGGGAGTGACGCAAAAAAGCCGTAATCTAGCACTGCCTCTTCCAATCTGTTGATCGAATCGCTGTTCAGCGCCGATGCACGATATCCACGCGTGCTGCCGTAGCGATCTCAAACACCGAACTCTAAAAAAGCGTTTTCTTTGAGGAAAAAGAACCAATTTTTATTCTTAACTTACCGTAATCACCCGACTCTAACGCGTCCCTGATTCTAAAGCTCACCCGCTGTTCATGCACGCCAAAATGGAAGGGGCATGATTTGTGAAGAAGCCTAAAGAGACGTTCACATCTCCTTCTGCGTTACTCCTCGTAGCTCATCTTTACGGTCTTTAGCTGTCTTCGCTTCGACAGCAGCTAAAAATAAACAGTCGCGCACCAACGCAGTTGCAAGGCCAGCTGCTGGAGGCAAACGGAGATCTACGGCGATAGCACAGCGCACCACATTCGCGTGAAGCCTGGCTGACTACCCTGGCAAGCGGGAAGCCTAAATTGCAACTGTCCTCCAGGTTAGCAGTCCGACGCGACGCACACTCCATAAGTTGTAGAAGTGAAATCACTAACGGACAGTTTTCTGTCGCGCTATGTACCGCTCGTCTGGGAAACAGACCACTGCTGCAAGCGTTCCGGAAAACGCGTATTTCGAAGCTTCCTTAACGAAACCGATTTGCATTATAATTTACAATTTCAATGCGACAGCGTCAAGGGTACCGTGTCGCAGAAAAACAGGCGTCATCGTCGACGTCTGCATCGTTTACCGTGAGGGAAGGTTCACAAAAAATCGCCAGAGAAGCAACCTAGGTGGCACGTGGGTGACAAAGCCGCCCACCGTGGCAGGTGGCAGTTAATGATTGGTCGCGAGCGGTCACTCGGGGACAGAAACCTGGGTGCCACATCAGCCACCTGCCGGGGCAGTGATACACCGCGTAGCCGCTGCGCCGCTGCTCAAGGAGTGGTATGGCGACTGGCAGCGATCTTGAATATAAAGAATTACCAATTCTGCATATATGGGCATTAACCCATTAATGCTATCGAGTCACACCCCTAATGTGGAGCTTACATATCCCCTCCAGTTTTTTATTTTTATGCACCGAGCTTCATGCATCTTGCCAGAAGCGGGGTATCGTGGCCTCGACTCGGCCGTGAAATTTCGTATGGCCATCGTTAAAAAAAATGAAAGGCAGTGCGGCCTAACGTCCCCAAGATGAAAGTAGATTCCTTATAGTGCAAAATAGTCCGCCCAGTTTCCTTTTCTGCGTGTAGATTTTACTTGCGTTGTATGGTTTTGTTGGCACTGTATTAATTCCTATAGCCCCTGCTTACACACACTCTCACTCACGCATGCTCGAACGCACACACACACACAGAATGTAGCGGGCAAAGAGTGGTGTGCCTGTGCAGAGCGTCTGTGGCTGCCAGCCGTATTCACCGGCTCGTGATTTTCTTCATTTCACCTGGCGGGTATCTCAAACTTTCCTAAGAGTGCGCGAGCGCAAGACGATCCATGTCGAAAATATAACCTACCGGCTTCAGGACATTGTCGCTCACCTCTTGAACCCCGCGATACAACACTCGTCAATCCCTTCTTAGTCTACTATTTCTCTTGCCTTGGGCCTTTTTGCCTTGAACAGAGATCTGACTTTCGCTGTCAGCTCATTTGCTGAATGCCGTATAAGCGACAACCTGGGTCAGGAACCCAAGTGGCGCCGAGCCGCGCCTTCGAGTATATATACGTACCGCCTGTCGTCACGTGATCCTGCTTTTCCCCGGAGCAACTCAAGGGGTGGAGGTTAGGGTGCAGTCAGGCTCTTGGGGTCACTTCCTTGCTCCGGGAATGGGCGGGGACGCTGGAGTTATTTTTTTTTTGCGCACTCTTCGAAACGCCATTTGTAAAATATCTCAGATATGTGACACCGTAGTTTATGATACTTCTCGGGCCGAAAGGTTCATTTTCTATCAGTAACCGGTATGGCTGGTCTCAACCGATTGTGGCAGCGTAGTGCCATTGCCTTGGATTTTGTCGCGGCCTATGGCGATGCGGTCGGCGTTGAAGCAGAGAGCTCGGCAATTCCAAGCACCGTTGCTTCTGCCTCGCCCGTCCGCAGGACGATGGGTGCGCCGGCGTGAATAACTGAGCGGGGCCTTGTGGGAGAGGCCGCAGCCCCGCTAGACCAGCGGCCACGTGTCGGCGCTGGTAATAGGAAGGGGGCATCACACACTGCCTGCATCCTGCCGATAGTAGTTTATTGGCCTGGGCGTGTTCGTGTCGCCGGAAAAAAAATAGATTCGAATGTTTTTTTTTTTTTTTTCACTGGGAAGTACGCAAGCAGGTTTTGAAAAAGATGGTTTGGTTTGGGGGGGTTTAACGTCCCAAAGCGGCTCAGGCTATGAGGGGCGCCGTAGTGAAGGGCTCCGGAAATTTCGATCACCTGGGGTTCTTTAACGTGCACTGACACCGCACAGTACACGGGCCTCTAGAATTTCGCCTCCATGGGAATTCGACCGCCGCGACCGGATTCGCACACGCGTCATTGGGTTCAGCAGCCGAGTGCCATAACTTAGCCACCGCGGCGGCTCTTTTGAAGAAGAGTAACTGCCTCTAAGTGATCTAACATCCACACGCGCATGAACATACGCACCCATACCCATACGCACCTACCTGTACGCACCTGGGCAGACGTTTTGAAGACGCGTATGAAGAAAGAAAAATAAATGCGACCAATGATCACTAATCTGGCGGCTTTGCGAAGATGAACCTATACAATGCTGAAACTGTGTATAAGGGTGCTTCGTTTTACTGCTTCCCTCCCACCTACCACGAGCACGCTTTGAGCTGCGTTTCATTTCTGCATCTCCCGCAGCTTCATTTACGTGGTAGCAGTGTGGTGTGCACCTTAAATCTATGTCTGTCTTCTAGACTAGATTATGTCTATTTTCTAACTTTCTATTTTCGAAACGGAGCGGCGAAAGACTGACTTTGCAATTCAACTGAGCAAGTTCGACTCGGCCAGCTGTAGCTATCGCGTCACTCCAGGTTTAACCAGAGCTAAACCACCGCCATTTTTTTTTAACTTATTACGCGTAATAATGAGCAGTAACTCGCTGCAGTGTGTTACCTAACAGCGAAATGTAGAGTTGCAATGGCCGGACCACAACCTTTCCTGTACTTTTTGGATGCAGGGATGGATCGTGCCACTTTCTGGACACCAAGAACGGCTTCAAGGCCCTGCGGTTGTGTTCCACGTGGTGGCTCTCCGAGGTGCGTGCACTGCTTTACTGATGTGCACTGTTGCCGTGACTGCACGTAAAGTTATAAATAAGACGAGTTTTTGCACCATTTATAACGCACCATTCAAACTCTTTGAGTACGCTCCTTGTGTCTAGAGTAAGGTGCTGGGAACATTCGCCGAATTATTTTATCACTGCTGTCCAAAAAGTAAAAAGGGCCGGAAAATTTGATCACTTCAAAAGAGGGCACGCATATATTGCGTAATCGACTGTAAGCGCTCCTATAACCATCGGCCTCCTATCAACAGTTTAACTATACTATCCAGTTGGTGGCCGCTATTGCAGTTGCGCGGAACATATTTGAATGTGCAAGCTAAAACATGCGCTCTTTATAGACGCAATATAACAGTCCTTTGTCCAGGCATCTGATCACCATCATTGCAGTACTAATAATAATGTTGATCGGACGAGCGCTGGCATTCTTATCTCGGCATCAGATTTATGTTTGTCAATTTGCTTGTTTGTGTATGTCTAGCGGGCAAAGCATCCGATTCAGCTACGGGGAGACATTTTTCTCCGATAAATACTGGCGCAAAGACGATTTCACTTAAGTTTTACAATCCCCAGCAATGCAGCAGTTCAGTGGGCTTTGAAAATTATCCCGCGCGCTGCATGTAGTTTGTCCATTATTTTTCGACGTCCTTATGAAGTATTTTATTTCTTCGAAAAGCTCTGCAAATAGAAAAGAATTTTGAAAATCAAAAAGGTGGTTTCAATGTCCCAGTGTTGTAGAGTGTTTCGAGTTCTCTAAATGGAACCATTGTTCGCAAATAAAGCTTCAGATACTTTATTATTGCCACAAGCGTCTCTCCTAAACCTGCAGCGTCCTTCAGGCTACCGTTTCGCAGCAGACGGAGACTGCGCATTTCTAGAAAGCCCGTTACTGTGAGGACTACTTACGAAGCGTGATTTGCTCGGGCAGGCAGCTTTCCGCACGGACCATCTGCGCCCGGGTCAGCGTTTCCTTGTCTCGATGCTTTGCCGCAGGAAGTGCTGCCTGCCTCCGGCATCGACGAGCTCATACTGGGGATGGCATCGCAGATCGCCGAGAAAGAAGACCACATCCTTTGCTCTGACGTCAGAGGTGAGCTGATATACAAGGACTAATAATCGCTGATGGAGGCTGCGACCACACGTGTGGGGTTTAGCCCTGCCAGATCAAGGGATGTGAGTTTTGGAAGCCGACACTCAAAGTTGATTTCCGTCGACTAGAATGAAAACCGCGAGCTCGGCTCAGTTTCTACGCAGCCATCTCGCCTTTCGTGCACAAGAGAACTTTTACAGGGGCGTTCGTAGGACGCTCGACGAAAATCGCGGAGTTGTACGCCGCAGCCACCATGAGCGTGCTGGTTTCGCGCGTGTGTAAGCCGCGCGACACCACCTCACCACGGCATGAGCGAGGAACACATTTATGCACTTTATATATCAGCTAAACACCTGTAGCGAAAACTAAAAAAATACGTACAACAAAGAACGATACCCAATGTAGAGTTTCCGTGTTGGTGGTCACTATCAAGAGTGGCTGCAATCAAGTCGCTCTTTCAACGATAAAACATCACAATTTAAATCAATGAGCCTGTTTAAAATCAATGGGAGCCGATAGTTGAGCATTTGGTGGCCGTAATTTGTCCGTGCAGTGGGTATTGTCCAGTCTGGCTTGTGACGTTGTGCGTACACAGTCTAGAAGAGAAACAATGGAAGCTGAATCTACAGAAGGTGTCAGTTATTCAGGGGCCGGATTCTCCATCGCACGTACGTAACGATGGAGCGAAGTCGACGGGCGCCATTGGTGTACCCACTCCGGTATTTCGTGACTATCGACCTGAGCCCACTCGAGTACCGTGTGAGGATTTAAAGATTTGGCCCTTACTTTCCGGGCCCTTAGGTTTCCGCCTTATTGAAAGCTTCATTTCCTGCCTTGTTGCAGGCTAGTTTCTTTCGTGCAAGCGACTTTTCGGCTAGGGAAGAAAAAGACTCCAATGAGCTGCAATTGAGTCTGAAGTTTAGAGTTAGACTGGACTAACGAGTTTTGTGCAAGCGGGCCCTGCTGTCCTTTGCTTCGGTGCCTACATATTCCGAGGCAAGGTACAGATCTCCGCTTTCCTGCAAGCCATTGCCTGGGCCGTGTTCACAGAAAGATCCACAAATGCACTCGCGGAGTGAACAGAAGGCGACAGAGCACTGCGGCATGATTCTCATTTGTATTGTCCATCAACTGTGGTGCATGCACTTGGCGCCCTCCTCCGCGCCCACCGTGGCTGCAGCGCCCTGCCCACCTGCTGCCGCCACTGCTTCCACTGGGCACGCAGCGCCGGGAACACGCGTTGCTGGGGCCACAAGCCGCTGATTAATGGGAACTGCTCACGATTCATTCATGCACCACAATTCGGAGCTCCGTTTGAGCCGTCCTTTTCTTTTTGTGTATCCGACGCAGCTACTTCCCGATGGCTCAGGACCTGCTTGTTCTACGAAATTCTCGTGTTCATGCAACCTTTTTCCTGTTTAGACTTATGCTTTCAACAGTCACGCTCATCAAATAGAACAACGTATTTGGGAAATGGAGGGCAACGAAGGAGCGGCGCTCTTGGAAGCTGAGGAACCATTTCTAATGAGTACTCTTTTATTGAATCGTTTCTTAATCATCGCCAGTTCTTATTTATGCTCTCACTTTTTATATAAAAAATGCGCGTAGTTATATAATACCGACATTTTTTAATTGAATTCTTGTAGGTATGTAAGTCCGTAACGAAGGCCTATATCGAGAGCTCTATGCTGTAATAGCTGTTTTCTCGCTATCAGTTTTTTCTCTGCTTTGGAATTCGTCATCCTTTCTTTCAATAGCGGAAGTGCTACAAAATATGAGCTCGCGGTTGAGTGCTTAAATTAAATGTAATTGTCTCAAATTTATGGTAAGCATGATGAATATATTGCAGTCAATATTTTTCGAAACTCTTATGCCTGTTTTGCTTGCCTCGTAACTCAGAACTCCCCTTTAACCGTCCAATTGGGCAAAAACAAAGGTTAGCACCGAGTAATAGAAATGTATTTAGACAATCTACAGACTGTCCATAGCCTCGTGTCTATATCCTATGTAGCAGTAAAATGCAATATAAGTCCTATAGGCAATCTATAGGTTTATGATCTTACACTTTTAGTCGACTTTTCTCTATAGGCAGTCTATAAGGTGTGAATAGAAAAAGGGAGATATATATATAAGAGGGCAATGTATTCAGTGAGCAGTCTGTAGACAGCCTCTAGACCACTTTTATAACGACCGACATCATAACTTGACTAGCAGTACGGCATAAAAATGAACTCACGACGACTCCCGTCAAACCAGCAAGAAATTTCACATCTACCGAATAGAATTTCGCTTTGGAAAGCCTTTTTCCGGAGCACAGTTTGTTTACTTCTCTAGTTTTCCTCGTTTTTTCTTGCCTTCTTGCGCTTCGCCAAACGTCACACTGCATTATACATCTGGCCATGTGGAAAGGCGAAAAGAGAAGAAATAATACCACAGAATATCCTTCCACAGCGTTTCGTAACAGCGATGCCAGCAGAGTATCCCGCTACCCTTTCTAATATGCTTCCTAGTAAACGATATTTATGGGTCATTGCCAACGTGCATACGCACTGCGGACACGTTCAGTGTGGTGTGGAATGCAGAGCTTCTATGGGTACGCGGACGTGCACGCAGAAATCCAAACGCCTCTCTTGACTGTCCGCTGCGCACGCTCCTTGTGCTGGGGCAAGGCACGTTGCGCTTTGATTGTCTGGTTTTAAGTGTGCAATGTATGCAAGTGCTGCAAGCAAGGAATGCAAGTACTCTTTAGCACAGAAGCTTTCCAAAGTGTGCGGAAATTTTATTTCAGTCGCATGTAGAGTGCTCATTGTGGTCAGGCAGTGCGATTTGGTCGCTGCGCTTATGCATGGCATTGTCGACGAACTAATTCTGTAAAAAAATAAATAAATGAAGAACGAAAAGGCCGCAGGCCGTGCACAACTGAGGTGAATGTATTAGCGAAGTTTACTGCAATTGATGAAGTCAGTGTGTTTTAACTCTTTATTCTCGCTAGCCTAAGTGTAGTACTATAGTTGTTGTCGACATTATAATTACAATACGAACAGAGCCGGAAGTGGAATAGGTAGGTGGCACACAAAACGATGGCGCAGAAGCTGATGCGTTCTTCATGCTACTTTGTTGATGAAAAAAAAAAGTTTGTATTTTTCTGCGTCACACAACGTTAGTTAAGAAGAGCTACGAGTCCGTATCGGTAGGAATCTCCAGCGTAATTTAGAGTTCATGGAAGACGGAAGCCTGACGACGCATACACCACGAGCT
Source organism: Amblyomma americanum (assembly GCF_052857255.1). Taxonomy (NCBI): domain Eukaryota; kingdom Metazoa; phylum Arthropoda; class Arachnida; order Ixodida; family Ixodidae; genus Amblyomma; species Amblyomma americanum. The sequence continues at coordinate 60,033,081 of NC_135499.1, read as the reverse complement.
CTGATAGTCTACTGAAGTTCAATATTGCAAGATACTTGTGTGGCCAGGGAAAAAAACACCCTAGCTTATATGGAGCATGAGTGTCTACGGGACGAACCCCCGAAGTACTTGCCGCTCCCAAACCCCGAACGATGGGAGGCCGCGTTGCATAGCAGCGTCCCGCAGAGACAACTCCGGGCAATGAGACGAGCCTGCTCACACAAAATTTTTTTTGACAGTCTATAGACTGTCCATAGAATTTTGTCAATACAGTCTATAGACTGACTATAGACAAATCCTAGAGAAAAGTCTATGGGCAATACAAATGCTCTAGACAGTCTATAGGCAGTCAATAGGTTTATGGTCATACATTTTAAGTAACTTTTTTTCTGTAGAAAGTATATGGACTATCAATAGACACAAATAAATATCTATAGAAAGGCAATAGAGTCTAGAATAAGTCTATAGTCTCTCTATACACCATTTCTATAAGGGTGGAAGTGAGCGGTCGCCGAGCGCTCACGACGAGAGGGACGGGGGCTCATGTCATGGACACCTCATGAGGTCTGGCTATAATCTCATCAAAATACTATATGGGTCGACGAAATAAAGTTTCACCACTGCCTCCATCATCACTGTGAACAAAAAGGAGTAAAAGGGGTGTCCTCTAGCGCACTCACTTTTATAAAAATGGAGTGCGCTAGAGGACAGCTTGCTATACGTTCTTACTCGCCTATAGGCATGTTCGTGTTTGGAGTGTGTCAGTCTGCGTTCTGCTGCACATGCGTCAGCAAAGAAGCTGGAATATCTGTGCCCGCAAGGCGCGTGCCCAGGGAAGCTACTCATCGCGAGGAAGCCGAGAACGGCCGTGTATGACGCTTCTCTCGCCTCTTTCTCTGTCGGCAGACAAGCTGTTCGGTCCCGTGGAGTTCACGCGTCGCGACCTCGCGGCGCTGGACATCATGCGGGGCCGGGACAACGGGCTGCCCGACTACAACACCGTACGGCGCCACCTGGGCCTGCCGCCAGTTACTGCGTGGACGCAGATCAACGAGAAGCTGGCCAGCACGAACCCCGAGGCGAGTGACGCTGCTCGTTGCCCAAACCAGCGGCGGCTACGCAGCTGAGTCCCGAAATGCTCGGCTTTTTCGCGCACGTTGTGGAGAGTGCGAGCAGGTCTCGTTTATCGATTCCTCATAGTATTGCATAAACCGCCTTTCCCAACATATTTAGTAACGTAAAACGATGTGTCGACTACCATAGATGCAGGCAGTGCGCTTAAATATTTCTCTTTAGGAGAGCTAACTCGGCTGGGCAAATAACCTAAAATTTCTACGGGCATATTGCTCTATAGCAGGTTGTTAAAATGATCTTAAACTTTACATTTTTCGTATGTCTCTTACTCCGTGGGCAGACTTTCATCGCTCTCGTAGGATAAATTGCTATCATAATTTGCTATTTGAACGGTAATGTCGTATTTTTCTCAATAAATCTTTCATTTGTTCCAGTATTTCTGCAATAAACGCGTCGCCAGAAAGGAATTTCAGTAAGCTTAAAACTCGTGACACGGCTGCATATGACACAACGAGATCTATAAGGCGCTGCCGAGTCGTTCAGCCTCGCTCCAGACGCAACCAAATGAGGAACCGAAATTAAATGTTTCCCAAGGGCAGAATCGGTGAAAATTCTTGGCCACACAATCGGCGCTCAAGTTAACTGGCCGCGCGGTGCAATAATAAACCACGCGAGCCATTCTCTTCACGTGAATATGTGTTGACTTCACCAATGGCGCATGCCAGCATGAGTCGAGCGTTTCAAGCAGACGGCTTTCGTTGCCAGAAACATGCCCAAACACTCGGTCACTGCGCTTTCTGCAATGATGCCTTAGTAGATGTCGTTTATCGCGTAATCACCGTAGCCCACCCTTGATCGAATGAAGTTGAGAATAAATCTTTGATGAGTGCCTACGACGTTGAATGAATCACGGGAGCTATCACAGACTGAGATAAAAAGTCTTCGGTGTATAGGTCGTGGAGAAAACCATAAACTAAGAAAAGAAGCAATGCCGATGCCGGCAGCTATGGCGAGCCGCGGTAACCATGGCGCCGCCGGAATCCACCTGCAGGCGACTCGACTGTCGTGACAACGGAAGTATAAGCGAAATCTAGGATAGAAATAAACATCGACTCGCAGCTAGGCCAGGAGGCAGGTGAAGAAAAAGAGAAAGAGGTGATGCGCTCGGCTACGTAGCCGCAAGCCAGCCGGTGCAGAAAGTCAGCCGTACACGCTGTAATCATGCGAGTGTGCTTGCTGTGGAGAATGCCCGCTCTTTTGCCCGTATTTCTTCTTTAGACAGATGCGCCTCTGCAGGTGCAGACTGAACGCGGATCGATGAGCAGCTGAGTTCACAAAAAAAAAACCCACAAAACAACGGCGTAGCTTCAGGTAACCAGCTCGTGTTGTAGAGCCCATCCATCTTTCATGCTGACTGTAATAATGGTCGGCAGACAATTACTGCTGCCGCGGGACCATGCCGGACAAGGCGCCTTGTTTGTCTCTGATCGGGCGCCTCGTAGCGACGTGATCGATTCGCCGGTGTTGCGAGTATCAGACGGTGCGTAGATATCGTGCGGTCCGCCGCGGAAGCTCTGGCGGGTCATTGCCAGAGCGATTTGCTAATAAACTCTGCTGTCTCGCTGGCAGCCTCGCTGTTAACCGGCGGCCTGGGGGACTCCACCCTACTCATTTGTGCCACTTAGCGACAGCCCGAGGCTGTCGCGCCGATGCGTCCGCGATACATCAAGCTGCAATAAAATATCGAGGCAGTAGCAGAACTCTCTCTTGAAGGATAGCCGCTGGATCTGCGGCCTTGCCGAGCTCTGCGTCTCGCGGTTTTGGCGAGTGGGGTTTTTCCCGGAGTCTTCAAACTTCATGGAGCGCGGCTGACTGGTTACCGCTGCCACTGTCTTCCTACCTAAAAACATTTTTTTTTTGCGCGTTGAGCTTACCTCGCGGTGGAACCTGTACTCAGTGCCTTTTATTTTGACGGCTCTTAAATTTCCTTTTCGTATCGAAATAAGTGCGTGGAGCAAACGCTGATTCTGGCCAACAAAGCATGTTCTCATGTACCGTCTGCGGACTGTCAGCACAAGTAAGGGAGGAGGTTATTTCGTGATGTAATCTTCTCTTATGCATTACACCAGAGACCACACGCGCACAAAAAACGTAATTTTTGTTTGTATTAATGGCATGGTAGTTAATACCACATGACGTTGTCGGCATGATCATATCGCTCATAGACAATTCATCAATCCACTTAGAGATAAGGAAAAAACTACCTTCACGAAAGATGGAGCTGTTGCGATGAGCGGTACAATAAAAGCGTATCGGTGGTTACACCGTTCGCTTATTCCGAAAACTTTGACGGTAAGAGCTAGCAATGCGCAAATCTGCACCTTGCATTGGACTTGATTGCTTCCAAAAAATTGCGTTTGGGAGAAGTACATTAATATATTCTTCACCGAGAGTGGCCGAAATAGAACTCGGAGAACTCGTCGTCAGCAGCATGATGGCTTAAAATTTAGTTTTTTCTCAACAACCACTAAAGAATGTAACGTGTTATCAAACCCCGTTGCTACATCACAATCATTCAGCAAATTTTAGGTAAGCTGCTCATTGTTCGACATTCTAATTGACTTATGCACCACCGTTTGATTTTGTATGAAGCCAACACTATTTGTATGGAATTTAGTGTTGCTTTGAATACTTGTGTGTTTTTTGTTGTTGGTTCTTGTGCTTATTAACATCCACTCTTGCAATATCTCTTGGATCAGGGCTGAAAAATGTCGAAAAAGTGAACGTCTTGGACATGCTTTCTTTGTGTAGTCGAGTTGCTGAGCCAATCCCAATAATCTCTGACGCACAATCATCTTGGCATATTAAAGTTCGTTTTATCCGAGGTACTACAATTAGTTTCTTTATATTCGAGGCCAACAGTCGAAGGTCGTTACATGCGAGCTCCGGACACAAAGGTTCGTTATATTCGAGCTGGTATACTAAGGTTCCTTATATGTGATGTAGTATAGTGGTATGCTGAGATCGTTCGTAGCCCGATGGGCAGGCTGCTACTTGCCACTAGCTACTCACAAGCGGCGGTCCACATTGCAGCTTGAGCTGACCCCTTTAATGCTCCTGCATTAATAATTCATTGTAGGTGGTACAGCGTGAACTTGACGACAGACAAAATCAAGAAGACAACACAGACGAGCGCTGTGTCTCCTTTCTTTTGTAGCGAAAGCTACTCTCCACGAACCCTCCACGAGGAGGCACGGAGACAGACCTTGAGCCGTTGCCTAGCAGCCGCCGCAGCTGGGCGGACGCCGCGCGCTCGCCGCGCCTACTGGCATGACGTTACACCGCGCTCCTCGCCGCGAAGCCATCCTTACCCTTACATGCAGTTACGCGCTAACCAACGTATTCGGTGGCAGGATCTATGGGAGCCACTGAAACCCCCCGTCCACTCACTGAATAATAAATAAAAACATTTGTGGAGGCTGGGAATCGAACCAGGGCCTCCGGAGCTTGCGGCGGAAACGCTGCCACTCCGCCACGATGGCTGTAGGTTTAATGATGAATAAAGGCGCATCTAGTGAATGCACGGGTTTCATACATTAACTCTTCCGATCGAGAAGTCGCCGCGCTTTCGCTACGTATATCCTGGCCTAGCAGAGCTAGGTCATCAGGAATTTTTTGTCCGTCGTCTAGTTCACGCTGTACCACTCACAATGAATTATTACCAACTAAACCAGCTGTCCATCCATCATCAACGCATTAGTAATATTCTGTTTTGACGCATTCCGAATAGCTGACATCCCTCCTAGGTCATCCGTTATCTGACATTATAGTTTTGTCAGTCTAATAGGAGAACGTATGCTTGACATGTTCCTTAATAAAGTCAATTAGGAAATCATTTTCTAGTTTCATTCCTGTCAATAGGGAAATATGTTGACAGGCACTATTTTGAAGGCTCCAACATAGTCCTATGAATTTAAAAGACGCAAGAACTTCTTCAGCTCTTTCTTTTCCGAAAAGACGAAAGCGCCACTAATGTCAGTGTATTTGTAGCCTAAGAAAGTAACGATGAAAAGTTTAGCTGTTTTGCACGAATGCATTCGCTTCCTTCATTGGTGGAAGGCCTTGCATACTGCCCCTAGTCCCTGCTCTGCCTCTTCCTACCCGGCGTGTTGGCTTAGTGACTGTTGTGCCCGGAGGCCGTGCGTAACTAGCGCGCTGTACCCCAGTCGCTGCATTTCGGTGATGGCAAAATCCTTTCGCAGCGCTAAGATTGCAGCAGTGCTCAGTACAACTCTCGATGCGCTCGATGGAAGGCGCTGTATTCACTCACACTTAATTCTAGAGCACTTTCTGCGCGGTCGTTTTGAATGAGTGCCGGAAATGAATAATTCATAGCTGACAGTTCGTTTAACTAGAGCCGCCGCTCGCTGTCACTCAGCGGCAAGAGCTCCCCGGATGGAATGTGTACACCGGAAGAGCTCTAACACTTTACTGTGGTCATTAAGGGCTGGCAGAAGTACGCTGCAGTGCCATCGAAGCTCCGGCAAGAAGCATTGGACGAGGTTGGCTGGCGGCAAGTGCCACAAGGAAGATGAAAAACATTAGTCGATTCGAACGCGCATGCAATTAAGCACTGTCCTTTTTGCATATTCGGACAGTAGTGGAACG